>NC_140934.1:68371245-68968745 GCF_014529385.1 Adiantum capillus-veneris
CTACAGAAGATTACCAATGAAGGAAATGACTTGAATTGAAACATTAAGATAATATATTGTGAAGTTACAAAACACATTGATTAATATACCAAGATTACCTTGCAATCAGAATGCTGACCTTCCTTCCGCACAGGAATTAGGGGTAAAAGTCAAGGAGGTAAACTGCTAATTCAAGAGTATGCACCCAACGTTTTAAATAAAGATCAATTGCTTGCCACAGTCCTGAAAGGATACAATGGTAAAAAATGTAAATCCAACATTATTCCAGCTTTGCTGCTCCAGAAAAGTTCCCAATCCAATGTAGATAAATCTGAAGCCAAATAAAGACTGTCCTTGATCAGACTAACTTGATTTTGAGTTAGGAAACTGGTGTACTAATTCAAACAAGCTATCTTCACAGCCACAAAAATACCTATTTACTTTGTACTGGAAGCCTCTAAACAAAAGAAAGCTATCTATGTGTAATTCTAACTCACAACAAAGTTATGGACCAAACTACCCACCCTTGGCACTTTATGTAGGTTTTGCCCACAGAACCTGAGCCATACTACAGCTATAGGACACTCTCACCTGGCACTAGCAGATTGTCGACATGACCAAGATAATGTATCAATCACATCACACCCCAAGTCCTTAACTGAGTTCACTTCACTACAAAGAAGGAGAGAGAGAAGGAGAAAATGAAATCGAATGAAATGTTTATAAACGTCTTCGAAAGGCTAAAGTGTCCTATGAGACCAAAAGTTACAACCGTATCAGATGTGATACAATCATTGAAGATCAAGCATAAATATAAACATCCTAGATCCTAAAACAACCCCAACAGGAAAGGTATTGAAAGCTGGTAGGCAAGTAGGATACAATCTCATGTTACAAATTGTAGAATGGCAGTATGACAATGAGAAGGACACACTAATAGTGGGGGCAAAAATAATGAGTCATCCCATGAACTTGTCCATAGGCCGTTGCAACATAACATCAATCTCCTCCCTGGTGAAAAGCTAGGGAGGCCTCACCCAGTCTTGGGCAATAATACCTTGTATCCTCATGTGCACACGCCACCTATGCATAGATCTCCACGGCCTCAGCTGTCTCGAACGACCAAGTTGGACTACTCGATCAAGCAATATACCCATTCGAGGGGGTATATGAGACTGCCGTGCAACACCATTGTGGCAAGCCTACAGTCACTTGCACTGTTGGTCTCGGGTTCACACTGAGTGGACTCTCGTCCGAGCAATGACATGCCGCAGACACAGCAAGTGGTGGTCTAGTGGAAACCGTGGCCAATTCACCGCCACCACAGTTCGGAGATAGACGTAGCTAGACTGTTGGGGATATTTTGTTAGTCGTTGGCTACTCTTTATGGTTGTATATAGGCTCAGTTGGTTTTAGTCGTGTATGCTTCCTAGATGTCTTATGAGTCTAGAGTCTTGAGTCTTCTGTTCGGTCTAGCACTTCCACACTTGCCCTCTCCCCGCAAAGACAGAGCCTCAACACCCCCATTGTACCCGTGAGTCCTTACATATTGCATTGAGGAGCACCCGTAGTAGAGAGCACAACAAACTATTCTTGCCACAGGTATTTTTGGCACAACCAAGGGGACCTTAGCTGGAGTCTCACTCCGCTAAATGTACATGGTCAAGATGCTAGTTGGTTTAGTCTCTCATTTGGCCTAGCCAATTGGTCTAGACTCGTCTAGTTTAGCCTAGTTTAGTCCACCTTCGTCTTCGTCCAGCTTGGTCTAGCTAGTCTTTGCCTCGTCCAACTTGGTCTAGCTGGTCTAGTAGCTGTTGTGGTCTAGTCGAGTCTAGCCTGGTCTAGTCGAGTATGATCTAGTGGGTCTAAACTGTCCAACAAGTTCAAAGGTCTTCGTGCCCAGAGCTTGGGTGGGTCTATTGCTACTGCATGACACACAAGGCAGTGTAAAGATCGACAAAGCCCACTACGGAGCCCTCTGCACTACTACCACAGAAAGTGCCAGCCTTTCTTACCAACTAGAAGTCCTCCACCCCCGCTTCCACTACCCTCTTTGGAATCTACCTCAACGAGCTCCTCACCACCCTTTCACTTTCCCCAATACACTTTCCACCAACTGTGCTATAACCGGCTTCTGAGCAGTCTGCAATGAAGGAGCCGACAAGCATTCTAGCTAAGGTGAACATAAAGTTTCCAACTTTCAAAGGACTCTCCACAGAGGATGCAGACGATGCTAGGAGGTTTGCATCCCTACGTAGAGGTCGCGGCCTAAACAGAGAAGATGGCCACCTAGTGCTCTTTCCATCCACCTTCAATGGCTTAGCAAACATATGGTACAGCCAGTTTGCAAAGAACCACTTTAAGACTTGGGCAACACTAAGGCGACAGTTCCGTTGAAGCTTTCAAACCAAGCGACTTTCAAGAGAAGGTTTTGGATGAGTTGACAAACTTAGTGCCCCAACCAGATGAGATTTTTCAAAACTCACGACAAGAACAAAGTCTCTTATCGCCAACCTTCCCCAGCAACCAGGAGAATTCATGGTCAAGAAGTGGGCGGAGAAGGCTCTCCCCAATATGTTGTGAAGGATTGGGGAGCTGGCCTCTACAACACCTCAAGCCAACACAAAGAAAAGAGGATGAAGAGAATAGGTCTCTCAAGATAATATGGGCGGATCCTTGCTCACAAATTTGGGCAGCCTCACTCACACTCAACCTCGACTAGCTCCGACTAGCTTCCCTCAACACTACCATAGCCCCAGCTATGACAATTGCACTCAAGGAAGCAAAAACACCACTTAAATTTGGTAAAAAAAACCAACAGAAAACAAAAAAAAACAAAATTGTACTTCTGATCATAAAAACCATAGTCTCACACTATCTCAACATCCCTTACATATGCGAGATGGGGCTCCATAGTCGCTCCCAACCATGTACATAAACCCATCAAAAACCATACCAATCAAGAGCTATTCAGAAAACTCAAAAAAAACCATGGGGAACATGGGGAAAAACTCTCCCATTCACAGGAGTCTACGCCTATGGTCTGATGTAGCTCATGTCTCTCTCCAAGAGGGCATCCTCCACATGAATGCCCCCTTCGGCCTTACTGCCACCTCTGTGAAAAGTCTGGGCATGATGACAAGGATTGCTACTACCTAAAGGTGGAAACTACAGTAGAGCCTTGCTCCCACTCTTCAACAAGGGTTGGCACCTGCATCCAACACGGTTTTCCCCTATGGCCACCAAACCACATGCCACCTTTGCTGACTACACGTTCTATGCAAGGTATGCAAAGCACTTTTCTATTTTAAAGCTTTTATCATGCTAATGTTTTGTCAGCCCCTCAGAGCTTCTACACCTAAGCATCCGCCTCCATGCAGCAGGAGCAAAGACCACCTCGACACCAACTCGACCATCCAATCGTCCATTTGTGCTACAGATGCCGGGATTATGGGCGTTACCAAAGCAAATGTCCCCTGCAAGAAGGGTCTCCTCCTTGCCGTCATTGCCCTGAGGCTAAGGATCACTACAGTAAGAATTGTCCCAAACAACACGCATCCACATCTTTGAGCCCAATTCAAAGCCAACCTGAATTCACATTTCCCAAAATCAATCTGATAGTAGCTAGCAACATCCCTCAACCGCCACCTTCTAATCACGTGATGGTCCCTAAGGACAAGTTGCAACAGGTGGAGGAGTCCGCTGGTGTCCTCACTCGGGCACAGAGGGCAGCCCTTGGCCTCGGTCTTCAAGCAAGTTCAACTCTTGCACCAACTGTCTCACCAGTGAATACACCTCCAAAAGTTGACAAGCCATCCACTGGGCCCAAGGGCGGACCACCTTCTCTACTCTCAGATATTGATGGGGCTTTCTTGGAAGCACTTGCTGATCTACATCAGATCAAGGTACCAAAGAAGGCGCTAATACAAAGAGAAAAGCATACAGCAGAGGATATCTTGAAGGACACCTTCCAACAAGTGTTTCTCTATGATATGCTTCGGCTAGATGCGGGTTTTTGAAGTGCAACCCTTGTAGCTATTCAGTTTCTTTACCCAGGAGCAGGTCCTAGGGGAGGGCACCTCTCAGTGTCACCATCAGAGTCCTATATGATCTCCTACCCTGCTCCTTCCCTCACTGATTATAGAAGCCCTCCTCTCATTGTGTCCATCTTGGGGCGGTAGTTCTTAGGTGTGATAGTGGATAATGGATTTGGCATCAACCTCATGTTTGAGTTTACTATGTTGGCATTAGGTATGCAGCCTAACTAACCCACCCCCTTCACAGTTACTTTAGCCGACTAGAGGACAGTGTACCCATTGGGCATAGTGGACAAGGTACCTCTAGGTACAAGACTTCACCTTTGGCTTGGATTTTGTTGTGGTTTGTCTTCCCCAAGTTGAGGGCAGCTTTCCTTGGTTCATCGGCAAACCATGGCTACAGCACACTAAATCACTACATGACTGGGGTGCATCATAGTTCCTTGTCCATGGAGTCCAACCCTGAACTGGAACAGCCCACTCCACCTGATGAATCAAAGGAGGACCTGCTTGAGTGGTTGGAAGCTACCAAGTCTATGCCTTGTTATGTGGTTTCTATTAAATTTTTGCCTGAGGATTCTCAATTTCCCTTGTCCTTACAATGGTGTTGCCTAGCCCAAAAGGTGTCAAGGTCATAGAGGTTGATGACTCAGATGCTCCTACTGTCACAAATTGATGACGTGGCAATACTGCCCTGACACACACAGCGGTAGACTAATAACGTGGCAAACTGTACGGACTGCCCGGAAATTGCACTGACTTGCTATTAACGTGGCAGCTGTACGGACGCCCGCAATTCGCGTTGACATGTTGACGTGGCAGCTGTACGGAATTCCGTAATTTGTGTTGGCTGCTTTTTGCCAGTTTTTGAGGACTAGTTGCTTTTGGAACTTTTGCTTTTAAATTTAAAGCTTTTGGGATCAAGGCTTTTTTGGAGTTTAATTGCTTTTGGTATCCCTTGTAAGAATAAAAGAGCCCTAAGGGCCTCACTTCTCAGAGCATCTGGACACAGAGTCTGAGAGCAAGGACCCTGCGGGAGTTGTACTTCGCTCAAAGATTAATATAAAAGAAATACCGAAAGGGGCACCTGCCTTTGGGGCCAATCTCTCTGGGCACAGAACTACGCCGGGCCGTGTCATCTCGAATTGAACTATGATATAAAGTTGTGAAGTATTTTAAGTGATTATCTCATGTGTCGTGTCTGATTCCCGACTTGGGGTGCCCAAGCCTGTGACACCTACAATGGAAGCCTTTGGGCTTGATGAGCCTATAAAGGATCATAGAAGAGGAAAGAAATCTCCTTTACAAGAGTTCGCTCAACCCTCAACCTCCCATGTGTCTAACTCTCCAATCAAGGCAAAGCTCACCTCTGTGTTGGATGAACTACCCTTCAACAAGCTTCCCCAAGGATGGCTACAAGAAGCATATGCAAATTTCAATATTGATCAAACACCAACTCGTGATGTCTCTATGCTTTAAGAAGTGGCAACCTCTTCAACTACGGAGACATCTTCATCCGTGTCCTTTCCAGACAGAGTAAAAGAAGTCAACTTGGCCGACTCTGACAACCACCAGCCCATTCTTTTGCTTGCATGGCCATAGGATCACTCCAGTGTTGCTAGAGCAGGTACATTTATCAAAGTGGGAAATCGAAGATTCATATTCATATGACTTCTTTCCTGTTAAAGTGGACCCAGCCTGCTCTTCTCTACACACTCCATTCATAGGAAAAACCAGTTAAAAAATTCAGCTTTCAACAATCTTTAACAGCTCTAATGTGGTGATAAAAATGAACACAATAGATATTTTCATCAACCAAGAAGGTAATTGTATTAAGTGGCTGGTGCTGCCGAGATTTGGATGTGGCCAGACGAAGACTCTTGCTATTGACACAAGACTTTTGTCAGCCAATCTGAGTCCTGTTGCTGTTGATGTTGTTGCACTTGTATCACGAGATGGTTCTCTGCTGGTGGATTGCAAGCTTCTAGGAGCAATTTGCTTCATTGTGTCACATGATGGATGTGGGCATGTGTTTCCAAGCTTTTCAACAAATGAGATTCCTGTAAAGCCCCCCCAAGCAAGCCTAGCCATACCTCTTCGAGCCCATACCCACCCCCCTCGCCCCTATCTAGCCTCTACCCACCCTCTCCTTACTCGCCCCTACCCCCCCCCTCCCTCGTCCCTAGCTAGCCCCTATCTAGTCCCTACCCACCCCTATCTAGCTATCCCTTCGTCCCTACCTAGCCATCCCCCTAGCATCTCGCCCCCTCTCCTGCCTCGCATGTCCACTTCTAGTGGGGCCAACTGAGAAGATGAGAAGATGAGAAGATGCCTAGAGCTCGTCTCCTTCATCTCTTGCAACATTAGGCCGCCTCAAAAACCGGCTTTGTTTTGGAGATTTCCTTTTGAGAGCCTCTGCTCTAGCATTGCCATTGCTTCCTTCTCTTTCAGCTCATTCAATCTCGCTTCATTTTTCTCACTCAAAGAAGCGGCAATGCTATGGCCTTTATGCTGACATGTGTTTCTCTTTCTTTAGGCTCTGACAGTTCCACTTTAGTATTCTCTGAATCCAACATCACGGCAGTAGATGTCCTATCAAAGATCTTTACTTCTTCTCGCCCACTCCACGCTGAATGAATATACGTAGTATACATCTCGCCAGTGTTCTTGCAGAGTCAGTACATAGCTTCCCACCACTCTCTGAGACAGTGAGTGGCCTTGTGGCGGACATCCTGTAGCAAGGCTACAGCTACTTGAACAATTGGTCTCGGGTCCACTGTTGTAGCAGGCTACAGTGTCACTTTCACAGAACACACAGTTAGTACAGTTGGTCTGGTCTAGTTCACACTAGATGGACTCTCTGGCCTGGGCAGTGACACGTGGCAGGATACGGACGGTGGTCCACTCAGTTTGGGGATAGACTTAGATGGCTGGCATTTATGAGCCGTTGGTGGCTCTTTATGGTTGTACATATGAGTAGTAGTTGTTGGGTCATTGGATCATCTTCTAGATATATGGTCCAGCGTCGTGGTCAGGGGTAGCGAGTCTACACACAGCACGTCTTCACCATCCCTGCACAATTGAGCCTCGACACCCCATTGTAACTGAGTCCTAGGCTGGAGCTGAGTGTGCTGCCACGCCAAAGTTTGTATCAGTTCTTTGAGATAGTTGAGTCATATGTTGTGGTCTGCTGCTGTTGTGTCTCTGTGAGCTCAGTTGTTGTCTATTGTTCCTTTGTTTTTCAGTCTATTTTGAGTGAGATTGTCATGCACATTGCACTGAGGATCACCCACTGTCAAGAGCACGACACACTATACGCGCTACAGGTGCTCTCATTTTGGCGATCACGATGGGATCTCAACTGAAGTCTCACTCTCTGTCGAGATACAAATCGTGAAGCTAGTTGGTTTCGCCTACTTTGCCTTGCACTGTGTAACCTACTGGTTTGGTCCTGTCTGGTCCTCTCTCGTCCTGGTCTAGGCCTTCCTCGTCCCTGGTCTAGTCCTCGTCCCTGGTCTAGTCCCTCCTCGTCCCTGGTCTAGCCCTCCTCGTCCCTGGTCCAGCCGAGGTCTAGTCACTTGTTAGTCTAGTAGAGTCTAGACCCGTCTTCATCCAGTTAAAAGGTCTTCTTGTCCAAAGCTTGGTTGGATTTGTGGTCGCTGCATGACACATACAAGGCGGTCATCGAGCGTCAAAGCGCACTATTGAGTCCTCTGAAGTACTACAGCAGAAGACGACCCTTGGTACCTAGTAGAAGTCCATCAACCTCATCACCCATACTCCACATACTGCATCACCCATTCCTCCATCCGGTTCCACATCTTCTAGGTCACCTTCCGCAGTAAAGCTCTCTCCTATTTTGTTACAGCAAGCTATTGAGCAACGGGCTCCTGAGGAAGAGGCCATGGAGGCGTTGGCAAGTGTTTTGGCCAAGGTAAACATCAAGTTTCCTACCTTCAAGGGACTCTCTTCAGAAGATGCAGACGACCATGCAAGAAGGTTTGTATCTCTCTGTAGGGGTCGTGGTCTTAATAGAGAAGATGCTTATTTGATACTCTTTCCATCTACCTTGGATGGCTTAGCAGACAAATGGTACAGTCAGTTTGCAAAGAACCATTTTGCAACTTGGGTAGCTTTAAGACAACAATTCTATGCAGCATTCAGGCCAGGTGACTACCAGGAGAAGGTTTTGGATGAGTTGGCCAACATGGTGCTCCAACCAGAGGAGACTTTTGCAGAACTTATGACTAAAACGAAGTCTCTAGTTGCCAAGCTTCCCCAGCAACCCAATGAATTTATGGTTAAGAAGTGGGTGGAGAAGGCTCTTCCCAAAGCTTCTCAGCGAGAACTCCGAGAGAGTCTCCAAACCGACGCCACTCTGGAGGAGTTTGTCGCAGCTGCTACTAGGATAGAGGGGGCTAGGAAGCTGTTCACCAACTCCCCTCACATAGAGACTCCCTCTGTGTTTTCGGAAAGTCCTGCTGATCCATTGACTTCTTTGCGTAGAGAACTTGAAGCCCTAAAACTACAACGCCCTCTTCAAGAAGAGAAATCAATCTCTCTTAGACAGGAGAAACCACCACATCTTGAGGCTTTGGATCAAATCAAGAGAAAGCTAGAAGAGCTTCGGTCTCAGCACGAGACTAAAGCTATGGTATGGTGCAGCTCGTGTCGCTCTCCAGGACATCCTCCACATGACTGTCCCCTTCGGGCTTATTGTCACTTCTGCGAAAAGTCTGGGCATGAAGACAAGGATTGCTACTATATCAAGGGATTACGGCAAATACAACAAAGTCTAGGTCCTTCTCTCCAACAAGGGCTAGCACCTGCATCCAACATGGTTTCACCCTATGGCCATCAAAACCCGATGCCACCTCTGCTGACAACACCTCCTATGCAAGGTATGCACAACAACCTTGCATCCCCTAGCTTTTATCATGCTAGTACTCCTTCAGTTCCCCAAAGCTTCTACACGTCAGCATCCGGTCCCATGCAGCAAGGGCCGAGACCACCTCGCCCCTCGCCCCTCCAATAGGCCAATTTTGTGTTACAGGTGCGGAGAGTATGGACATTCTCAGAGCAAATGTCCGTTGCCAAAAGGGTCCCCTGCTTGCCGACACTGCCCTGAAGCTAAGGATCACTATTAGTAAGGACTACCCAAAACAACGTGCATCCACATCTGCAAGCACAAGCCAAAACCAGCAAGAGTTTACATTCCCAAAGGTTAAGCTCATCACAGTAAGCACCATTCCAGAGGCTCCGCCTTCCACTCTTGTAGTTGCCTCTCGAGATGGGTTGAAGCCTGTGGAAGAGCCAGCTGGTGTGCTCACACGGGCACAGAGAGCTGCTATTGGTCTCAGCCTCTCTGGCAGTCCAATTTTTTCGTCTCCAGTCCCACAAATGAGTCAAACTTCCTTAGTAGCTGACAAACCAGCAGGTAGTGCCAAGTGCCAACCTACCTCTCTTCTATCGGATATTGATGGTGCTTTCATGGAAGCAATAGAGGACTTGCAGAAGCTTGAAATACCGGAGCAAGATCTGATCAAATTAGAGAAGCCTACAGCAGAGTCTATCTTGAAAAACACCTTTCAGCAAGTGTCACTGTACGACATGCTTTGACTTGATGCAAATTTTCGAAGTGACACCCTTTCCATCATCCAGTCTCTGTATCCTGGTGCAGGGCCTAGTGGCGAGCACCTACTTGTGCAGCCCTTGGAGTCCTACATGATTTCTTATCGAGCTGCTCCCCTCATCGACTACAAAATTCCTCGTCTCACTGTGTCTATTCTTGGGCATCATTTCTCAGGCGTCATAGTGGATGGTGGATCTGGGATCAATCTGATGCCAGAATTTACTATGTTGGCCTTAGGTCTGTAGCCTACCCGCCCTGCTCCATTCACTGTTACATTGGCGGACCAAAGGATAGTCTACCCTGTGGGCATAGTAGAGAGGGTGCCTCTGAAGGTAGAAGATTCACATTTAACTTGGATTTTGTGGTGGTCAGTCTTCCTCAGGTGGAGGGAGGATTTCCTTTGCTTATTGGTAGACCATGGTTGCGGCATACTAAGGCACTTCATGATTGGGGAAACGACGCAATGTGGATACATACTCCTGGCTCCCCCATGCAATCAATGCGGCTTGAAGGAGGTATGGATCCAGTGGTTCATCACAGCTCATTGTCAGTACAGTCCAACCCGACCTTGAGCAGCCCATCCCACCTGAAGGGTCTGACGAAGACCTGCTGCAGTGGTTGGAAGTTACGACCTCGATGCCATGCTATGTGGTCTCTATTCAAACCTCACATGTGCCGGAAACACTCTCTCTCTCCCAGCTCCTCAGGCGGACACCAATGTCCCAAGCCCTACAGCAGAAAGTGTTCCAGTCGAAGAAGTAAGTGTGTTAATCCCTGATTCCCATGATTCAAGTGTTCCTCTTATGGAAGGCGTCGGCCTTAGTGAACCTATAACACATCACCGAAGGGGAAAGAAATCTCCTCTGCATAAACTCGCCAATGATTCCCCCCTTCCTCTAACATCTCCCAGGTCGGACGCCCCGCCCCCTCAAAAGCACTCTACTATGTCTGTGTCTGAAGATTTATCCTTCGAGGAGCTTCCACCAGGATGGTTACAAGAAGAGTATGCAGAGTTTTCAATCAATCAAACACCAGCCCATGATGTCTCGAAGCTCCAAGAGGCAGCTCACTTCTCAACTTCCGAAGTACCCTCCACAGTTACACCTCCTGACCAGGTCAAAAAAGTCAATCTGGGCGACCGTGACAACCCTCAGCACGTCCTCTTAGCAGCTTGGTTATGGGAGCATCCCGCATTACTTGATCAGGTAGTTTCTTTTATACACTCTTTTAAAGATGTTTTTGCTTGGTCCTACAAGAATTTGGAAGGGATCCCACCAGAATTGGGTGTCCACACTATCCCTCTGGTTAAAGGGGCTAAGCCTGTCAGAGGCAGAGCTTACAAGCTCAACCCAAAGTATGCAGACGCTGTTAAGTCAGAGCTCGAAAAAATGCAAGAGGCACGGATCATTGTACCTGTGGAGCACTCTGAGTGGTTATCACCCATGGTGATAGCACCTAAGAAGCAGTCCAATAAAATCCATGTGTGCGTAGATTACCGCGCTCTGAACAAGGTAACTATCCCAGATGGTTTTCCCACACCTTTCATTGAGCATGTGCTCGAAGACGTAGCAGGGCATGTATTGTACAGTTTCATGGATGGGTTCAGTGGATACAATCAGTTGGGCATCCATCCAGGTGATCAGCTTAAAACGGCCTTTGTGACTCCTTGGGGTATTTTTATCTACACTAGGATGTCGTTTGGGTTGAAAAACGCTCCACCTTCCTTCAATCGAGCAGTATATCTTATATTCTGTCCTTTACTTACGGATCATCTTCGCATTTTCATGAACGATTTTTCAACCTTCTCAAGTGCCCAATGTTCAACCCTAGTGGAAAATCTAGAGGAGCACTCGCTCAGCTCTTTGTTGTCTTCCTCAAGTGCAAAGAGGCACGCCTAAAGCTAAATCCTAACAAATATCATTTTTTGGTCACTGAGGGCACACTTCTAGGCCATGTGGTGTCTGCCAAAGGTTTTGCGCCTGACACAGAGAAGATCGTGGCCATCTTGAAGTTATCACCTCCCATCAACCCGAAAGGTGTTTAGAGCTTTGTAGGCCACACAGGCTATCATCGCAGGTTTATACGAATGTATGCATAGGTGGCTCAACCTTTGACCCGACTCACTAGTGCTAATGTACCCTTCCAATGGTCAAAACTTAAGGCTGAAGCATTTGCATACCTCAAAAACCGCCTCACTGAAGCACCTATTCTAGTGGCTCCAGATTGGTCTCTACCTTTTCATGTGCATACTGATGCCAGTCAACTGGCTGTGGGTGCTATCCTGACTCAACCTAGTAAGGAGTACAACCTGGATCGCCCTATTCACTATGCAAGTTGCCTGCTCACCAAAGCAGAGCGCAACTACAGCACCACAGAAAGGGAAGGTTTGGCTATGGTGTATTCTTTACAGAAGTTTCGTCATTACTTGTTAGGGGTTCACTTCACTATCATCACGGATCATCATGCGCTACGCTACCTTTTGAATAAACCCCAAGTTGCAGGAAGAGTCTGGAGGTGGCTATCGATATTCCAGGAATTCGATTTCGAAGTAGTTCTTAGTCCAGGCAAGCGGCATGTCATGGCCAACCATCTCTCTCGCATACATACAGGTGAGCCCGATACTGGGGTTGATGATGACTTTCCGGATAGTCATCTCTTTAAGGTCGACACGACCCCAGAATGGTATGGAGATGTGTTACATCTGCTCTCTACTAGCCTATATCCCCCCTCCCTATCTTGCCCTCGCCCCACCCTACCCTCCCCTCGCCCCTATCTAGCGCTCACCCCCCGCTATCTACCCCTCACCCCTACCCAGCTCTCGCCCCCCCCCTATCTACCCCTCGCCCCTACCCAGCTCTCGCCCCCCCCTATCTAACCCTCGCCCCCCTATCGAGTCTTTGTCTCCCTCTCTCGCCCTCGCCCAGTAATATCTACCCTCACCGCTGCCCAACCCTCGACCCGCCGCCACCTATCTACTCCACACCCCAACCCTCGACCCTGCCGCCCCCGCCTGTCTGCATCGTACTGTCAACAGGCATATTGGATTGGCTGCACCAACAACGATCAGTTGGTTGTCTCGCTTCTTCGATACTAAATCCTCGGCCTCTCTCAGATTTTCACCCTACCACATTTCTCAAAAGCACAGATCGGGATATTGCTGTTTGCAGAGTTGCAATTGTATTTGAGATAGAGTTGCAGTTGAGTATGAGACACACAGTGATGTGCTGATAAATGTATGATCTGGGGATATTTTTTATGTATGCTCTTGGGGACCTTACAGAATCTACTCTGCAGTAAGTTTGCTATAAGCTTTTGGGTTTTGTGGAAGACACTACTACAGTGTGTACAGTCAGCAATTAGTGGCTATGGCAGGAGGCAATAAACTATTGCCGAGGAAAAGGCCTCAACCACAGAAAAAGCAGGCTAATTATGAAATTGAAGTAGACTCAGAACCTAGCAACCATGGGGTCACGGATATGACGTTCAGTGCCCCATCGGACGAAAGTTACAAGGCATCGACATCAGATGCAGATACTAGCTCTCGCTCAGACAGTGGTAGCGGCTCAGACAGTGATAGCTCAAGTGCACAAGAAAAGGATCCAAAAGGAAAAAAGAAAATCATGAGTCACATGATCAGTCACGAAGTGCCTAGGCCTGAAAAAACTAAACACAAAACAAAGTTTTCACTCAATTTTCACATGCAGCAGCCCAAGCCACCTCTTATAGATGTTCTCTCACAGGACCAATTCGACAACTTGGGTGTCAAATCGCTAGCTGCAGTTGTCCTCCCTGAAAACATACCCGTCGGCATGGTTCATGACATGCTGAAAATTTTTCCAAAAGCAGAGGACACACTTTGACAGTGGCACATCTAGGGCATGCAATGGGGATGATCAGCTTTCCCTCCTTACAGCCGACTCCTAGGTCTTATTCAAAGCTCTCCAAAACTGATACAATACTAGCATGCAAGGCATTGTTCGAACCGACCATCCGAATTTGCAGCATCACAAAGCTCTGTTAGCTGTGTTCATATATTATTTTCTGGTGAGAGATGCTCAAGGACCCAAGGGAAACTGTGAAATACCTACCACATTCCCACAATGTGATGGTCTTTACTGCTTAATCAAGAACATACTGTGTGGGTTTCACCAGATTCTCTTTACATCGTTGTAGACCAGGGCGAAAAGATTTAGAGCACAAGTGCAGTCACCTCAATCTAGCTTCCAATGTTTTGCCGCGCCACTGTTGGCTTGGGTGATAAACATCCGCATCAACCCCCTTGAAATAGATGAGGATGCAGCATTGTCATTGCGTGCAAAAAGAAAGTCTCTTGGCACAGATGAGCAGAAGAAAAAACAAAAGAAAAGAGTCAAAGTGGTCAAAGATACGGCAGAGACACTACGACCTCTGCCATTTTCAGAGAGTCAGACTAGGGTGATGCATCCTCCACGACGTTCTTCTTCTACCTCCGTTCCCGTCTCTACAGTGCCGGAGGCCGTTGTGAGCTCCACTGTGCTTGGTACGCCCACTCCTGTTACTAAGGCGGTCTCTCTTCCACAGGTATCTCTCCCTACTGCTCCCATCTATACTACCACACCATTCTCGGCAGCACCTGTGGTACCCTTGTCATTCTCTCCCATCTCCAACTCACCCACTGAACCTGCTACCACTGTTGCCCCGACAATTGCAGTGCCTCTTGGGCACCCTACTACTACTGTCACCCCGACATCTACTGCAGTGCCTCGTGGACACTCTACACCTCCAGGTGCTACTACTGCTTCTTCTAGTGGAACCGACTTTACTTCGTTGTTCAAAATCTCTGAAGAGAACCTGCAGGAGTCAAGAAATGTTATTGCAATGATTGAACTTGGTGCAGAGAAATTAGCAGCTACCCACCAAAAGCACTCGGCCACATATGCGACCATGGAAGGCTGCTTGCGAGTTGCAGAGAGTGCCATTGCTGATAGAGATGCTACCTTTTTTGCCTTGCGTCAGGCTCTGCACGTAAAGTCAAAGATAATTGATGATCTCAAAGCTCAAATGCAAGGATTTCGGGACATGCTAGTCCAAGGGGTCGGGACATGCTAGTCCAAGGGGACATGGGGTTTCAGCAACAGCCTCAGGCTACCATGGGGTACAGGTAGGTTCGTCCAGCTAGATCAGTACAGACGTCCATGGGATATGGAGAGTACAGTCATCGACAGTTTGGGGGAGGTGCACCTTCACAGCATCAGTTTGACTACTACCCTCAGGGATTTCAGCAGCCTAGCACCTTTGGCTCCTTAACACACATGTCATCCTCACAGACGGCTCCTTGTGACGGCTTCGCAAGCGCACATCGACATGGTTGTGCGAGTCGGCGGCCTCGGTACACCTCAGGCCATGTTCTCCCATCCGCCGAGCAGCAGGTGGCTGCTCCTATCGCTGAGCGTCAGGTTGTGGAGGACACTCATAGAGTCCAGGGTTTTCCCATTGATCTGATGGCTCCATCTCCAGATTCTGATATGTCGGAGGCAGAAGTGGCCACAACTCTATCTCTTGGATGACAGATTCAGAGCTCACCATTGTACATATGCAGTACCTAGTGGTTTTGTTTCACAGTTTTTCAGTATTTCTCTCACCGAGACGATGAGCGGTCTTGTGGCGGGCAACCTGTAGCAGGCTACAGTGTCACTTTCACAGGACACACAGTTAGTACAGTTGGTCTGGTCTGGTTCACACTAGACGAACTCTCTAGCCTGGGCAGTGACACGTGGCAGGATACGGACGGTGGTCCACTCAGTTTTGGGATAGACTTAGATGGCTTGCATTTATGAGCCGTTGGTGGCTCTTTATGGTTGTACATATGAGTAGTAGATGTTGGGTCATTGGATTATCTTCTAGATATATGGTCCAACGTCAAGGTCAGGGGTAGCGAGTCTATACACGCAGCACGTCTTCACCATCCCTACACAACTGAGCCTCGACACCCCATTGTACCTGTGAGTCCTGGGTTGGAGCTGAGTGTGCTGCCACGCCAGAGTCTGTATCAGTTCTTTGAGATAGTCAAGTCATATGTTGTGGTCTGCTGCTGTTGTGTCTCTGTGAGCTCAGTTGTTGTCTATTGTTCTTTTGTTTTCAGTCTGTTTTGAGTGAGATTGTCACGCACACTGCACTGAGGAAGAACCCACTGTCGAGAGCACGACACACTATCCGCGCTACAAATGTAGCGCGGATAGTGTGTCTTGCTCTCGACAATGGGTGCTCCTCAGTGCAATGTGCGTGATGTAGCGTGGATAGTGTGTCATGCTCTCGACAGTGGGTGCTCCTCATTGCAATGTACGTGACAATCTCACTCAAAAACGGCATCCTGTAGCAAGGCTACAGCTACTTGAATTGTTGGTCTCGGGTCCACTGTAGCGTGGATAGTGTGTCGTGCTCTCTACAGTGGGTGCTCCTCAGTGCAGTGTGCATGACATCTCACTCAAAAAGAGGATGAAAACACAGGAAACAATAGATAACAGCAAATCAACACAGAGACACAGCAACAGACCGGAACATATGGACTCGACTATCTCAAAGGAACCTGTACAGACTCTGGCGTGGTAGCACACTCAACTCCAATCCAGAACTCACGGGTACAATGGAGGTGTCGAGGCTCAGATATGCAGGGATGGTACAGACGTGCTGTGTGTATAGACTCTCTCCTCTAGACGACGACGCTGGACCATATATGAAGAAGATGATTGTGAGGACCTAACAACTACTACTCATATGTACAACCATAAAGAGGCACCAACGGCGCATAAATGTAAGCCATCTAAGTCTATCTCCAAACTAAGTGGTGGTGGTGACCTAGCCACGATGTCCACTGGACCACTGTCCGTATCCCTGCCACGTGTCACTGCCCAGCCCAGAGAGTCCGTCCAATGTGAACCAGACCAGACCAATTGTACTAACTGTGTGTCCTGTGAAAGTGACACTGTAGCCTGTTACAGGTTGCCCGCCACAAGAGCGCTCACCGTCTCGGTGAGAGGAATACTACTGTAAAACCACTAGGTATTGCATCTGTATAATGGAGAGCTCCTGATTCTATTATCCAAGAGATAGAGTCGTGGCCACTGCTGCACCCGAAGTATCAGACTCTGGAGGTGGAGCCACCAGATCGATGGGAAAACACTGGACTCGAGTGCTCTCTACAAACCGACTCTCAGCAAAAGAAGCAGTCACCTGCTGCTCGGCAGATGGGAGTACCTCGCCTGAAGTGTACTTAGGCCGCTGACTTGCACACCCATGTGATGTGCGCCTGCGAAGCCGTCACAAGGAGCCGTCTGTGAGGATGACGTCTGGTAAGGAGCCAAAGGTGCCAAGCTGCTGAAATGGCACTCTTTGCAACTCTCAAGCAGCCTTCCATGGCCGCATATGTGGCCGAGTGCTTTTGGTGGGTAGTTGCTAATGTCTCGGCACCAAGTTCAATCATTGCAATAGCATTTCTTGACTTCTGCAGGTTCTCTTCAGATTCTGAACAACGAGGTAGACTCTGTTCTACTGGAAGAAGCATCAGTAGCACCTGGAGGTGTAGAGTGTCCAAGAGGCACTGCAGTCGAGGCCGGGGTGACAGTAGGAGTAGGGTGCCCAAGAGGCACTGCAGTGGATGTCGGGGTGACAGTGGAGGCAGGTTAGTGGGTGAGCTGGAGATGAGAGAGAATGATGAGGGTACCACAGGTGTTGAGAAGGGTGTGGTACCAGTGGCACGAGTATAGACGCGAGCAGTAGGGAGAGGTACCTGGGAGAGAGAGACCGCCTCAGTAACAGGAGTGGGCGTACCAAGAACAGCGGAACTCCCGACGGCCTCCGGCACTATAGAGACGGGGACGGAGGTAGAAGAAGGACGTCATGGAGGATGCGTCACCCGAGTCTGCTGGCTCTCTGAAAATGACAGAGGTTGTAGTTCTTTGCCGTATCTCTTACCACTTTGACTCTTTTCTTTTGTTTCCTCTTTTGATCATCTGTGCCAAGAGACTTTCTTTTTGCTTGCGATGGCAATGTTACATCCTCATCCACTTCAAGAGAGTTGATGTGGATGTTTATCACCCAAGCCAAAGTGGCGCGGCAAAACATTGGAAGCTAGATTGAGGTGACTGCACTTGTGCTCTAAACCTTTTCGCCCTGGTCTGCAATGATGTAAAGAGGATCTGATGAAACCCGCAAGGTATGTTCTTGATTAAACAGTAAATACCATCACATTGTGGGAATGTGGTAGGTACTTCGCATTTTCCCATTGGTCCTTGAGCATCTCTCACTAAAAAATAATATCTAAATACTGGTAAGAGAGCTTTGTGATGCTGCAGATTCGGATGATCCGGTTCAAACAATGCCATGCATGCCTGTATGGTAGCAACTTTGGAGAGCTTTGAACATGACCTAGTAGCTACAAGGAGGGAAAGTTGGTCATCCCCATTGCATGTCCTAGATGCACCGCTGTCAAAGTGTGTCCTCTGACTTTGGGAAAAATTTTCAGCATTTCGTGAATCATGCCGACAGGTATGTCATCAGGAAGGACAGCTTCAGCTAGCGATGTTACATCCAAGTTGTCCAATTGGTCATGTGAGCGAACATCTGTAAGAGATGGCTTGGACTGCTGCATGTGAAAATTGAGAGAAAATTTTATTTTGCGTTTTGTTTTGTCAGGCCTGGCAACGTCACTGATCAGGTGACTCATTGCTTTCCTTTTCTCTTTTGGATCCTTCTCCTGTGCACTTGAGCTACCACTGTCTGAGCTTGAGCTCCAATCTGATACCGACGCCTTGTAACTTTCGTCAGATGGAGCACTGGACGTCATATCCGTGACCCCATGGCTGCTAGGATCTGATTCCGCTTCAGTTTCATAATTGGCCTGCCTGTGTGATTGATGCCTTTTCCTCAGCAACAATATTTTGTCTCCTGCCATAGCCACCTGATTGACAACTATCTGTAAACAATCAGTACATCACCGTATGCCCCATGCAACAATCGCAATTTTGTATACAGCATAATCCTGATTTCTGTGCTAAAAGCTGAAAGCTGAAAGCTGGTATCTTGAAAATCTGACTGAGAGCAAGTGAATTTCGATGGCGAGGACAAGAGCGCAGTATGGACGGATTGTGTACAGAGAGGTGCAGAGAGCCGAGTTGATCGTATCAAGCACAGCGAGCAGGGCCGAGGATGTAGATTAATGTGCAGGTAGACTCATTTAAGGTTTGGTCGAGGGGTGATGGTTGGATAGGGCGAGAGGGGAGAGGCGAAGGTGGGTAGGGGCCGAAGGGTGAAAAGGGACGAGGGCTGGGTAAGTCTCGAAGGGAGGGGCCAGGAGTAGATAGGGGCGAGGGTGAGGGGGGAGGGCGAGGGGTTAGGGGGCTAGAGGTAGATAGGGGGGCGAGGGGTAGATAGGGGCGGGCAGGGGCGAGGGCTGGTGAGGGGGAGGCGAGTCGTGGGTAGGGGGCGAGGGGTAGGGACTAGGAGCGAGGGGAAAGGACTAGGGGTGACGGCTGGTTAGGAGGGCGAGTGCAGCAGGTAGGGGCGAGCAAATAGGATAGGGGGCTAGGGTTAGGCAGAGTAGATTTTAACGTCCTAGGAACAATACCAAGAAAAATCAAAGATCTATCCGACGAGAGTTAAACCTCGGACGTTGAACAAATCCACAAGGGCAGAGAGGCAGTAGAGACAGTAGAGATGAGATTTCCTTTTAACAAATCCACAAGGACAGAGAGGCAGTAGAGACAGAGAGACACAGAGATAGAGATACATAGAGATACAGATAGAGACACAGAGACAGAAACAGGAGAATGACAATCCAATCTATGAGTGAATTCAAATAATTAAAAAGAACAAGCTGGATCATAGTAGGACTCCAAAAATGTAACAGACTTGGACACTCCAAGTCAAGAATCTACCACGACACCACAAATAATCACTTCAAACAGTTCACAGTTCACAATTGATTCGACATTGGCCCGACGGAGTTCTGTGCCTAGAGATATTGGCCCCAAAGACTGGCGCCCCTTTTAGTATTTCTTTTTGTATTTATAAGTACAAGAGTGCAGGCAAGCGCTCACACTCAGACTCTGCATCCAGATGCTCTCAGTTGTGAGGCCCTCCCCACGTATTTAAAGGTTTACATGGGATGCTAAAAGCAGAGCCCAAAAGCTGAAAATCAAAAGCTTTGTAAAATAAAGTAGGTTCAATCTTTTTTTTTATCTCTCAAGCCATTCTTGGCAATAAAGCAAGCTTTAAAAAATTAAAGCTCTATCTCTCTCTATCTCTTGCGTAGCCAAAAGCTGCCGCTGCTTTTTTCCTGCTGCCGCAAAATGCGGAAATCCGTACAACTGCCACGGGGCATCCAGCCCGTGAAAAGCGTCGCAAATTCCGACAGCCTGCCACGTCAGCATTTTCGGGTCTCTCGCACGTTGTCCAAACGGGAGTGTGTGAACCGAGCAGCCACGTCACCAAGTTGTGACATACCCCCCTCTTGAAAGCATTGTCCTCGATTACGCCTGCAAAACAGACGGAAGCCATAAACTGCCTTAGCAGACACTGACTGTTAGTACCGAGGCACTAGGAACGCTTATCTAGCACATGTACCAATCGACAATCATATCACAGGACATCACTAGACATCACAGGACATCACATGACAAATCACATTCAACATTCATTCGGATCTTAGACCATGATTTATCGGCAATGCAATTAGCAATCGCATCTAGATCCACTCAGAACCTCATCGATGCCCGATTGACTAACCCCTATTGCAACCATGTCCATTCGAGATCATTCAGACCAAAATGCTGCATTCATTTTGTCTATCTGTTCCTGCACTTAAAAACAAGTCAAGAACAAATCAGTTTCATATTCAGGAATTCCATTTCATAAAGTCATACAACAGAATACTGTCAGCTCTCACTATCTTTGAAGCTCAAAGAGACATCAGTGACTCTAGTATTCAAAATTCGAGGCATCTGTTGACAAAGGAGCGGAGTAACTCCCCTCTTGTGCAAACCCACTACACCAGATCTCCGGCCAAGCTGAATTCGGGGTTCCATTTGGAGTAGACTATGCTAAACCAAAAGCTTCAAGGTAAAGTTTCACAATCTGAGGAGTATCTGCTAGGTCCTCCTCCTCCATCCACTTCGCATCCAATGCAGGATAGTTCTTCAATTTAACCAAGAACTGCCTTCTTACTTTACCCTTATTCTTTCTATCCTTATGTGCCAAAATTTGTTCAGGAACAAGGATCTCCTCGTTTTCTTCCACTTCGGGTTGCTCATCAGGCTCCCCATCTTCGGGCACATCACCTTTAAAAGGTTTCAAGAGACTCACATGAATGCATTGTGAATCCTCCCAAGTGCCACGCAGTTTCAGTCGGAAGGAGACATCATTTATCTTTTCAGAGATTTGGAAAGGTCCGTAGTATCGCATACTAAGCTTTGGAAAAAGCCTCTCTTTTCCCTTCTTCTTTCTGAGGCGTGCCTTCTCAAAACGTAAGAGCACCCAATCATTCTCCTTCAATTTCAAATCGCGACGATGGCGATCTGCTGCCTTTTTCTGTCTTTCCTGAGATTTCTGCAAAGCCTCGTGGACCTTGGCAAAAGCCGTGTCTAAGTCGCGCGTGTACTCATCAGCTTCAAAAATCTTATTTTCGTGCTTAGGAAGGGTGGAACCTTCGCAGCACCTTCAATAATCTCAAATGGCGCCTTCCCCGTCGAAGAGTGTATCGTGTTGTTGTAGGCGAATTCCACCAAAGGTAGATACTTTTCCCATTGAGTCTTCTGATCCGAGATATAAGACTTCAATAAATTATAAACCACTGAATTGGCAATCTCAGATTGTCCGTCAGTCTGCGGGTGGAAAGATGATGAGAACTGGAACCGCGTGCACCCGTGCTACTCGACCAGGTAATCTCTTTCATGCACTCTTTCAAGGATGTGTTTGCCTGGTCTTACCACGATTTAAAAGGAAACCCAACAGAGTTAGGAATCCGCACAATCCCTGGTTGAGGGGGCTAAGCCGGTCCAAAGGACGGGCTTACAAGCTCAACCCCAAGTATGCAGAAGCAGTCAAAGTCGAGTTAGAAAAAATGCAAGAAGCAGGTATTATTGTGCCAGTGGAGCACTCAGAATGGTTGTCCCCTATGGTTATCGCTCCCAAGCAGCAGTCCAACAAAATTCGAGTTTGTGTCGACTACCGGGCTCTGAATAAGGTGACAATCCCGGATGGATTTCCGACCCCTTTCACTGAGAGAGTCCTCGAAGATGTCGTTGGGCATGTACTGTACAGTTTCATGGATGGGTTCAGCGGCTACAATCAGTCAGGAATACATCTTGATGACCAGGCAAAGACAGCTTTTGTCACTCCATGGGGAATTTTTATCACTATCATCACGGATCATCATGCACTACGCTATCTTCTGAATAAACCCCAAGTTGCAGGAAGAGTCTGGAGGTGGCTACTGATATTATAGGAATTTGATTTCGACGTAGTTCTCCGTCCAAGCAAGCGGCACGTCATGGCCGACCACCTCTCTCGCATACACACAGGTGAGCCTGATACCGGGGTTGATGATGACTTTCTGGATAGTCATCTCTTTAAGGTCGACACGACCCCGAAATGGTATGGAGATGTATTACATCTGCTCTCTACTGGCCTATATCCTGAGAATGCTTCTCCCTTGTAAAAAAGAAGACTCTTGCTAAAGTCTAGACCCTTCTCTCTGATTGGTGGACAACTCTACAAATATGGGCCAGATGGTGTGCTGCGCAGGTGCGTCTCCCCTCATGAAGTGGACCACATTCTGGAAGATGCACACAATGGTCCTACAGGTGGCCATTACCCTGGTCACATCACGACGCAAAAAATCTTACAGACAGGCTTATGGTGGCCCTATCTATTTAGAGATGCTATTGCTCATGTCAAGATTTGTGATGTCTGTCAACGGTGTGCGTCCAAGCCTAGCAAGCAATCCAATCGCCCTCTGTAGGTATCTATGGCGTGGTTGCCCTTTGAGTGATGGGGCTTGGACTTTGTTGGTCCAATTGCTCCACTTGCTCAACCCGGCAATCGTAAGTATCTCCTGGTAGCGACAGATTATGCAACAAAGTGGGCCGAGGTAGTGGCTACCATCGACTGTACAACAGCCACTCTCGCAAAATTTTTGTATGAAAATATTTTTTGCAGGTTTGGGTGTCCTCTGGAAATCACCAGTGATTGAGGTAGTCATTTCGTCAACGACCTGATCTCCACACTCCTCACGAACTACAAGATTTTTCATCGCAAATCTTGCTCTTACTATCCAAGAGCAAATGGGCAAGCCGAGAGCACTAACAAAGTGCTAATCTCACTTCTCAGGAAAGCTTGTCACCTGCATCCAACTTCTTGGGCTCAAGCTATCCTCGGCACAGTCTGGGATTTTCGCACCTCCTTCAAAGCAACCACTAACCACACCTCATTTCAGCTAGCTTTCGGTCTAGAAGCACTTGCACCATACGAGTTTAACTCAGGCTCAGCAAGAGTGGGAAACGTTCGCGTCACAGTGAGTATTGCTTCCGTAAACCTCTCTCGTCTCTCGAAGTAAGAAGAAAGCAGGATGTTAGCTTCACATTCTCTGCAAGCCGAGCAACTTCGTCGCAAAGCGTGGCATGATCGCCATCTTAGAAATCCGAAAATAACAACAGGAACACTAGTGCTACTCTATCAAGCTAAATATCTGAAAAAAGATAAGAAGCTAGTCCCAGCCTGGCAAGGGCCATTCATGGTACAAGAGATTTTGCCGCAGGGAGCTGTCCAGTGAGTCACTCTGGAAGGTGTTTCCTTGCCGCTTGGAAATGGATCCAGAATCAAGTGCTGTCACTCGCCCTGACTCTTTAGAAATCTGGTGATGTGATCCCTCCCACCAACAACCATATGACTGTCCCCTCCTCAGCTCTCTCCAGCTTTCCATTTTTCCCTCTTCTCAAGTCTTCCTCATGTCAGTTCTCATCTCAGTTGTAATCAGTGTTATCTCAAAAGTTCTCCTACTTTTACTGCATGCATCCATTTTGCTCTTATCTCATTGATATAATTTGGTTTTTTGTCACAACTTGGTGACGTGGCTGCTCGGTTCACACACTCCCGTTTGGACAGTCCGCGAGAGACCTGAAAATGCTGACGTGGTAGGCTACTGGAATCTACAGCGCTTTTCACGGGCTGGATGCCATGTGGCAGCTGTACGGATTTCCGCATTTTGCGGCAACAGGAAAAAAGCAGCAGCAGCTTTTGGCTATGCAAGAGATAGAGAGATAGAGCTTTAATTTTTTAAAGCTTGCTTTATTGCCAAGAATGGCTTGAGAGATTAAAAAAAAGATTTGAACCTGCTTTATTTTACCAAGCTTTTGATTTTCAGCTTTTGGGCTCTGCTTTTAGCATCCCATGTAAACCTTTAAATACATGGGCAGGGCCTCACAACTGAGAGCATCTGGACGTAGAGTCTGAGTATGAGCGCCTGCCTGCACTCTTGTACTTTAAACACAAATTAATACAAAAAGAAATACCGAAAGGGGCGCCGGTCTTTGGGGCCAATATCTCTAGGCACGGAACTCCGGCGGGCTAGTGTCGAATCAATTGTGAACTGTGAACTGTTTGAAGTGATTATTTGTGGTGTCGTGGTAGATTCTCGACTTAGAGTGTCCAAGTCTGTTATAGTGGTATCAGAACACGGCCGATTTCTCTTCTATTCGAAATCCAATCTTTTTTTTTCGCGGCATCTATGGCTTTAGGCAAAGATCAGTCGACTGTGCATTCGGTGATGCGGGAAGAGATCACAACGAAGATTCACGCGAGGAGTATGACCCGCCTCGGCCTACTCAGGCGGAGCTCGAAGAGATGGAGCGTCAACGAGTGATCGGCGACGCAACAAAGATGATTCTCAATTTTGTGAAGGACCCAAAATTTGCAAAATATATGAGCGAGACCTCTTTCGATGAGGTGCATACGCAGTGGCGGCAGACCACAGAACCACCCAAGAAACCTCCTACTCCCAGGATGTACATAGAGCAAGAATTAGAAGAGGTGGTTGATGTAGGGATTGCTCAGCTTTTTGACGCGCAAAACAAAGCTAAAAAGCACGACAAAAAGCAGAAGAAAGGCGCTAACTTCCCGAGTTGTTTGGGTCATCAGTCTACATTTGAAAAGCCAAAGAAATAGAAGAAGTGCGTTCGATTTGAAGGAGTACCCAGTTCTAGTTCTTCTTCTTCTTCTTCTTCTTCTTCTGACAATTCTTCTAGCTCATCTGACTCGAGCGAAGAAGACAGAAAAGGAAAAAAGCGAAGCAAAAAGCAAAGCTTCCGAAAGGGCAAGAAAAAGGCAAAGAAGCCTAAATCTCGCCTTGTGGTTGACAGTTCTACGGAGGACTCGTCTTCAGATAGTTTGGACCCTGACGACACAACAGCTTTTATGCAAAAAAGAAGAATTTTTATAAAGCCAACCAGTATGACTTTTTGGAAGACAAAAGCAAGAAAGTCCGAGAATTCAAGGAAGGTGGACAGTCAATAAAATTTGACACTTTTTCTGGTTATAGAGATGCTTCGAAGGCTTTGTCTTTTATACAGCAGTTTGACATCGCTTTCTCTGGAGGGCATTACTCGGAGCACTCTAAGATTCGGAGAGCTACCTCTTACTTTAAGGGGAATGCTCGAACTTGGTGGTCCACGCTTCTATTAAACAAGACAACGCCAGTTAAATGGCTGAAATTCAAGAGACTTTTTATTTCTTCTTGGCTGACTCGAGAGTATGAACGCGACATACGAACTGCTTGGAACCATCTTCGGATGACCAAGGACATAGTGAATGCTTATTGCGAGAGATTCTGGAGCTCTTTTCTACCCGCCTCTTCATTTAAGAAGATCTCAATGCAAGGAACAGATTGAGCGGTTTACCTTGGGTCTACCTATAGAGATCCGAGATCACTACTTAGAACAAAAGTAAGCTTCCATTCAGGAGTTGATGAGTCATGCGAAACAGGGGTTTGCCATTCACTCTGGCAGTCTGACCTACCCCACAGATGAGATCATGACACAAAGAACCGAACAGACTTCGAAAAATGAAAGTAGAAAGAGAAAGAGCAACCCAGAACAGAAAGACAAGGATGCACGACCCAAGCTTACTCCTCAAGAGCGGGCTCGCTACATAAAGGAGGGGAAGTGCTTTGGATGCGGGGAAACTGGACACATCTCCGCGAAGTGCCCTAAAAAGGCATAGAAAGAACAGAACGACAAGGACGACGAAAGGCCTGAGAGTTCGAGAGCAGCTGAGGACCATGGAAGAAAAGGCAAGATGAAAACGTTTTGGTGCCAGATTGCGTGGGTACCGATCCAAGCACGATAGACGAGAGTACAGAACTTTGTCGAGCTTGGGGCAAAGTGAAAGACCAAGAAGCCCTGATCTTCTTTGATGGAGGAGCCAAGGCCATCTTCATTTCACCGGAATTGGCGGTGTGGCTCGAGATCACTCCCGATCAGATGGGACCACTAGCGGAGGCAGTTCTAGCGGCACCCGGCAGGGACGTAGCCATTACACCTGTCATTGGCAAACTTCGGTTGCATTTTAGGGATATTTGTGGCACGAGGATTTTTACATAATTCCCTTGGAAGGTTGTGATGTCCTCTTGGGAATTCCCTGCTACCACAAGAACAACGCCGTGGTCGACTATCGGGCGAGGAAAGCGACATTGACCACAGAGAAGGAGAGAACCGTTGTACTCGATATAAAACTTAAGGGCGAGTATGTTCCTATTGTATCGGCTTCGGCCATTTCTAAATTAATGAAATCCAGTTTGTTTATTTACTCGATCTTTTTAAAAGAGTTGAATGACGAGGATAGGACAAATATGTCTGAACTTGATCAGGAACGCCAAGCTTTTCTCCACGCTCATGCAGATTGCTTCTCAGAGGGCCTGCCAGGAGAGTTACCACTCGTTGAAGATCATACCATTGATCTGATACCTGGAAGCACACCACCGAACCGGCCACCTTACCGTGTGAGCCGAGCCCAGAACGAAGAGATTATGAACCAAGTGAAAGACCTCTTGGAAAAGGGTCTTGTCCAGCCTAGTACTTCACCATACTGCTCTCTAGTGTTGGTTTTGAAGAAAGACGGATCTTGGAGAATGTGCATCGATTATAGAGCTGTCAACAAAATCACCATCAAGAACAGATTTCCAATTCCTAGGATGGATGATATACTCGACAGATTACAGGGGTCCTCGTGTTTTAGGAGGATTGATTTGAAGAGTGGATATCAGTAGATCCGAATCGCGCCTGGAGACGTCTACAAGACAGCCTTTCGGATGACTTTTGGGTTATTTGAGTTTTTGGTGATGCCTTTTGGCTTAACCAATGCTCCTGCGACATTTAACCGGATGATGGACAAGATGTTTAGAGAGTACAGGCTATTCGTTGACACTTTCTTTGACGACATCATTGTTTTCTCCAAGGATGAGGCAAAACATAGAGTACATCTACTTCAAGTCTTTCAAGCATTACGAGATCACAAGTTGGTGATTAATGCGAAGAAAAGTGAATTTTTCCTACCAGAGATACACTTTTTGGGACACATTGTGTCAGCAGCAGGAGTGCAGATGGATCCGGCCAAGATAGAGACTATCCGTGATTGGCCTGATTTAAAGAATGTCCATGAAGCTAGAAGCTTCTTGGGATTGTGTTCGTACTACAGGCAGTTCATTAGAAAGTTTGCAGAGGTTGCTTCCCCTTTGCATATCTTGACACATAAAGGAGTCCCTTTCTCGTGGGGACCCACAGAGGTGACTGTCTTTCAGACTTTGAAAGAGAATTTGACTACGGGACCAGTTTTGACTTTGCCGGACTTGCAGAAGTCATTTGAAGTATATTGTGATGCTTGTGGTCGTAGTCTGGGTGCGGTCTTAATGCAAGAAGGCCATGTCATTGCTTACGAGAGCCGATTGTTCTCAAGGCCGGAATTGACAGCATAAATTTATGAGAAAGAGCTTTTGGCGGTTATCACACTACCTACTCGGAGCGGATTTTACTGTCTTCACAGACCACCAGAGTTTACGCTACGTCTTGTCACAGAAGCAGCTATCAGAAAAGCAGATGCGGTGGGCGAACATCTTGTCACAGTTTCACTTCCAGATTGTCCATGTGCAGGGACAAAAGAATTTGGTGGCAAATGCTTTGTCTCGGAAGCCGTTGGTTCTGGCTATTTCCGCGATACACCATAGGAGCTTCGAGGATATGGTCGATCAGTATGCCACGGATACAGATTTTGCAAACATTTTCACACGGATCCGGGATGGAGAGAAAGTAGCGGGATATTCCATTCGGGATGGCTACTTGATGAGGAAAACCATGTTGTGCATTACACAGCCATTGAGGGAAAAGGTTATGACCGAATGCCACTGTCCGCCTCTTACGGGTCACTGCGACATTGCTACCACCTTGAAAGGGATAGAGAAATACTTCTTTTGGCCGAGACTCAAGAAAGATGTGGACGAGTTTGTGCACAGTCGCTTGGTATGCCAGAAGGTCAAGTTTGATAGGCATAAAGCACAGGGATTGTTACAGCCTTTGCCCATATCCACCCGTCCATGGGAAAGTATTGCAATGGATTTCATTTTTGATCTCCCAAGAACACAGAGTGGCCACTATGGTATTTGGACTGTTATTGACAGATTTAGCAAGCAGGCTCGTTTCATTCCAATGAAGAAAACAGTCAAGCCGGATCACTTCGCGAGACTGTTTGTGGCCCAGATTTTCAGATTACATGGCTTGCCCGAGACGATTGTCTCCGACAGGGACCCTAGATTTACGAGTTTGTTTTGGAAGGCAATTTGGGAGAACATTGGAAATCTGCCCTCTATTTGAGGGAGGCGAACTACAACAAAATCTAGGTTGAATGTGAAGTCCTGTACTTGCAGAGGGACCTTGTCTACTATTCCCACAGGGTAGACAGTTCTTTGGTCTGCCAAAGTCACTGTAAAGGGAGCAGGCCGGGTAGGCTAAATCCAATGCCAACATAGTGAATTCGGGCATCAAGTTGATAGACCCACCATCCACTATGACACCGGAGAAGTCGCGCCCTAGAATAGACGCGGTGAGACGAGGACTCCTGTAATCAGTGAGCGGAGCAGCGGAGCAGCGGGAAATGAAATCATGTAGGACTCTAAGGGCTGCACTGGTAGGTGCCCGCCACTAGACCCTGCACCAGGATACAGACATTGAATGATGGAAAGGGTGTCACTTCGAAAATTTGCATCAAGTCCAAGCATGTCGTACAATGACACTTGTTGAAAGGTGTTTTTCAAGATAGTCTCTGCTGTAGGCTTCTCTCTTTTGATCAGTGCTTGCTCTGGTATCTTGAGCTTCTGCGAGTCCTCTACTGCTTCCATGAAGGCACCATCAATATCTGAGAGAAGAGAGGTAGGTTGGCTCTTGGCACTACCTGCTGGTTTGTCAGCTACTAGGGGAGGTTGACTCATTTGTGTGACTGGAGATGAAAAAGTTGGATCATCAGGTAGGCTAAGAACAAGAGCAGCTCTCTGTGCCCGTGTGAGCACACCAGCAGGCTCTTCCACCTGTTTCAACCCATTTTGAGAGGCGACTACAAGAGTAGAAGACGGGGCCTGTGGAATGGTGATTATTGTGATTAGGTTGATCTTTGGGAATGTAAACTCCTGCTGGTTCTGGCTTGTGCTTACAGATATGGATGCGCATTGTTTTGGGTAGTCCTTACTACAGTGATCCTTAGCTTCAGGGCAATGTCGGCAAGGCGGGGACCCTTCTGGCAACGAACATTTGCTCTGATAACGTCCATACTCCCCGCACTTGTAGCACAAAATTGGCCTATTGGAGGGGCGAGGTGGTCTCGGCCCTTGCTGCATGGGGACGGATGCTGATATGTAGAAACTTTGGGGAACTGAAGGAGCATTAGCATGATAAAAGCTGGGAGATGCAAAGTTGTTGTGCATACCTTGCATAGGAGGTGTTGTCAGCAGAGGTGGCATAGGGTTTTGATGGCCATAAGGTGAAACCATGTTGGATGCAGGTGTCAACCCTTGTTGAAGGTTAGGGGCGAGGCTCTGTTGTAGTTTCCGCATTCCCTTCAGATAATAGCACTCTTTGTCATCATGGCTAGGTTTCTCGCAGAAATGGCAATAAGCACAAAGTGTGCAGTCCTGAGGAGGATGCCCTGAAGAGCGACAAGAGGTACACCACACCATCGGCGGCTTAGTGTCTTGCTGTGCCCGGAGCTCTTCTAGCTCCCACTTGATTTGTTTTAAGGCCTCTTGCTGTGGAGATTTTTCCGGTCTAAAAGAGAAGGACCTCTCCTGTTGAAGTGCTCTTTGTAATTTCAGTGCTTCTAACTCCCTGCGTAAAGAAAGCAAGGGGTCAAAGGGATTTTCCGTGAGTGCCGAGGCAGTCTCCATGTGAAGGGGGTCCTTGAATAGCCTCCTTGCTCCTTCTATCCTGGTAGCGGCCGCTATAAACTCCTCCAAAGATGCTTCAAGTCGAAGACTTTCGCGCAGTTTCTGCTCAGACGTCTTTGGAAGAGCTTTCTCTACCCACTTCTTGACCATAAATTCCCCTGGTTGCTGAGGAAGCTTGGCAACCAGAGACTTGGTTTTAGTCATGAGTTCAGCAAAAGTCTCCTCTGGCTGGAGCACCATGTTTGCCAACTCATCCAAAACCTTTTCCTAGAAGTCACCTAGCCTGAATGCTGCACAGAACTGTTGTCTTAAAGCTGCCGAAGTTGGAAAGTGATTCTCTGCAAACTGACTGTACCACTTGTCTGCTAAACCATCCAAGGTTGATGGAAACAGCACCAAATAAGCATCTTCACTATTAAGACCACGACCTCTACAGAGAGATACAAACCTCCTTGCATGTTCGTCCGCATCTTCTGAGAAGAGTCCCTTGAAAGTAGGAAACTTGATGTTTACCTTGGCCAAAACACTGGTCAACTCCTCCATGGCCTCTTGCTCAGGAGCCTGTTGCTCAATAGCTTGCTTTAACAAAATGGGAGAGGGCTTTGCTGGGGAAGGTCACCTGGAAGATGTAGAACCGGATGCAGGAATGGATGATGCCGTATGTGGAGGTATGGGTGATGGGATTGGTGAACTTCTACTAGGTACCAAGGGTTTACGCCTTCTGTGGTAGTACTTCAGAGGACTCAGTAGTGCGCTTTGATGCTCTAATGATCGCCTTGTATGTGTCATGCAGTAACCACAAACCCAACCAAGCTTTGGGCAAGAAGACCTTTTACTGGGTGAACACCGTTCTAGACTCTACTAGACCAGGGCGAGTGACTAGACCACCTGGCAAGACCAAGGACGAGAAAGGACTAGACCAGGACGAGAGCTGGTTGGACCAGGGCGACAGAGAACCAAACCAGCAGGGCGAGAGACTACGTCAACTAGACTAAGCTATCTAGGGTGAAACTTGACTAGACCGGCAGGCTTCACTGTGCAAGGCGAAGTAGGCAAGGCTAGGTAAAAACCAGCTAGCTCCTCGATTTGTTCCTCAACAGAGAGTGAGACTTCAGTTGAGGTCCCACCGGGCGTGCCAAAAATGAGAGCACCTGTAGCGTGGATAGTGTGTCGTGCTCTCTACAGTGGGTGCTCCTCAGTGTAGTGTGAGTGACATCTCACTCAAACAGGATGAAAACACAGGAAACAATAGATAACAGCAAATCAACACAAAGACACAGCAGCAGACCAGAACATATGGACTCGACTATCTCAAAGGAACCTGTACAGACTCTAGCGTGGTAGCACACTCAGCTCCAGCCCAAAACTCACGGGTACAATGGGGGTGTCGAGGCTCATATACGTAGAGATGGTGCAGACGTGCTGTGTATAGACTCTCTCCTCTAGACGACGACGCTGGACCATATATGAAGAAGATGATCGTGATGATCCAACAGCTACTACTTATATGTACAACCATAAAGAGCTAGTGATGTACTCATATGCAGACACGGCAAGTGGTGGTCTAGTGGACACCGTGGCCAATTCACCACCTGTCACAAAGTGATGACGTGGCTACGAACAGCAGAAACCCTAATTTCTGCCAGAAACCCTAAAATTCCTGCAAACCCTAATTTCTGCGAGAAACCCTAATTTCCGAAAATCACGGAGGTGGAAAAAAAATTCTTCTTTTTTTTTTTGGAAATTTTGAGCGACGCAAATCTCAGCTTTTTGCTATGATTTGAGAGAAAGAGAGAGAAAAAGAGAACTTGCTTTTTACTGACTCTCATTGAGAGAGAGAGAGAATCTGCTTTTGCTTTCAAGCTTTTGGGGCTCTGCTTTTGGGCATCCCTTGTAATCTTTAAATAGTGGTGAGGGCCTCACTTCTCGGAGGATCTGGACGCAGAGTCTGAGAGTGAAACCCTAACCAATCTCTTGTACTTTAATGATTGATTAATACAAAAAGAAATACCGAAAGGGACGCCAGTCTTTGGGGCCAATATCTCTAGGCTCGGAACTCCGCCGGGCCAGTGTAAATCTATTGTGATCTGTGACTTGTTTTGAAGTGGTTATTTGGTGCTGTCACGGTTGATTCTTGACTTGGAGAGTCCAAGTCTGTTACAGTGGTATCAAAGCACGGCCGATTTCTCTTCTACGGGAAATCTGATCCCCAATTTCTTTTCCGCGGCACCTATGGCTTCACGCAAGGATCAGTCGACTCCCTCTGCATCTGGAGATGCGGGCAGGGATCACAATGAAGATTCAGACAGAGAGTATGGCCCGCCTCGGACTACTCAGGCGGAGCAAAGAGAGATGAAGCGTCGTCAATTGATCGGCGATGCAACAAAGATGATGCTCAGTTTTGCGAAGGATCCGAAATTGGCAAAATATATGAGCAAGATTTCTTTTCAGGAAGTGCATGCACAATGGCAGAAAACCACTACACCACCACTGAAACCCGCTCTCAAGAAACCTTCTGATCACAAACAGTATACAGAGAAGGAATTACAAGAGGTGGTTGATGCACGGATTGCTCAGCTTTTTGACACGCAAAAGAAAGCCAAAAAGCATGGCAAAAAGCAGAAGAAAAGCACCGACTTCCCGGGATATTTGGGTTGTCAGTCAACTTTTGACAAGGCAAAGAAACAGAAGAAGCGTGTTCGATTTGAAGGAGTACCCAGTTCTTCTTCTTCTTCTTCTTCTTCTTCTTCTTCTTCTTCTTACAGTTGTTCTAGCTCTTCAGATTCGAGCCAAGAAGACAGAAAAGGTAAAAAGCGAAGCAAGAAGCAACGCTTCGGAAAGGGCAAGAGAAAGACAAAGAACACTAAATCTCGCCCAGAGACTGACAGTTCTACTGAGGACTCGTCTACAGACAGTTCAGATTCCGATGAAGAAAACTTCTATGCGAACAAGAAGAATTTTTACAAAGCCAACCAGTATGACTTTTTCGAAGATAAAAGCAAGAAAGTCCGAGAGTTTAAGGAAGGTGGCCACTCGATCAAGTTTGATACTTTTTCAGGATACTCAGATGCTTCGAAGGTTTTGTCTTTTATACAGTAGTTTGACATCGCTTTCACGGGAGGACGCTATTCAGAGCACTCCAAGATTCGGAGAGCTGCCTCTTATTTTAAGGGGAATGCTCGTACTTGGTGGTCCACGCTTCTTTTAAACAAGATTGCGCTAGTTAAATGGCTAAAATTTAAGAAGCTTTTTATTTCTTCTTGGTTGACGCAAGAATATGAACGAGATGTACGAGCTGCTTGGAACCATCTTCGGATGACCAAGAAAGATACAATCAATGCTTATTGTGAAAGATTCTAGAGCTCTTTTCTACCCGCCTCTTCATTCAAGAAGATCTCGTTCAGAGAACACATTGAGCGGTTTACCTTGGGTCTACCTACAGAGATCCGAGATCGCTGCTTGGAACAGAAGTCAGCTTCTATTCAGGAGTTGATGAGTCATGCGAAGCGGGGCTTTGCCATTCACTCTGGCAGTCTGACCTACCCCACATATGAGGCCATGACACAACGAGCCGAACAGACTTCTGGGAATGAGAATAGAAAGAAAAAGAGCAACCCAGAGAAAAAGGATGCACGACCCAAGCTTACTCCTGAGGAGAGAGCTCGCTTCATTAGAGAGGGGAAGTGCTTTGGATGCGGGGAACATGGACATATCTCCGTGAAGTGCCCTAAAAAGGCACAGAAAGAATAGAATGATAAGAACGACGACATGCCTGAGAGTTCGAGAGCAGCTGAGGAACGTGGCAGAAAAGGCAGATAGAAAAGCAGAATTGGTACCATATGGCGTGGGACCTGCACCGAATCGAATGAATGAAAGTACAAACTTTGCCGCTTTTGGGGCAAAGTGAAGGATCAGGAAGCTCTTTTGAAGGAGCCAAGGCAAACTTCTTTTCACTTGGAATTGGCGGCTCAATTTGGAATTACGCCCGACAGACTAATGCCACAGGCGGAGGTAGTTCAACTGGCACCCAGATGGGATGTTGCCATTACACCGAGCATTGGCAAACTTCGTTTGCAATGACAAGGGTGTTCAGGGCACGCGAGTGACGTTCTACTCAGATCCCTTGGTATCACAAGAACTACGCCGTGGTTGACTACCAGGCCGAGAAAGCGACTTTGATAAATGAAGGGATTAGAGATTGTACTTGATGAACTTCAGTTTCTTACTCATTCTTTTGGGAGAGAACTGAACGATGGATAAAGGTTGAATATGTTTTGACCTGATCAAAAGAACGCCAAGATTTTTCTCCACTCATGCCAATTGCTTTTCAGAGGGCCTGAAGATCAAACCATTAATCTGATACCTGGAAGCACGCCACCGAACCGGCCACCTTACCGTGTGAGCCGAGTACAGAATGAAAAGATTATGAACCAAGTGAAAGACCTCTTGGAAAAGGGTCTTGTCCAGTCTGATACTTCACCGTACTGCTCTCCACTGTTGTTGGATTTGAAGAAAGACGGATCTTGGAGAATGTGCATTGATTATAGAGCTCTCAACAAAATCACCATCAAGGACAGATTTCCGATTCCTAGGATCGATGATATACTTGACAGGTTACAGGGATCCTCGTGCTTTAGCAGGATTGACTTGAAGAGTGGATATCATCAAATCCGAATCGCGCTGGAAGACGTCTACAAGACAGCTTTTCGGACGAATTTTGGGTTATTTGAGTTTTTGGTGATGCCTTTTGGTTTAACCAATGCTCCTGCGACATTTAATCGGATGATGGACAGGATTTTTCGAGAGTACAGGCTATTTGTTGGCACTTTCTTTGATGATATCATTGTTTTCTCCAAGAATGAGGCAGAACACAGAGATCATCTGCTTCAGAGATACACTTTTTGGGACACTTTGTCTCAGCAGCAGGAGTGCAAGTGGATTCGGCCAAGATAGAGACTATACGTGATATACTTGACAGGTTACAGGGATCCTCGTGCTTTAGCAGGATTGACTTGAAGAGTGGATATCATCAAATCCGAATCGCGCTGGAAGACGTCTACAAGACAGCTTTTCGGACGAATTTTGGGTTATTTGAGTTTTTTGGTGATGCCTTTTGGTTTAACCAATGCTCCTGCGACATTTAATCGGATGATGGACAGGATTTTTCGAGAGTACAGGCTATTTGTTGGCACTTTCTTTGATGATATCATTGTTTTCTCCAAGAATGAGGCAGAACACAGAGATCATCTGCTTCAGAGATACACTTTTTGGGACACTTTGTCTCAGCAGCAGGAGTGCAAGTGGATTCGGCCAAGATAGAGACTATACGTGATTGGTCCGATTGGAAGAATGTCCATGAAGTTGGAAGCTTCTTGGGACTGTGTTCGTACTACAGGCGGTTCATACGAAAGTTTGCAGAGGTTGCTTCCCTTTTGCATATCTTGATACAAAAAAGGAGTCCCTTTCTAGTGGGGATCCACAGAGGTGACTGCCTTTCAGACATTGAAAGAGAAATTGACTACGGGACCAGTTTTGACTTTGCCCGACTTGCAAAAGTCATTTGAAGTATATTGTGATGCTTGTGGTCGTAGTCTGGGTGCGGTCTTGATGCCGAGACTCAAAAAGGATGTGGAAGAGTTTGTGCGCAACTGCTTAGTATGCCAGAAGGTCAAGTTTGACAGGCATAAGGCACAGGGACTGTTACAGCCTTTACCCATACCCACCCACCCCTGTGAAAATATTAAAAAGGATTTCATTTTTGATCTCCCGAGAACACAGAATGATCACAATGATTTTCCGATTACATGGCACGTCTAAGACGATTGTCTCCGACAGAGACCCCAGATTTATGAGTTTGTTTTGGAAGGCAATTTGGGAGAACATTGGCACGCAGTTGCAGTTCTCGTTCCACTTGCAGACTGACGGGCAATTTGAGATTGCCAATTCAGTGATTTTAGATTTATGGAAGTCTTGTATCTCGGATCAGAAGACTCAATGGGAAAAGAACTTACCTTTGGTGGAATTTGCCTACAATAACACGATACACTCTTCGACGGGAAAGACGCCATTTCAGATTGTTGAAAGTGTTGCGAAGGTTCCATCCTTCCTGAGCACGAAAGATTAGATATTTGAAGCGGATGAATATTCGCGAGATTTGGATACAGCTTTTGCCAAGGTTCGTGAGACTTTGCAGGAGTCTCAAGAACGACAAAAAAAGGCAACGGATCGCCATCGTCGCGACTTGAAATTGAAGGAGGATGATTGGGTGCTCTTACGTTTTGAGAAGGCACGCCTATGAAAGAAAAAGGGAAAGGAGAGGCTTTTTCCAAAGCTTAGTATGCAATACTACGGACCTTTCCAGATCACTGACAAGATAAATGATGTCTCCTTCCGATTGAAACTGCAAGATACTTGGAGGATTCACAATGCATTGCATGTGAGTCTCTTGAAACATGTTAAGGGTGATGTGCATGATGATGGGAAGCCTGATGAGCAACCCGAAGTGGAAGAAAAAAACGGAGAGATCCTTGTTCCTGAACAGATTTTGGCACATAACGATACGAAGAAAGGTAAAGTCCGAAGGCAGTTCTTTAAGTTCAAGAACTTTCCTGCATTTGATGCAAAGTGGATGGAGAAGGAGGACCTAGCAGATACTCCTCGAATTGTGAAACTTTACCTCGATGTTTTGGTTTAGCATAGTCTACTCCAAATGGAACCCAGAATTCAGCTTGGCCGGAGATCTGGTGCAGTGGGATGCACAAGAGGGGAGTCACTCTACTCCTTTGTCAACAGATGCCTTGATTTTGATACTAAAGTCACTGATGTCTCTTTGAGCTTCAGGGATAGTGAGAGCTGACAGTATTCTACTGGATGACTTTATGAAATGGAATTCCTGATAATGATACTGATTTGTTTCTTCACTTCTTTTGAGTACAGGAACTGTTAGACAAAATGACTGCAGCATTTTGGTCTACTTGATCTCGAATAGACATGGTTGCAATAGGGGTTAGTCAATTGGACATCGATGAGGTCCCGATTGGACCTAGATGTGATTGCTAGCTACATTGCCGATAAATCATGCTCTAAGATCCGAATGAATGTTGAATGTCATGTGATGTCCTGTGATGTCTGGTGATGTCCTATGATGTCGTGTGATGTGACTGTCGATTTTGTACATGTGCTAGATGTGTGTTCCTAGTACGTAGGTACTATCAGTCAGTGTCTGCTAAGACGGTTTATGGCTTTTGTCGGTTCTGCAGGCGTAATCGCGGTCAATTACAATGCTTTCAAGAGGGGGGAATGTCACAAAGTGATGACGTGGCTACGGACAACAAAAACCCTAATTTTTGCCAGAAACCCTAAAATTCTTGCAAACCCTAATTTTTGCCAGAGACCCTAATTTCCGGAAATCACGGAGGTGGAAAAAAAAAAAGTTTTTTTTTTTTTGGAAATTTTGAGCGACGCAAATCTCAGCTTTTTGCTATGATTTGGGAGAAAGAGAGAGAAAAAGAGAACTTGCTTTTTACTGACTCTCATTGAGAGAGAGAGAGAATTTGCTTTTGCTTTCAAGCTTTTGGGGCTCTGCTTTTGGGCATCCCTTGTAATCTTTAAATTAGTGGTGAGGGCCTCACTTCTCGGAGCATCTGGACGCAGAGTCTGAAAGTGAAACCCTAACCGCTCTCTTGTACTTTGATGATTGATTAATACAAAAAGAAATACCAAAAGGGGCGCCAGTCTTTGGGGCCAATATCTCTGGTCATAGAACTCCACCGAGCCAGTGTAAATCTATTGTAATCTGTGACTTGTTTTGAAGTGGTTATTTGGTGCTGTCGCGGTTGATTCTTGACTTGGAGAGTCCAAGTCTGTTACACCACCACCACAATTCGGAGATAGTCGTAGCTAGACTATCACGGATATTTTTTGTTAGCCGTTAGCTACACTTTATGGTTGTATATAGGCTCAGTTGGTTTTAGTCGTGTATGCTTACTAGAAGTCTTATGAGTCTAGTGTCAGGTGCAACGGAATTGAAATGGTGACAAGATCTAGACTTTACAATTACAAATCTTTACTTCTTTCCTTGCTTGAATGTGTGCTACGTAGCACGAGAGATGGTTCCTTTCATTTCCTTGTAGAGAGAGGATGAGAGAGGTAGAGATGTGTTGAGGGAGAAAGAGAGAGGGGGTAGAGAGAGAAAGGAGAATGACACCCAATGGGGTCCCAACCAACCCTCTCAAGGGCCTCCCACACCGTTGCCGATGTGGTATTTGCTTTTGATTGTGTAAATAGAATGTACACACATGCAACACTTCAATATAAACTCTACTGAATCGAATGGGGAATGTTGCCGCAATAACTTTTCAAAATGAAGCACCTCTGGGGCTGATTTGATGCACCTTTGGATCCATCTCGTTAAGGGGTTTTTGATGGCCACCAAGAGGTAAATCTAGGACTGATTTGCGCTCCCAATGTGATAGGAATGAAGGGCTCAAGGTTGGCTACATTTCCGTTGCGTAAAGCAAGGCTATAAACACAAATGATGATGGAGCCGATGATGGACATCAATGGGAGCGGTAGGGCCCTCTCTATCATGTGGGAAGCAAGTGCAACTTTCAGAGAGAGGATATTTGGCAAGGCCATTAAGTATTGCAAATCCATACATAGTGCCCAACTAAAGAAGATACCTCCCAAACTCAATTACTTTCCCTATATCCTTAGAAGGCCGCTCCATGTCCATCTCTCCTAGGTCAAGCTCACATAGTATCTCCTTTGACGTGTCAAAAGAAGATGACTGTTAACAACCTGTCCTAGCATTGAAGTCTCCAACTAAGATGACATCTCCTTCTCTTGAGAACTTCCAAATATCCTCATTCAAGATCATGCATGGGGATTCTCCCTTAGGTGAGTCAACAAACTTGGATGTACTAGGAGGAAAGTACCATATAGCAATATGCAATGTTGTGCAACCCTCTATCCGCACTCTAATCCACATGTATCTAGCCTGCTTATCTCTCCACACTACCCGTATCATAGAGTGCAACTCCTCTCCAAACAATACTGCAACTCCTAAACCTCGAGTAGCATGCTCAATGCGTATCTTCTTTCTGAAAGTAGACTCCCATTCATATCTCGTTACAATGGAAAGTGTCCTATATAGGCTCTTATGTGTCTCTATGTAGAAAATGATATCTCTCCCTCTAAAGATATCCTCAACAATCGCCGCATCAAATCTAAAAGCTCCATTGCAATTCCACACAACTAGCTTCAAAGAGGTCCAATAGATCTCCCGGCATCATTTGGCATGCCACTCTAGGATAAAAACTTTCCCACCTCTATAAAATGCCAACTTGCCTTCTCTCATGGCTGCAAATATCCTTCACATACATCATGCATGTGCGCAAGCTGACTTTTTGGGAGGTCATTGCCTAAAATTACCCCGGTGCCCTTAAGTCTTTTCCTAAGAGCAATAAACTATTTCCTAGCTTCCATTGTTGAAAAGCGTAGAATAAGAGCTCTAACCTTTGAGCTATCTCCCACTTCATTCCCATTGCCATTTCTTCTCCCAACTATCAAAATGGCTGTCTACATAGGTTTCTAAGTGCCCATGAGCTCGCAAAGCTTTTGCATGTCTTCTTCTATGTTCTCCCTTTCCGTCAAACCAGACACTATCACATGTAAGCATCTTGTCCTTCCGTGTTGCCTTTCCTCTAAAGTGGTGTTAATGATCAGCCAATGGCGAATGCGTAAGCTAGCTTTTGCCCTTCTTAGCTACTTGAATCCATTGCTTAATCCTCTTATTTGTTTTTGGGTCTTTTTTAGCATCTCCACCCAAGATGATGTCTCTATCATCTTCTTTTCCTCTTTCGTTTGCAAGTGTTGCATGTCCTCCATGATTTTGAGAGTTCTTCCACCACACTCGGTTGGATTTTTCCCTCCTCTAAGCTTGATTTTGTGTGCATGCCATCACCTGTACTTCTTGAGCGAAGTAATCTCCTCTTCTTGCTTCTATACCCTCAACTTTACTGTGGTACATTCCTCTCCCAACTTCATTATCTTATCGCCTTGTTGCTTGTTAACCCATTCCTCCAATTTCTTTTCCATGATAGCGTGCATTTTTTTCTCAAGACTAGCATACAAGCCCGAGTCTGCCACACCTTTTTGTAGTACATGAATATCTTGCGCATGAGCTTTGCATATCTTCTTTATTGTTAATAAGCTTTCTATAGCATGCAAGTCCACAACTTTGTTCACGTGCCTCCAAGTAATGCCATACTTGGCAATTTTACTTTGACAACGAGATACCACACAGTTATATCAATTCAGCAAAATAAAGGAAAGACACCGAAAGGAGAGAAATATACAGGAGATGGAGGGGAGAGAGAGAGAGAGAGAGAGAGAAATGAAATGACCTATAAGACCAATCTATTACAAAATGGTGAATCTAATACCATGTCTGGGTACAAAAGAACTAGAACAAAGAATACTACTACTAGAATCCATCCTCATCTGCACTCTGGATGTCGAGAGAGAGAGAAAGGTGGATAGAAGAGTTAGCGTGGGCTGCCTATCTCTACACCATCCCCTCCTCGCAACAAGCACGCAAGCCACATGTGCCCACGACTTCGCCTTTCGCTGTTCAGCCAGGGGTTATCAGAGACAATGTGCTCTACGTTGGTGCACTTCGAAGCACCTGCAGCAGGCACCCTCTCCTTCCCCCCCACCCTTCCTCTCCTTCCCTTCCTCCTTTGTTTGACATTCTGTGCTTGCTTTTTGTTGCCTGTTTGTCTGTCTCTTTGTGTGCAAAATTTTCTGTTTTGTGTGTCTACTGTCTTCCCTGGCTATCTGGCTTTGTGGAACCATATGGGACAGGCCTTGAGGCCATGGTGCTCCTTGATGGATGATCCAAGACATACAAAATGTCACTGAAAATCTCTCTCAATGGGATATCTCTCATGGAACATGAATCTCTCTGTGACAGATGCCTCGGAAGTGTTGTCCTGTGGTGCTCAATAATAGCTTTAATCCATCTATAGTGGAGGTATCTAGGCCTTCTCCTGGGTGGGCATGGGCGCCTCGATTTGCTGCTTGCCAATGCTTTGTCCAGGGTAATACAGAAAGGAATCTGCTTCAGGCAAAGAAGTAGGCATTTGGGGAAATTAGTGTCTAAGGTACTCCCTACTTTCACAAGAGGACTGTTTCTCCTAGGCTGATATTGCTTTCAAATGGAGACAAATTTCTTCTTCTAAGCATCCTTTTCTATACAAGAAGGGAACCATTAACAAAAGGTCTTGTAGAGGACCCAACCAATCTTCAACATGTCAGGAATTTTCTAGGCTTTTCAAATACATACTAAACAAGGGGGGATACAAAGAGACAAAGGCAAGGCCCCTATGGAGGAAGGCATGTCAAGCAACCAAACAAGAGAAAGGGCATAACGAAAGAAAGAAAGATATATGCAACTATTGAAAGGATACTAAAGGTTAATTTTAGAACCTTTCATACCTTCATCTTCGAGTGCAAGTGGTTTGCAAATGTGTTTAGACGACATGAGAATGGCCTCTACATGGTGGACTAGTGTGCATCACACAAGGACGTATGACAATTTAGTTTTGCCACGCAATTGTGAGCAGCTGAGTGACTACCTTTATTATTCTTATTTGCTTGTAACACTAATTATACCAATGTTACTCACGTTGAGCTTCTCTTCTATAGATCATCTATTAACTTCTCTTAGAAACCAAAGTGGCCCATGAGCCCAATCAAGGGACCATTGATGGCAATATCTCATCATAGTGTTCAAAAATGAAAGTATCCTGCTAACCAAATCCCTAGCTAGGAAGACTCCTCGTGATGCTAGCTTGTAAACTGATGATTCAAGGTTGTAGACTCGCTGTATGGCAAATGGCATCTCATAGGAAGTCTCGCCTCAGCCCAATAAATCCATAGGTGTGTGCCTCGAGAGAAAAAAACTGCTGCTGGGTCATCGTGCATTGTAGCTGCAATGGCAGGAGATGATGGCTCAAATCCGATAATGGTAACAAAATTGTTGGTGTGGTCCTCTTGCTCATGGACGCCTCAATCTGCAAATGGCAATGGCCATGTCTAGTGTCACTCCTCTGGCAGAGCGTCTTTCTTGTATTTGACCAGTGGGTGGGGATGTAGAGCATGCTGGAGCTGCTCGAGTGTCAAAGAAGAAGTGTGTGAGGGTTCATTGCATTGGCAGTCTGGGGCCTACTGCTCTATCATTTCTCATGAGACTTTCTCCATGGCACCTAGACTCAAGAAAAAGAGCCCAAGACACCTTTGGTCCTCAAAGCTCATGATCCGGCGCAATGGTCCAGAGCCTTCTCGAAAAAGACAATGGTACCTTCCACAGATTTCATATCATACATTGTGGCTGCAGATATGGTGCTCCTCTGACTCCACATCCTGATGACACATCTGACATATGTGGTCCCTCATACCTACATGTCTCCAATCTGAGGCTATGCAATGAAATTTGCATCTGCCCAGTAGCGCTTCTAATACCATGTGAGAGGCGTATGTCCATGTACGCAGAATGCAAAATGAACCCACCTGTAGGTGTGTAGAAAGTGGCGCTGGTAATGTTCCATTTTTGTGCCCGAGGGCCTGATGCATGTCAATCCGTGTCTAGTTTCACAATATCCATCCAAATGATTCGGTGAGATCTTAGGTCGAATCATACGTGCAATCATCATCAGTAGTGGCCTCTCTAGATTCTCCCATCCATCATAGTAGTCTCTATCAGATCTATCATATCCAGATCCAGCCAAGGGTGTCCTCCTCTGATGGTAAATGTTGGCTAGGCACCAAATTTCTGCTACATACTAATGAGGGATTTTCAAAATGGGGAAGGCAAACCACCTTGTAGCCTCTCTGGGGTACCTCAAGCTTTTCCTGAGCTTATGTTGCTTTCAAATGGAGAGGGGTGTCTTCTTCTATATACCCTTTTCTTTACAAGAGATCTGAGTGGGCCACTCCAGCATACGGTTTTTTCGATATAGACTGCACAGCTTGTGAGAGTAATCAGCATGTCTATGGTAGAACTTAAATTGACAGGGCCTCCCATTCTTCAACTTCTGGAATACACCACGAGGCAGAAGACGCCTGAGATGGGTGCGCACAGTTGTTCATGCATCATGGAGCTGCCGTTGATGTTTGCCCTGCTTACAATGGAGAACCCTAAATAAGCAAGAGCCACAGCAAGACTAGACATAAGCTTACATAACAATGCAGGGGAATTGTTACATCATTTGAACCACTACTTACCACACGAACAGAATTTTTCTCTGGAGATCTGTGGGATGGTGCACCACCTTTGGGCTGTGAGAATGAAAATGGTGAAACCAGTGTTTGTAGGCTTATATAGCTACCCTTCAAAACCAAATTGCCAGATTAACCCCCAAAGCTGACATTGTACAGAATATTGGGGAAGAGAAGCTGATTCACACTGCAAGGAAACCAAGGAGCTCTGACAAGATGCAAAGACCACAAGAGCCACTCCCCAAGTTGGAGTGGGGGGCTTTAAGGTGTTCTTTTGTTTGGGGGTGGTTGTTACTACCCCAGTTTGCCTATATTAACTATAAATCACATTCCATATGTTAATTCTTACTCATGCTGAACCACAATCACAATATTTGTCATTAATCCTACACAAATGTCTCTGACAGCTTCGACAGCATCTGAAAAAAGCTAGTTGTAATCTGCTGAGCCTGCGAAGAAAGGTTTGGTGCAGTGTAATATTTCATTGTCTGCATGCAAAGTGGAAACTTCGCAGTTAGTGCACATTTGATTGGTACAAGTTCTATTTTTCTCTGTCTTTTTTCTTCACAACTTACAATGCCAGCAAAAAGAATAGATACAATCCCCGACAGTTCCAAAGCATCTGCAACATTGTATGCAAGGTAAGGAAACAGAACCACCAAGCAAGACTCTAAGATTCCAAGTCTGCACACGAAAAAAACCAGAAATAGCTTAGCCTTCACATGACAAATTCAAGTACAGCCAAGCCTAAAATTCATCCCATTATTCACAGTTGTCAAATATCCCGTTCCCAAAGCAGTCAAAAGAAATTGGGCAAATGCATACTCTTTTTCTTGAAACCCTCCATACTTGAACAATAAAGCACTCAGGATCCCGGCCATTGCACCTGAGCAAGGTAAGAAGAACTCAGAACACGCTGCCTTTCATCTTTGAATGTCCACATAACTAGTGCAATCACTCACCAATTGAAAACGAGCCCACAAAGATGACAACAAAGAAAGATATAGCCTCAAAAATTCCTCGATCGCTAATAGGACCTGTAATAAATGAAAGCACAGTCCTGGCACACGGAGCAAGATTTTACTCTTAATACAAAATTTCAGCTTTGAAGACCATTAGGTCAAACTTCAAACCTGTTTTCAGAAAAGCTTATGTATATTTCACAGTATGACATATGTGTTTTAAGGCTTTAAATTACACACTCTTTCTTAAAGATATGTACCTTAACAAAAAATTTGAATTAGACCAACCCATACAGCAGTTGACTAAGCTACGTTAAGGCCATTGAGACAGCAACCAGACCGTGGATGTCCCAAAAAGACGATCCTTACTTTCCACCTAGCGTCAACCCCCACAAAGCATCTCTTTACTGCTTGTCAACTGTCACTCGTTGAATATCAAATTGAGCTTCCCTTTAGAAAGAAAGAAAGATATAATAACGTCTCTTAAAGACTCAAATGATCCATGAGACCAGTCATCAAGAAAGCACAGTCCCAAACTAAAACCCTAAATAAAATAGAAAAAAGAAATAAAATGGAAGACTCCGAAGCCGTAGGCTACACCCGGTAAGTTGTAAAAGTAGTCTTTACTCATTCAAATATCTCCATGAAGGGTTGCCTCAAGAGGAAGAGGCCGTTAAGTCACAGTGCAGTACTCCTCTGATGGCTAGCAACAATGGCTCAACTCTACTAACGGTGAGGAAACTGTAAGGGAGGTCCTCATGGTCAAGGACATCACACTCTACAAGTGGCAATGGCCCTCTCCAATGTTAGTTACTCCTCCAAAGCAGTATGACAGGATGAGTCAATGGTGGATGAGGACACAGAACATGTTGGAGCTGTATACTAGCACTAAAAAGTCTGTAAGCGCTCTATACATTGGCAGCACACGGGGCTTGTTGCTCTCTTGTCCCTGAAGAGATTCTCTCTCTGTGATGCCTAAGCTCCAATAAAAAGCGTGCAACTCACCTCCGAGCAGTGCAATGGTCTAAAGCCTTAACAAAGAAGACAATGGTACCTTCCTTAAATCACAATACAATTGCATATGTAGTGCTCTTTTGACTCCACCTCCAGATGACACATGGCATATGCTATCTTCTTGTGAATACCCTCATATCTACCCATCTCAAATCTCAGAGTGTGAAATAAGGTACGCATCTGCCCAATAGTCCCTCTCATACCATGCGAAAGATGTGTGTCTGTGTATGCAGGCCGTATGATACCCCTGTCTCAAGAAATGTATAGAGAATGCCTTTGGCAGTGCATTATTTTTTGTGCCAAGTTGTTGTGAGGGCCTGATCCATGTCCGCTCTATGTCTAATTTCACAACATCCATTCAGATGACCCCGTTCCGGTCTGTGCGACTAAAGGAAAGGGCAGTCAAGGCTATAATCAAAAGGAGGGGGAGTGCATCGATACTGAGGCCATGTAAAGCCATCTACGTGCACATCTGGGCATACCAACATTGGGCGTCTCCCTTATCAGAAAGTTGCTTGGAGGAAACAAGGGCTAATCGGGGATATTGCTGCAGGGATAGCTCCCATATAGTGTGAAGAAAAGTAATTGCGCAAAATAGCGACCAGTGGAGCAGCACCCATCTCTGCCCTCACAATCTCATGCAGTATTGATGACTCACATCAAGTCATGTGGGCAATCATCGGCGCAAGAGTAAGTTCATGGATGACAGTGCACTGAGCAGAGAGAACTTCCTAAAGAGCTCAAAGGTACAGCTGACTTCTGACAGATAATTTGGTATCTTCAGATGAGAGTAAGCCCCTCTATGGATGCATTTAAAGAGTTCTCCCCCTTCAGTCATTGAATACTTGTAAGATAAGGCCATGGCACATTTTCTTCTTGTTTTCTAGAGTAAAATCAAATATACTTTTCTTTACCCACCCAAACTTCCACATCTAATTATTGTACTAGCTTTACTAGAATAAAGTCTCAGAACTCCTTAGCAGCCATTGACACTTTTCAAGAGAATTTTTTATATTTACGAGCATGAAATTTTTTCTTATGCCGACTGAACAATTAAATATTTATTAATTACATGCCAGGTAGATTGCAATACATACTTGTACATAACAATCGCCACCTGCAAAAGCGAAAGGTGGCATTGATGTGAGCTGAATCTATTTTATTAGACACAGAAATTGATGACTTAAAACTCTTTCAAATGACTTACAGCATCATTAAGCACAGATTCCCCAAATACATACGCATACAAATCTGCCTCTGTGCCTAGCTCCTGACATGTCAACATACAATTCATAAGCTTAATATAGCTCAAACAAGTAATCCCCGAAATTAATCTGAGTAGTCCCAGCACTTAGGATACCCCAATTCCGACCATGGCTCAAAATAACTCCACACAGTTGACTACTCCATACCAGTTAAGGGCAAGCTGAAGATAGAGTCTATCAAACCACCTATTATTTAAGAGAACGAACAAATCTTATAGGAAAACACAGTAAAATGCTGGTTTAGGAGTCAAGAGAGAGTACACAAACATCACAGCGAGAGAGTATGAATGTGAGGTGAAAAGCATAGGCTAAGAAAGATGTAAGAGATCCAGGCTGTACAACAAGAAGGGAGAAGACCCCTCCACCTACAATGGACGGCCCAAGATCATGCTTCAGACCAATACCACTTCATAATTAAAGACCAGTCAGAGAATGGCAAGCTAAACATTAGAATAAGGGAAGCTACACATATCAATCTGCAAGGATCCATCTCTCACCTCCTCCTCTGGACATCTGCATGGGCCTACTGCAAAGAAATACTTCAGCAACCACATGGACAAGGGGATATAAAGGACGCCTGAGGGAGAAGCTCAGATCCCTGCATTGGCTCACTCACATTCGGGGATCTGTCAGAAGGCTGCTCCCCGCTATGTAGAACTCCAATAAACCAACACAGGTATGCTGGAATCTCTGTCTATCTATTGGTTGTCTCTGAGCTCTGCGCTGTCTCTCACCTTCACTATGCAGCGATTGTAGCGAGATTGTTTGTCTGCGTGAAAGAGGTAACACTGGACAAGCAACTATATAACACTCTTACTTAGGTCATCAGTAACCCAGAGTAGGTATACGTATGAAAAGTATATAAGCTACCACACACGACTTGCCCCATACAACCCACATATTGAACGACCAAAATATTACTAACGTGAAAACCAAACTCAATTACGAGTACAGAACTGTCTGCACCTTTTCACGAAGGAAAAGGGACACATGTTGCCACTATCAAAAATTCCTTTCTTGTTTACAGAGAAAACGCAGAAAGGAGGTAACCTTCCTTTTCCCCCTTTCCTTCTCCCCCTTTCATGGATGCCCAGGTGCATGTACACAAGCACACTTCTTTTCTAGGACATCTCGTTGTATATGAACTGTAAGTTGTGTTTCTTCTCTGCTAAAGAAGAAATAAAATGTGCATATATGATCAGTTGAAATATGCCAATGAGGCTTCAATGGCAACTAACAATGTACAAATTTTCATATAAGGTGGGAACATCATTTTGAATTGCCAGTTCTGGTCCCTTACATGGAAAATAGAGAGGACGGTCACAGGATCAGTTGCAGAGATGAGGGCTCCAAAAGCAAGGCAGACAAGAAAAGGCATAGAATACGTCCACTTGAACAATCCAAAAAGGTATCTGGGCCAAAGCAAACATCAAAAGCGTCAAAATCTATTTGTACTTTTAGTAATCAGTATTAGCTCTTTAGAAAAACTCAGAAATAAAATTTGACCTTTAAGTAATTCAGCACTAGCCCTTTAAAAAAGCTAAGATGTAAAAAATGTACATGAGTATGCCGACTCCAAATGTTGAAATGAGCGTTCCAGCAAATGCAAATGTGCATATTGCACCAAAGTTCCCAAAAAATGGTTTCTGGTCAAGTACAAGCAGAGTAGAAAATAGACATTAGATTGCACAAAGCTTTGGAAATTTCTTCATAAGTAAATTCGAACCCTTCTTTTAATGACATTCTTACCGATCTCAAGCTCCATCCTGATTCAGTGTAGCAACGCTTAAAGGTCAAGAAACACTTTCTGATGCACTTTGCAAAATAAACACTCATTTCAAGCACACCTAAAGACCTTCACCTTAATGAAAAAACTAATTCTCAGCAACCAAGTTCTTTTAAAGGGAGGATATAATATGATTGGTGGCAGCAGGAAATAAAAGAAGAATCGATTGTTGAAATTTATCCAGTTCCTGGATGCAAGAATTCAGATAGAATACAGTACATTCTCATGAGCAATCACTGTTTTTAAGAGTATATGGAATGATCTTAATAACACAGACAAGCTTTAGTTGCGAGGGACAAGAACAACGAATTTTTATCAAGGAAAAAGTAATGCCTACTTGAAGCCCCTCTCTTCTCCAGATGCTCGGACAATCAAACCAACCAGAACACCTAAACAAGTTCCACCTTGATTTCATCTCAAATTTAACCTTCCAAACTAAGAGTTTCATGACATTTGTAATTATACTTCTAAACAGAAGAAAATATTTAAAAATAGAACCTCAATTCTAACAGCAAGTTTAGAAATTATACAGACTCACACCTAGAAATATCAAAAAGAGAGGTTGACAATGACCAGATCGCTAGAAAAACCCTCGCGCCTCAAGGCCATCCTACATCAATCAAATGCTATGAAGGCCATTGCTCAATAGGAACTCGTAGGATACAAGACTCGGGTTTTTTTTTATTACTGAGAAGACCTACATTTTTGGAGGGACCATTCAAAACCCATTCCGACAAAGCAAAAAACTTCATTAGGAAGAAACATCCCTCATTCTAAGATTGCTAGCACAGCTTCCTTTAAATGATAGTGATACTTTGAGTACGGGGCAAGGCAGTATAGGCAGGATGTCTACAGGCCCGAACACAGCACCAAAAAGCATCTGCATGTACCGTGTGAAACTATGCTCACTGAACTCAACATTGAATACATCCATTATTGATGATTGTCACTATTGGGAATCAAGAAACCTATGCTGAGAGAAGGATGTCCTATGGTATTGAAAATTCAATTCCAGCAACGGACCACCAGCTTAAATTTTCAAATCAGGGTATTCTAGCCTGTAGCCAATTACCAAGCACTAATACATCATGCTTTCAAAAACATGCTTGAAGCTCTCATATGCCATATAAATCCAGCAAAAGAATCCATGAACAAGCTTCACTCCTCATATACACATCCACAGGCAATTGAAAAGGATCCATGCACTAGCAAGAAAGGGCTTGTCACCTGCGTGGGACACGTGCATCCACAAAAGAGTCAGTGTCCAAGCTGCACCCTTGTAGACACTTGCACAAGTGGCTCCCAAATCGTAGAAGACACTATATTTGTGTATTTCACACAGTTGAATGTTGCATATGCAGACGATGGCTGAACTAATTTACACAATGACTTGACCACCTGGTAGATGGACTGGCTTTCATAAAACCTGATCGATGTTTCCCGGTTTGATCAAACCCTCTCTATCCCAGACTTTGATAGAAATGGGGCAATTTGAACAACATGTCCATTGTCTTTTTCAGATAGTTGAAAGCCCTACTAGCCAGCTTGTGAACCCCGACAATCGCACAAAATGAACTTTGTAGCTAGAGATCAAGCTGGGAAACGGGTATCAAAGGCCGGTAACTTTTTCCCTAAGCCAGTGTTTTGACACTGTACTGCTATGTGCAGAGAAAGACCTGCATTTTTATGGTTCCAAGGTTTTAGGTGCATACCGATAAGAAGGGCAGCACCCGCTTCATTCATCACCATTATCTTTCGCCGCCGAAGAACATGGCCAACGATGAATGTAAACACTAGCATCACGATCTGAACAGTGATGGACACACTCGCCACATTCGCTGCTTCCATCTCTCTCTCTCTCTCTCTCTCTCTCTCTCTCCAACCCCCCACCCCTAGATGCTACGTGATTTTTGGCGCATCACTCAAATTCAATGATGCCGCGCGCGAGAAGAAGAGTGCAGAGTCGCAGAGAGAGAGAAAGAGAGGCGGGAGGCTTAATTTTAACGACCTTTTTCTTTCTCTGATTTTATATATACTATCTATCTATTTTCTAAACTAATCTAATCTAAACTAATGTGACGCCTTCTTTCGGGGCATCGCGGAAAAGGGGCCGCGCCGGCTCATCTGCGATGCAAATGGGACCTGCACGCAAGCAAACGCATGTACAAGAACGCAACTTGAAAACTGAACGCAAGAGGGACACGAGAGTGAGGGACGCGAACGAATGATCAATATCATAAGAAAGTGCCGAATACAAGGGACGCAAGTAATCACATGAAAACGGGGCTGGCAAGTTGGGGGAAGTGGCACATACTTCCCTTATATACACCCCCGGTTTGAGAGAGCTTGACGCCCACGTCAAGCCGAGGTTTTGAGAGGTGCCGATACAAAAGTTGATGCCGAGGTTTTTGGGAGCGGATATGTACAAGGGGGGGAGTGAAATGTTGCCCAAAAAATGTCTAGCTACTTAGGGTGATGCTAGTTACAAGTGGGATGGAGGACTACTCTATATGGTTTTCATTTAGTGCGTTGTCCTCCTCTTCAGTGGGCATGTTGTAGAAGTGTAGCACAAGGGGTCTTCCGAGTCGAAGCATGATTTCTTCAGGTACCCAAGTGCATTTCGTCATGGGGCGATTTCGCCATTTGACATAGAAGAGTTGTCCCCGGCGCCCAAAGCGCGATTTTAGGATGGCCTCCGGCTCATGTGGCGGGCCATCCTTTACATATTCGGGGAGGCTTCTACCATAGGTGTTATCCGGCACAAACCTTTTGAGTAGACTGACGTGGAAGGCGTTGTGGATGTTGATGTGTGATAGGAGATCCAGCTTGTAGGTGATGTCGTTGTAGGACTTGAGCACTTTGTAGGGCCCATAGTAGCGGTGGTTGAACTTCGGGGAGAGGCCTGGAGGGAGGGTGATATTCTGGGAGCTGACGAGGACTAAGTCACCTTCTTGGAAGAGTTCGGCAGGCCTTCGCTTTTGGTTGGCGTATTTGGCGATGTGTACCTTGCTTTGCTCGAGACTCTTCTTTGCCCGTTGCATGCGGGTTTGCCATTGTTGAAGAAACTCTTCACATTCAAGATCCTGGGCATGCACATCGCCGGTTGCCAGTGCAAGGGGTGTGATGACTTCTTTACCTGTGGAGAGTTCGAAGGGGGTGTAGCCAGTGCTGCTATGGATGGAGTTGTTGTAGTGGAATTCCAGGACGTCCATGTATTCGGACCAGTCCTTCTGATCTGCCTTGACGTAGCTGCGGATGTAGTCTTCAATGCCTTGGTTGACTCTTTCAGTTTGGCCATCGGTTTCTGGGGGGTAGGCGAAGGAGAAGCGGAGCTGGGTGCCTAGCAGCTTGAAGAGCTCGCGCCAGAGGTCGCTGAGGAAGCAGGTGTCGCGATCAGAAACTATGGCTAAGGGGAGGCCGTGGTATTTGAAGACTTTGGCGAAGAAGTGTTTGGCGACCTGGTAGGCGGTGACGGGAGGCTTTGCAGGTATGAAGTGGGCTTGCTTGGTGAAGTAGTCGACGACCACCATGATGGTAGTGTGGCCATGGGAGGGGGGGAGGTCGACGATGAAGTCCATACTTACCATGTCCCAAGGCCGGGAGGGTGTTGGCATGGGGTGGAGGAGGCCAACAGGCTTGACTCTTTGAGCTTTGACCAGTTGACAGGTTGGGCAGGTGCGCACGTAGTCGATTAAGTTGTCCTTCATTTTTGGCCACATGTAGTGTTGGTGGAGTTTGTCATAAGATCTCTTCTGGCCACCATGTCCAGCTAGCTTGCAGTCATGAGCCTCCCACATGAGGTCTTTCTTTAGCTCTGGATCATTGGGGATGTAGATTTTTCCATGCGCGTAGAAGAGGTTATCTTTGACTTCAAAGAGACCCACTGCCGCTTTCCCAGAGATGTGGTCATTGAGCATGCGGAGGACAGCAGGATCAGCTTTTTGAGCGTCGAGGATGCGTTGGCGTAGGGTGCTGGTTGCTGTGGAGATGGTTGTGAGGGTGGGCATTCGACTGAGGACATCTGGCATGACATTTGTGGTTCCTGGTTTGTGAATGATGTTGATGTCGTATTCTGCCAGTGTATCTTGCCACCTGGCTTGCTTGGGGGTGATTTTTGGTTGTGTCTGGAAGTACTCGAGGGAGATATTTTCTGTGTAGACCTTTGTGTGCTTGTCTTGGACATAGTGTCGCCACTTTCGGAGGCAGTGGACGACAGCGAGCATTTCCTTCTCATGTGTAGTCCATCTTGTTTCTACATCTGTGAACTTGTGAGATTCGTAGGCGATGGGCTGATGTTCTTGCATGAGGACTCCACCAATGGCACCATCGGAGGCATCTGTATGCACTTCAAATGGTTTGGTGAAGTCGGGCAGTCGGAGGACGGGGGTACTACACATGGCGATCTTCAGGTTCTCAAAGGCTTCTTCTTCTTTAGAGGTCCACTGAAAGGGCTTGTGGCCTTTGGTTATCTCTGTCAGTGGCGCAGCAATCTTCTTGAAGTCGCGGATGAAACGGCGTGTGTACTGACAGAAGCCCACAAACTCTCGGACTTCTTTGATGGATGTCGGAGGGGCCCACTTGATGACGGCGTCGACTTTCTTGGGATCCACCATAATGCCTTCTGATGTGACGATGAAGCCAAGGAACTCGATTTTCTGGACAGCAAACTCACACTTCTCCAGCTTGGCATAAAGTTGGTGTTCACGGAGGCGCTGGAGTACTGCGGCGACATGCTTCTGGTGCTCTTCTAGAGTCTTGTTGTAGATGAGTAGATCGTCAATGTAGGTGATGAGGAAATCATCTATCATGTCCCGGAAACTGTCATGGATGATTCTGCAGAAAGTGCCAGGACCGCCGGTGAGACCAAACCCCAGGATCATCCATTCCCAGGAGCCGTAGCGTGTGCGGAATGCAGTCTTCGGGATGTCTTTAGAGGCGATTCGGACTTGGTGATAGCCTGAGCGGAGGTCGATGCGCGTGAAGTATTGGGCACCCTGTAGTCTGTCCAGAAGATCTTCCATGAGGGGGATTGGGTACCTGTTCTTGATAGTTATCTTGTTGAGGGCCCGATAATCCACGCATAGTCGCATCGAACCGTCTTTCTTCTTGACGAACAGGACTGGGGCCCCAAAAGGAGAGCTGCTTGGCCGGATGAAACCTTGATCCTCTAATTCTTGGAGTTGCTTCTTGAGCTCTTTGAGCTCGGTGTCGTTCATGCGGTAGGGGGCCTTTGCCGTGGGTGTGCTTCCTGGGATGAGGTCAATTTCATGTTGAATTTGACGGAGAGGGGGTAGGCCGGGGGGAAGTTTTGGAGGCATGACATCCTTGTACTTCTGGAGGATGGGGGTAAGTGAGGGGTCACCCACTTTGGCCTGCTCGATGGTGATAGAGTTGAGCCTCGCGGTGGGCTGCTCCTTTGCTTGCATGATGCAGAGGTGAACCTGAGCTCCTTTCTTGAGAGCCCTCTCTGCTTGCTTTGCACTCATGAGGTTGAGTTTGGGGGACGAGTATTCTGGGAGTTTCTGTTTGCCTTTCATCGCTGCCAATTGAGTAGGGTCTTGGTGGTTGATGGGAGGGGGATTGGTTTGTAGATGTGCCTGGCAGGTGAAAGCTTGGCTTGTTGTGAGTCTGGCGCCTTGTACTGTAACTGCTTTGCCTTGATTATTCAGCAGTAACTGGTCCACCTTCATGCCTAGGAGTGCAATGAGGTACTTGTCGTTGAAGGATAGACCAATGATTGCCTCAAAGTCGTCCATTGGGACCACGATGAAGTCAAGGCGACATGTGAAATCACCCATCTCGATCCGGACTTGCCGGGCTGCCTTTACGTTGTTATCCTTTCCTTGGGCAAACTTAACTGTAGTTTCATTGACAGTGGTGAGGCGTAGGCCCAGGCGAGCGGCGCACTGTGGGGATAGAAAGTTGTGTGTAGCGCCTGAGTCTACCACGATCCATTGTGGCTGGGATCCTATTGTTGCCTGGACATACAGGTTCTGGATGTCCGTTATCGCTGCTGCCATGCATCGAGGGTGGAGGGATACCGCTCCAATCCGAAGTTGTTGGTCAGCAATAGGGTCATCCTTTTCTTCGATTCTTCGTTGGGGGGGGGAGGGTGGTTCTTCGATTTGGATGGTGTTGGCTCTGCTAGATGATGTTGAGGCCTGATTTCTCTTGCGGACACATGCGTAGTTGGGTCCATGGGCGATTCTGCAGTCGTTGCACCAGACGCGATCAGGGTGCGGGTTGTTCTTATTGCCGTTGTAAGTATTGGAGGCAAAACTGTTGGGTGTGGGGTTGTAGGAATTGCTCGCAACAGAGCTGCATGGGATTAAGGCGGCATTTTCGCGGCCTAATCCAGGGTTGGCATTGGGTGGTGTTGGGCGGGACACATTGCTTCTGTTATTCTGTACAAATCCGCGGCCTTGCCCGGCGGGTGGGTTAGGCCGGTGGTTGGGGCAAAATTGTTGGGGCGAGGGTTATTGGGAGGGAAACCTGGGGTTGAACTTGTGTCGCGTAGTTTTTCGGCCATATTGGCGGCCACTTCCCAGGTGTTGGGATTCTGCTTCTCTACCTCGCGGGCCCAGGGCTTAAGGCCGTACAGGAAGCCATGTAACCTGTCTGCTATGTGCATCAATGGCAGTTGGAGCATGAGTCGCCGGTATTTGACAATGTAGTCTGATATGTGGCCGTCTTGGTGTAGATCACGCCACGAATCCCTAACTTTGTTGCCTTCATTCTCTGGAACAAAGTAGCTGAGCATGTCTCTTTGTAGGTCCTCCCAGTCCTCCCAGTGCTTTGATGGCTGTTCAGTGAGGAGCCATATATAGGCGTCGACGTCGGCCAGGAAGGTTTTGGCCACTTGCACCCATCTGCGTCTGCCTATGGTGTTCCACTGCATGTAGTCTTCTACCTCTCTGAACCACTTGTTGAGTTCCAGTGAGGTGTGATGGCCTTTGTATTTCTCTGGGGGGATGGGTTTGAATTCGCCCAGACTGTTTTCATCTTCTAGAGTTCTCTCAGGGCTGCAGTATCGCCCTTCTCTTCGGTCATCCCGGTAGTCTTCATCTTCATCTTCGTCGACTGTCTCTAATCTTCCGGGGCGCGGTCGTCTTTGTGTGTTTCGTCACGCGTTGACATTACTAGGCCCCGGGCGGTCTTCGTGTCGCTGGCCTAGATGTGTTTGCAGTAGGTCGCTCAGATTAGCGGACATCACGTTGATTTGGTGTTCTACGGAGGCCATGATGCGTGCCTCCAGTCTTTCTTCCATTGAGTCTTGGTGGTCTTGTCGCGACTTCTTTTCTTTGTTTTTCTTGGGGGCTCTATGCGGTTCCGGTTTTGTCCTGTATCCTTCTTCATCTTCTTGATTTCGCGCCATTGGGGTGCTCTTGTGGTTGGAGCCGAGGGAAATTCAAAAATTTCAAAAAACTGGAAAACTGCGAGAAAACGGCTTGAAAACGTTGAAAAACTGTGAAACAGCGCAAAACGGGGTCCAAAACGATGAAAACCGCGAAAAACGGTGAAAAGCGGTCCCAAACGGTGTAAGACGGGGCAAAACGAGGTAAAACGCTGAAAAACGATGGGGAACGTGGAGAAACGCGTCAAAACGGGCCAAGAATGCGGAGAACGCGGTGAAAACGGGGCGAAACGCGGGTCAAACGAGGCAAAACGGTGAAAAACTGTAGGGAACGTGGAGAAAACGCAAGGAACGGGGCAAAACGGGGCAATCACGCAAGGGACGTGGTGAAACGGGGCAACACGGGCTGAGAACGCGGAGAAAACGTGGAAAAACGAGGCAGACGGACCGAAAACGTGGTGACAACCACGGGCCACGGGCCGACGTCGGGTCGGCGGGGACTCGAGCCGAAGCTCTGATACCAAGTGTGACGCCCTCGTTCGGGGCGTCGCGGAAAAGGGGCCGCGTCGGCTCACCTGCGATGCAAACGGGACCTGCAGGCAAGCTAACGCATGTACAAGAACTCAACTTGAAAACTGAACGCAAGAGGGACACGAGAGTGAGGGACGCGAACGAATGATCAATATCATAAGAAAGTGCCGAATACAAGGGACGCAAGTAATCACATGAAAACGGGGCTGGCAAGTTGGGGGAAGTGGCACATACTTCCCGTATAACTAACATAATATGGCGCAAGGGGTAGCCCTTTACACGTGTCGAAATCTGCAATATGAAAGTTAAACTCCAAAACAGAAAAAAACCCCTGTGCACACGATAAAGAGGGAAAGAGAAAGAGAGAGAGAGAGAGAGGTCGTCGAAGGCGATCGACCGTACTAGTAACATAATATGGCGGAAGGGGGAGCCCTTTACACTCGTCGAAATCTGCGCCAACAGGAAGAGGTAGCCCTTTACACATGTCGAAATCTGTAACATGAAGGCTAAACTCCAAAACAGAGAAAAGCCCATGTGCACGCGATAAAGAGGAACAGAGAAAGAGAGAGAGAGAGAGGTCGTCGAAGGCGACCGACCGTACTAGTAACATAATATGGCGGAAGGGGGAGCACTTTACACTTGTCGAAATCTGCGACATGAAGGCTAAACTCTAAAACTAAGAGAAACTCATGCGATAAAGAGGGAGAAAGAAAAAGAGAGAGAGAGACCGTCGACACAGCCGACCGTACTAGTATTATAAAAGGCGATGGGATTCCGGGCCCCGGCCCCCGACACATGGCGCGAGCTAATTGATACGGCTTGTGTGCCCTACAGCCCCCAACCACATAGCGACAGTGATCAGTTGTGACACTGAGAGAGAGAGAGAGAGAGAGAGAGAGAGAGAGAGAGAGAGAGAGAGAGAGAGAGAGAGAGAGAGAGAGAGAGAGAGAGAGAGAGACGGTCAAAGGCTGCTGGCCAGACTAGTGTCTAGATTATGAGGAGCCAATTTCCCACCTATGAGTGTATGTCGGCAAGATTTTTTTTAAAGGCGGATGTGTAGACATGCCTTTGAAAATTTCAAAGGAGAAGGATAGTCATAGGTGGTGGTGAGGTAAGGAGAGAGAGGTTTTCAAGGGCAGGTGGCACGTGGTTCTCTCTCTCTCTCTCTCTCTCTCTCTCTCTCTCTCTCTCTCTCTCTCTCTCTCTCTCTCTCTCTCTCAACCTGTCTCTGGACAAAAATAAAGGCGGTGGGTGGCTGTTTGCCGACTTCTCCCTCTCATATGCACTCGTCCTTGCTCCCCCTCAAGCTCTTGCATGCACATGAAGGGAGACAAGGTTGGCGCCTTGTCAGTGCAAGCAATGGGTGTTGGGCGGAGGTTGGACAACTTGGGTAGGTAGGCTCTCTCTCTCTCTCTCTCTCTCTCTCTCTCTCTCTCTCTCTCTCTCTCTGTGGAACTACAACGGGTCTCTCAAGCTTGATGTGGGTGCCTTTGAGGACAGCTTTAGAGACAAAGATATTGTGTTCTAGTCAAAGATACCAGGAGAACTGGATAGAGCCTACACAGGAGTTTTGCTGAGCTAACTCTAATTGACGAGCCTAGAATAGCTGTCATAAGTGATCAGCTCATTCCATTTTGGCAATCATGGTGGCTTGAGCTAAGTTGCTCTAAACAGATGAACTATCGCCCAGTTGTTGTTAGAGCTACCTGACATTCACCATGCCTCCTAAACAAGTTCCACGAGGTAGAAGGCCAAAAACATGATTCATGGATGATCCGAATCGGTTCAGCACCATCCCAGAAGAGTCAGAGCGAGGCTTTGATACTGAGAGGGAATCTGGCAATGAGACAAATGCTCCTCCAAGCCCAGGAACATCAGTTGAATCAAGGGATTCTCAACACTCGACTCATTCCAAGAGAAGATGTGCAGAAAGAGTAGACCAATGGGCTCAATCCAGTGGATCGCATCGCAATAGGAAACATATTGATGACAGTGAAGGCATTAAGAGAAGTCACAAATCAGTAAGACAAAAGTCAGCAAAGAAGCATGAAATGGACACAATGATTAAGACTGACAACAATGATATTTGGAAAGCAAACACATATCATTATAATAAAGATGGTCTAAAGATAGGAAACCAGTTTACAAAGGTAGATCTACTCATCACAAACGTTCTACTGATTTGAAAATTTCTTTTCCAGTCTTCAAAGGGGGAAGGAAAGAAGATCCAAAAGTACATATTCAGGCATTCGAGCAGTACGTTGAGCTAAAGGGCATAGCTGAGGATGAAGTGAGAGAGTACTTTCCTCAAACTTTGAAGGAGGCGGCTAGAAAGTGGTATTTCCATTATCCAACCTACCAGCTCATATCGTACAACAAGTTGATTAAAGCATTTCACCTGGAGTATTCTCACAACAGAGGAGATGAAGACATATTGTGTGAGCTAGATAAGATAAAGCAAGGCAAATTGTCAGTACGAAGTTATATAGAGAAGATCAAGGAGCTGACTAGACAATAACAAAAATCTCCATCATAAAAGAGGATGAGAGCTTAGTTCCTTAATGGATTTAGAAGTAAGAAGTTAAGGAAACATGAAGTTCCAGCCCCTACAAAGAAATTCAATGATCTGGTCCAGTAAGCACTGAAACTGGAACAACAAGCTAAAAAGGAAAGAGCCACAAAAGAAGAGACTCCAGTGATAGCGAAACCTCGATTGAAGGGTCAGATCCTAACACAACTTCTAGCTCATTTGATAGTGACTCGGATGAAAATTCTAAAAGCAAGAAGAAAGGGTTGTGGACCAAGAAGCTAGAAGAAATGTCAAAAAAAAAAGCCAAAATCATATCTTCTCAGTAGAAGGGAAGGTTGAAACTTGGTGTTCCAAGTGCAAGTCGAGATACCATAGATCAAACGAATTTCCCAGTGCACGTATTGCAAAGCTTATGGGCATGTATGGAACAATTGCGGCATAAGGATTCATCACTTCAAGAAAGGGAAGTACTTATACATGATTGCATTGACAAATCCGAAAGTAGTAAAAGAAGATGGAGCAAGTGGCTCCAAGGAAAACGAGACCAATGCGAGTGTTGGAGGTGGTTGAGGCAAATACCAAGGGGAGACTGGCAAAGGTAGAGGAAGAGATGATTTTGGAAAAAGGAGTTTAAAATGCTAGTAAGAAGTTATATAGAGAAGATCAAGGAGCTGACTAGACAATAACAAAAATCTCCATCATAAAAGAGGATGAGAGCTTAGTTCCTTAATGGATTTAGAAGTAAGAAGTTAAGGAAACATGAAGTTCCAGCCCCTACAAAGAAATTCAATGATCTGGTCCAGTAAGCACTGAAACTGGAACAACAAGCTAAAAAGGAAAGAGCCACAAAAGAAGAGACTCCAGTGATAGTGAAACCTCGATTGAAGGGTCAGATCCTAACACAACTTCTAGCTCATTTGATAGTGACTCGGATGAAAATTCTAAAAGCAAGAAGAAAGGGTTGTGGACCAAGAAGCTAGAAGAAATGTCAAAAAAAAAAAGCCAAAATCATATCTTCTCAGTAGAAGGGAAGGTTGAAACTTGGTGTTCCAAGTGCAAGTCGAGATACCATAGATCAAACGAATTTCCCAGTGCACGTATTGCAAAGCTTATGGGCATGTATGGAACAATTGCGGCATAAGGATTCATCACTTCAAGAAAGGGAAGTACTTATACATGATTGCATTGACAAATCCGAAAGTAGTAAAAGAAGATGGAGCAAGTGGCTCCAAGGAAAACGAGACCAATGCGAGTGTTGGAGGTGGTTGAGGCAAATACCAAGGGGAGACTGGCAAAGGTAGAGGAAGAGATGATTTTGGAAAAAGGAGTTTAAAATGCTATACTTGTGGCAAATATTGCCATTATGCATTTCAGTGCCCGGAGGCTGCCAAACCAAAGGATCTAAAGAGAAAACACCTGAATCAGTGCAGGTAAGGGTAGTGACTAGAAGAAGGGGTGTAGTCATTGAGGAGATTCCAGAAGAACCCGAAAAGAAGAAAACTCTTGAAACCAAGAAGAGGGAGCAGCAGAGAGCCACATGGAAGACAAAAGGCAAAGGGAAAGTAGTTGACAAATGGCACGAACAATGAGAGTTGGCAGCCAAGATTACAGAGAACCTCGCAAAGAAGATGCCAGAGCAGCTAGAGTGTTCAGATGCTCAGAAAATTCAAAAAGTACAGCCTCAACCTTCAGGGGCTCGAGAAGAGAAGCATCTCAGGCAATCGGGTGAGGAGAAAGCAACAATTGGGCTCGACAAATCCATGATAGTTGCATTACAGTTTGGTTGAAGAGGTAAAGAAAGTTAGATGAGACTTTATTGAGGCTGGAGGTACTAACCTAGTGAAGGACCAAACGGAGAGTCCATCACATGATCAGTCAGCTACCAGACGGAGGAAGTCAACCTAGTGGAACAATGAAGATAGCCAGATGGAGGAAAGATCTTCTAGTTCACATTGTAGTTCTAGTAATGAACAAGACAAGATATATGTTAAGGTCTATGAGAGAATCCAAAAGTTGATAGTAGAACTGAATGACATCAGATGCACATTACCAGAAGTTGCAAAGTTCATCAGACAAAAGAGGAAGGCAAAATTTGAAGCAAGAGCAGTGGACTTGGTAGCCATAAGGGATGATGAGGTTCCAGTTATTCAAGTTGATTACAAGCTAAGGAAGCAGTGGGAACCATTGTCTGGAGCAATATTGGATGGGGGAGCTGCAGTTAATATGCTTGGAGAACATCTAAAACCAGCACCATTCAGGGTAAGGATGGTTGACCACAGGGTTGTTCAAGCCACATGGCTTATTGAGAATATGCAAACCAGAGTGGGTAAAGAGAAATTTAAAACCAGCTTCTTAGTTTTGGATGTACAAGGAGCATATGGAATGCTTATAGGCAGACCATGGCTCAAAGGTACTGGTGCAATGCATGATTATGCCAACCAAACATTGACAATCCAAGGGTCCACTAGGAGAATTAAAATCAAGACAAACAACACAAGGAGCTAAAAAAAGGCTCTAAGACCAGAGGAGTTGTATAAAAAATATGGCACCAACAAAATTGAAAGGATGTTAGCCTCAATGAACATTTTTCCTCTCATAGAGATAGATCTGACTACTATTTTGATAGACAAAGAGCAGGCTGATAGTGATAGCCGTTTTTCGGCTCTCCATAATTGCCATACTAAGTTACTCCACCCTACCAAATTCACCCAAACGCTATGGCTATCCCTACCATTTCACTGTACATAGGCGTGTGTGAGTTAGGGGGCTTTTCCCATATCTTCTTAAAAACCCTCAGCTAGCTAGTCACTGGGCTAGTTGAGCCAAAAAAATTAAAAAAATACAAAATAAAAGTATATTATGGCCTCTTTGTGTGTAAATATTTCATTGTATATATGGCCTAAATATAGGGATTTTTTATAATTATTTTGGTATTTTATTTAAATATTTCTACTTAGGTGTGTGTTTTATTAAACCTATGTACACCTTCTTTCATCCTCTTACACCATAATTATATTTTTTGCCAATATGTACATACTCTAACCTCATATTTTTCCTTTATACAAATCACTCCCACATTTTCACCCTCACCCTCGTGAAAACAAAAAATTGATTTCTACTCATTGGTTACGTTTATTATATTATTTACTTGCATACCTTTTCCTCTTTCACCCAAAATAATTCAAGGAGGGACCATATCATATGATTCCAATATCTTTCCATATCCATAACTCCTCCATATTTTTATTATTATTTTTACTCATTATTCTAACACCATGTGCTCATTGAGCTAAAGTCCATGAATAGTCCATACACTAGTCCCACCATGTATATATTTCTTTATTCACCAATAATCCTCCTCCATGCATGGGTCAAGGGCAACTTGGATGCTTTGTATTATAATATGACAAAGGAGGGGCTCACTCTTGGATGCATTGTACAAATTCAACAAAGGAGGGGGCCACTAAAAGACTTTTGCAGCCATAAAAACAGGTTTTTTGGTGAGAATTTTGGCACCTATCTCCACTCCGAATTTGGAGCGGTGGTCAAAAGAGAAAATGTAGCCCATGCTCTGAATAATCACCTCAAATTTTTTCATGATTTTTGGAGCTACCAGCGGTGAGCTATGATTTTTTGAGTGGACCCCAGTCTGCCCACTTTTCTCACAAGTAGCCCTTAGTCTTCTCTCACCCTTCCACACACCTACTCACTCTTACACATCCCTCCCTCTCCTTCCCTCACTCAAACCTGCAATTTCCATGGCTTCTCCCACCCTCTTCACCATTACCCTTCTCTCTCATCCCTATAGTTCTTTTATGAACCTCTACATACATACACCCTCTCCATGTCTCTCTCTATTGCTTCTATGTTACAATTTCATCTACCTCTCCTAAAAATATCTAAAATTCAGCATCTTAACCATGATAACTTCTGCAAATTGAGGATTTTTCATCAACAAATCCTCTTTTCATCGTGGTGGTCAACCGTGGCGGCGGCGTAAAGAAGCGAAGAAGAAGAAGAAGACCAGCGGTCATTTTTTCCACAATCTACACAAGGGTGAGTTCAAGCTTCTTCAAAGCTTCACCATCTCAATGATTCTCTTTTAATTCACCCCTCTTCCTTCATCAAATCAACTCATCCTACCCATTGTAAATGTATCACTAACAATTCTAGTGATTATTACCACTAACAACTAACTTCTCTTGTAAAAATGCACCCACACTATCAACATATGGAGTAGGCAACCGCACAAGTAAACCAAATTCGCTCACTCCCATGGAAGTTTCTCTCCTTTCACCACATCAATAATTCTCTTACTTGAGCCCACATCCATGTGACTCAAGAGAAAAGAGAGACCCCATTCTCATTTGAAATTCATAAAAATTCATGATCCTTGATCTTTCCTAATAAAATTGATTAGGCTTAATCCTAATCAAGGCTTCTAAAACCTATAAATAGAACCCATTCCTCCTTGTAAAAGACATCACTATACCATTGCACACTAGATTGAGCGTACCACATGCCAGTTCTATCTTGGTTGTAAAGAGAGAGTAAGCTTTCTATACACCATCACCTTGGTGCATAGAAAAGCTTGAGCTAGTTTGAGTGAGTGCGAGTAGAAGATATTCTTCCTACCATTGTTGTATCTACCCCAACATCAATGAATTGGTAGTTTTGGGTGCAATTCATGTCCAAAGGCTCACGCTTCCCCTACAATTTGGCTTGGCAAACTCATTCAGCTTCATAAGGTGACTTGTTTCATTGAAGGTTGTTGTTTTGTTGCTTGTGATTCATTGGCTATTGTTTGGCTACCATTGTAAGAGGGTGGATGGTGAGAGGGCTCCCATAACCCTAAGACAATGTGCTAGTGATTCTATAACCAAATCTTGTCACTTGATTCCGCAAGCTCTAAGTTCCTTTTTGTGCAAAATATAAAGTTGAAGCTAAGTTGTACACCATCTCTCTCTCTCTCTCTCTCTCTCTCTCTCTCTCTCTCTCTCTCTCTCTCTCTCTCTCTCTCTCGTGTTTTAGTGTGTGAGAGTGTTCCATTGGTGTTAGGGTTAGTGTAAATTCCTTGCTTGTTTGTGGGTTGCTCTAACGATTCTCCTCTTTTGCGTCCTAGTTCGCTCTTAAACTAGGTGGTGCCCCTTGTGTAGTTGGGATTTGGCTGTGGGTTTGTTGTTTTGGTTTGTGTTGTGTTGTGCCCCAGCCCCATTGAGCAGCACGGGAGCCTTGAAGGGTGTCTAGAGGTTGCTCTTCTTGTTGCCCGCCCCGGACCGCCTCAATTTTGGTGCCCCCACTGAGGACAGGCTTGTGTATGTTTTGTGAAGGCTCAACCTTTAGCATAATCAAGTAGCTTGCATGAATCACGAGAATTTGTATGATCCCTTCATTCCCATTGCAAGGCAAAAGGTACACATAATTGTTAGTACTAAGTTGCAGTTTCAGCGAGTAATTCGTAGAATTTTAGGTCCTGTTAGGTTGGTAGAGATAAATACATCAGTAAATCCTTTTATTTTGCCTCTCATTAGGTACGACCTTAGTTTGGACGTCTATATTTTTGTTTTGTTTTAAGAATTAGGTCATGCATAGACCATGGATAATGGCCCAGGAATACAGGTTTTTCCCTTTCATTTCACTCCACACATTAGAGTAAACATTGCAATTAGTAGAAAAATCCATTTTCAACAACGTATGGTATTCATGTTTGGTGCCCAAAGAGTAGGAGAAATTCTCGCGTCACCAAACCCTGTCATTCTACCTCTTATTGATTATCATAGGTCATTTGATGTGAATATTTTTATTTTGTTGTAGAATAGATTGCAATTTAGAAAATATTATTGTGTAAATCTTTTAAAGAAAGAAAAAACAAAAACGCGTCACTTTGAAATCAATTCAATGGAGAGCCAACACCAAATGTTTGGATATCCTCTTTTCTTTGGAGAGCCTGGAGAGGATGCAGAATTATTTCTAGCGAATTTCAAGATGTCTTGCCGTATCAAGAGGATAGTAACTGATCAAGAACGTGTAGAAATGTTTGAGGTGGTCCTTAGGAAAGATGCTAGCACTTGGTTTGACTCTTTGCCTGAGGAAGTTAAAGGGAATTACACGGAAGTTTTGAATCGTTTCAAGAAATACTTCTTTGATCCCCAAAACACTCAGAAATTATGGCAAGACATTGTTTCTCATAAGCAAAAAGACTTAGATGACTACTACTTGTACAAGCAAGAGTTCCTACGTCTTTGGGCTCTATGCATACGAAATGTTGCTAACCCTGGTGATGGTGCAGAATTTCTAAAGAAGGAGAGGTTCATAGCCGGACTCTTTTCTGACCTTAAGGTAAAAGTTGAGGCGGGTGCACATGCTACCTTTGATGCAGCTGAAACTAGGGCTGCTGAGAAATATAGGAAACTCAAGTGCTTAAGGGGGGAGGTTCCAATAGAAGGTCTTAGACCCAAAGGTAAGTCACAAGCATCAACATCTAAGGAGCTTCCTGAGGTAACGGCGGAAGTGATTGAGAAGTTAAATGAATCTTTAAGCAGCTTGTCAATTCACCTTGCACAAGCCGTAGGTCCAAAGGGACAAGCAAAGAAGTCTGAAGAGCGAGACCCACAACCTAGGAGAGTCTTGCAATGTTGGAATTGCGGTGAGTCTGGACATGGGATGTATAATTGTCCTTGGCCCCATGGGGAGCCAGGGAGACCTAACTTGAATTACCCAGTGATGAATGCAGGTGAAGGAACTAGTCAGCAACCACGGCTTATACAAAGGCCAAATGGAGCAAGACCACCTCCACAAGGAGTTCCACCTTTGCCAGACCCAAACGTGCATGTGGTAGAGGTGACAAATTCAAGAGAGGTTGACATGGAAGCAAATGGCATTAAGCGTGGCCGAGGGAAAGGTAAGGAGAAAGAAGGAGTTACATCACAAAGTGACCATGGACGAGAAAAGAAGGCAAAGGAGACCAAGGAAGCTAAGAGGACTCGACGTCGTATCAACCTCCAAGACTTTCCTCTTGGACATGGAATGGCTCCATACAACCTGTTGGAAGACATGAGAGGTAAGGGTCTGTCATGATGCTTTTGGATGTAGTTTTTTTGCCCTCGCCTTGCCTTCTCTATGTGTAGTCGCACCGGGACAACTCTCTGTTCACGTCAATTTTGCACGTAGAGGCATGTAGAATCAATTTTGATCATCTTAAGCTTTCTTGCCATCCATTTTTCAAGCTGTTCTCCAAGCTTTAAAGTACCCCAATTGGAGTTATTCTCTTCAAGTTACAACTAATTCTCTGCAAGGTTATGTGTATGGCAGCCTAGTGGCAAATTACGTGCAAACAGATTGGGAGGGCATGTATCTATGAATGATGAAATTGATGTTGAAATTGTGGGTTTGTGATGATTAATTGTGAAAGGGGAGGCCCTTGTCTTCATATGCATTGGTCGACGTGTGTCGTAATTCCATGCTTTGATAGGGCTTTGCTCCTATGTGCTATATGGTCCTTTGGGTGGGCGTGTGCTTGTAAATTCCCAAGGGAGCATAGGTCTCTTGGTTGGGATTTACCAAGACTTGTTTCGGTATACTTTTTGATGCTGAGGTTGAAGTTTGAACGCTCTTGGGCTATGGATCTATAGAGGTGTTCCACTTTTTCTTTTGCCCAACAACGTGTACGACGTCCTTCACTTCGGAAGCTTCCCAAAGGCATTGGTAATAACGATTTTGAAGTTCACCATCATCAAGGGAGCTCTATATAGATTGGGTATTGTGGGTACTTCACATATGTGTGCCTATGCAAGGAAGGATGTAGGTTATCACAAAGGCTCATAATGGGGATGCAGATGGGCACTTCTTCTCTAACATTACTTACAAGAAAATCCTGCAAGAAGGCCTCTGGTGGCAAACCATGATGGTAGATGTCAGAAAATTTTGCAAAACCTATGATATTTGTCAGTGGATGGGAAGACCAACAACAGCTAACATGACACCTTTGACTCCAGTACAGCCATTGGGAGTGTTCATGAAGTGGGGATAAGACTTCATGGGTCCATTTAAGAAGATCACTTCTAGGAAAAACAAGTACATCATAATGGCTACTTGCTATGTGAGTAAGTGGGTTGAAGCCAAGACATTTCCAGATAACACTGCAAAATCAACAACATTATATTTGTATGAAAACATCATTTGTAGATATGTATGTCCCATTGAGATAGTGTCAGATCAGGGTACACACTTCATGAATGAAATAATTCAGATATTAACTAAGATATTTTCAGTGAAGCACCAAAAATCCACACCATACTATCCTAGGTGCAATGGACAGGTAGAGAGTAGTAATAAGAAGATAAAGACAATCTTGACAAAGATAGTCTAGAAAGTGCCACATTAGTGGGATGCAAAGCTTCAGACAACATTATGGGCCTATAGGACTGCCTACAAGGTCACCACTAACATGACACCTTTCAGAATGGTCAATGGCATGGAGGTAGTGGTAGCAATGGAGTTTGCAATCCCAAGTCTTAGGTTAGCATTGGAGCATGGCATGGACTTCAACATGAATCTGAAGCAATAATCGGATGAGTTATTGCGTCTAGATGAGATAAAATAGCAAGCCATGTTGGAACAAGAAGTGGTTCAACAATGAAGGAAGAATGGCATGACAGCAAGATCAAAGTTAAGGAGTTCAAAAAGGGTGATCAGATATTGCTTTATCAGTCTAAGTTGGGACCCAAGAAGCCTAATCTAAAAATTGCATGGTTAGGACCTCACGATGTAGATTGGGGTGTTTTCTAATGACACAATAAGGTTGAGAGATCTACAAGGACTACTATTGCCAGATGTTTTACAAGGGGCAAGAAGCTATACTATGCCAGATCAGATGACGTACCAAAAAACACCAGTGCCGAAGGTCAACTTAGAGTCAATTCATGAACCACTAAATCTCTTTCATGTCAAACGAGTTCAAGAGGAGCCAGAGGATTTTTTGAAGCCAGTAGACTACTTGGGTCTAACTCCAATTCAGACTCAGACACATGAACAACCAGTAGAGTTTGACAATTTTAACGATCACTGGTATAAAGTAAATGAAACAGTCATGGGTAGAATCTTGCAGGAAATGATTGGGCGGTCTAACCAATGCATGGTTGCCACGCTGCAGGTCGCGGTCATAAAACCAAGGTAGCAAGAGCATGGAGCATTCATGGCAAGAATACATATAGTTATGCATAAAGTGCGTGACCCAACAGTTTACCATCAACGAATTGTGCAACCAACACCTTTGGAGATTTCAGTGCCTTCACCTTCCACACAACCTCCAGAGCATGCAGTATCCTCGCCCTCTCCTTCCACTTCCACTACGTTCGCAATCAAGCCCAAAACCCCTCCATCTACTGCAGGTGAGTCTTCTCCCACATAGGACTACTCATAGGACTCCGAGATGGGCAAAACCAAGAAAATCTCAGAAAATCTGCAGGTCTATATGGATCAAGCAACATAGCAAATGGAGACATTGCTCAATCAGACTGAACAAGAGTGCTATGTACCCCATAACAGCCTCAAAAATATTTCTTCCACCGAGGAGAAAGAACTCTTTTAAAACTTTGGGATTTAGCTGTAGTGTTGGAGGCTACCAGGATGAATTTTGATGTTGACATTATTCAGGAGGTCATAGACACCTTTGACGATGATAGCGGTACTACAGTAATCAATGGCAGATTGATGCAAGCCACTATAATAGCTCTTTCTCACATACTGCACTTATTGTTTGTCACCAAAGCTGAACCCTGCTCAATTGATGAAGTCATCCAATACCTGGAAAAGGATGAACAAGCTAAAAGGAGATGGAAAAAGGGAGCTCAAGGGGTTCCAGTAGTAGCACTAGAATTCAAACCAGGATACTAGTCCGTAACGGAGGCTATTAGTCTAAAGAACAACCCCACATATGTTTCAGATAAACTATTTGGTATGCTACTGGTCAAAATTAAGAATCCAAAGGAAGATACCAATTTGAGCACATTCCTGCACAATAGTCTGATTCAACAGACAGCCAAGGTAAGTAGCTAGAATTTCTTTAAAGCATGATATGCCTGGCACTTCTTGTACTCGGTGAGATGCATTCTAGCTCATCCTAATGCAGACAAGGTGTGGAAGAAAGCCTTGGGAAAAGAATCTAAAAATATGCAAACCACTAAGCAAGAAACTGAAGGCACCGAGTAAGAAACAACTGAAGGCCAAGAAACATAACAAGATACTACAAAGAAAAATGAATCGGCAATAGTCACAACTGGATCCAAGAGAACAACAACATAATCTGAAGCGGATAAGTCTGCAGCTAGTACATCTGGTGCTACAGAGCCACCAGTGAAAAAAGCTGAAGACATTAACTTTCTTTACACAATTAAAATTGAAATAGAGGAATCCGACAAAGCCTGTTGATGCTGGTCATGACAAGGGCACCTCAAGGGACGAACCAATTGAATTGCCTCATACCCCACTAGAGACAATTGCTGAAAAAGAGAAGCCACTACTAAAAAGGAATAGGCTCCACTTGATGACAAAGGCAAAGATAGTACATCTCAATCTCAGCTAGCTTTAGTCACTCACGCACCCGTACAACCAACTAGATTGGATAGGCTGTAAAGGTTACAAAAGAAGCCCCTTCACGGGAAGATGGTAATTCAAAAAGCTGACAAGGCACTTATGACCTACCACACCCCTTTGATAGTATATGAAAGTGCCTAGGATTATGTAGACACCATTACCGATGGATGTGTGGCTATAGTCATGTCTGGATGGAAGACCATAATCAATGCCATGGGACAAATGATGGATGCCCAGAAGTTTGTTTCCAATTCAACAATAGTTGCTCTACATGCAAAACTCCAAGAAACAAAGATCGAGCTTGAAAAATCTAAGAAGGAAATGGATCAACTGCGAAGTGTGATGCTACAACTTACGGTCGGTCAAAACAAGGATGCAAGGCTGATAGCTACACAACTGAAAGAGATAGACACTCAAGAACGAAACATCTGTCTAATAGAAGAAAAGCAAGCAATTTTTGAAGAAAAATAAATTCTCATAGGTATTTTTAATGAGATGAAAATGGCCTTGAAGTTGCTACATGGAATTCATACCATTTTAAAGAAGGCCACCGTTGAAAAATACATCTACTAGTCTTTGGTCGATATCTCTGATGTGGAGGGGAACCTTACCCTAAATATGGAAGACTTACAGAACCTAGTGGACTCTATGAAATCTGATATGGAGGACAAAACTGAGGAGTACACATCAACCATGGTCAACCAAGCCCTGATGGATTATACGAAGAACCGGGAGCCAAATAAAGATGAGGAAGATGAAGAAGAAGACCATGATCAAGAGGATGGGGTTAGAGCGAGTCATCATAGTGATGATTATAATGACGATGACGATGACAATGATGACCAATCTCCACCTCCAAACTCGGCCACTGGTGGGCAACAGACTGAGACTCAACTATTGGTGGACATTGACACAACACCAAATAGCCAGAAGGATGGAGAGGCTATCAATCAGCAAAAACATGACAATCACACCCACTCTGATTGGAATCAATAGTAGAATTAGCATGGCACCCAATAACTATTAAACAGTGCAAGCCATCATATCAACTCAATGCTAAGGGCAAAGGCATTGTAGTCGACTCTAGCTGAGATTCAGAATTGAACCCGAATGATTATACCAAACTGATCACGCTTAACAAGAAACTTAGGAAGCAAAGGACCCTCTAGCTTCAAGAGTTTCTCCATGATGAAACAATCTATACTGATCTAGAGAGATCCCAGATGCTATTTGTAAGAGCCAAAAGAATGGTTCAGGACTAGAAGCTGATGAATTACCATGATCAAAATATTTGTCAATTACCACCTCATCCCAACTGTGTACAAGTATTGGATCGAGTGCCAGAGTGGTTCGTGATGTCATTATGAACCTGCGCATCAAGGATCCATCAATAGTCAATCTTAGGAGTTTGGGATTACAATTGGATATGCTACTAGTAGGCGATACACCAACATATAGATGTATGAAAGACATTAGGACTCAGATCAAGGATATACTTGTTGAATTGTAAATTGCCAAACGAGTCCTTAATCATAAGGTAAAGATGTTACTGGAAGCAAATGTCACCAATAGCAAAGGACCCAAGACCAAGCTATCTCTCAAGGAGCAGGAGATCAACCTCAAAAGTCTTTACCATCTGATTCGAATCAAGATACAACATGATAACCAGATTGTAATGCACTTCATAGAGTTTGTACCTGATTCCTCAATCTTAATGTATGCACTACATGCCAAAGAAGTTGAGTTGCCTTGCTTCTTTCCAACATTGTACCCAAAATACATTGAGCATGCTAATCAATAGAGGTATATAAATATAGTCGATGATTTGAGAATCTATATGAGAGAACTACCACAGAATGGATTGCATGGAAGAATGTTCTGGACGAACCTCTCAAGAAGGATCAGGTAGATGACTTGTTGGATGCCTTGCAGAGAGAGAAAATGCTAGATCCAGTGCTCAAGGGGATCCCACTGCACCACCACAAATTCTTTACAAACCTCCAAGGAAGAAAGCTCCAGATAGTCAGGTGGATTGACACCGCTTAATTCATCATAGATTAATCAAAAGACTTGCTGAAATTTTGAAATATTCTAGAATTCAAAAAAAGGGGGAAGGAAATGTAGACGGTGGGAACAACCTCTAAATGAGAGCAGATTGACGATTGAGCTGGTAATTTCCAAGGTGAGTTACTGCAGTAATTGTGTAGGTGACAATTAGTTAGAGGCCCAGTCTGATGGCTATAAATAGGACCCACTATTCATTTTGCAGGTTACAATGTTCCATTATCACAGAGTCTATTGTTTTTTAGCTCTTTACTCTCTTGTACTTGTTGGGGTAAAACCCCATGTGGCCGGTTAGGCCAAGCTCTATTGTTGGGGTAAAGGCGTTGTGCCTTTGCCCGAGGTCGAACGTCTGATGTCTAGCCGCATACTGACTCTACTAACTTACTCACTTATTCTTTATAGATAGAAGAATCTATACAAAGTAAAAGTAGCGTGGCAAGAAAGATTGAAGTAGAGTTAGAGCTCCATAGGCTAATGGTTGAAAGACAAAAGCAGATCAAAGGGGATGAAGATCTCCAAAAGAAGATCAATTTGGATTTCCTCCAAGTCAGCACTAGCCTTATCATCCCTATGTCGGGATCCTCTCTAGCACAAGGAGACCCTCTTATCTTTGACCAAGCATCGATGGATCCTAAAGAAGATAAGTAGCCATAGAGGTATGTCAAAACAACCTTTGAATCTCTTTTGGTTGTGCAAAAATGACAAGTAGTAGAGGCTTAGAAGCTAGTTGATGCCATACAAGATTTGTGGATCTACCAGCTCAAAGTGAGCGATGCTAGGTGAAGCCAAGTAATGTGAACCTGCATACCATCTGCACTTGTTGTGAGTGGTTAAAGTCTAGGAAACATATTCATAGCTTGACAATATGAGGCTAGATATACACCACATGTCCATCACTTTTGGAGATGAGCAAGCACGATTTAAACAAAGAAAGATCATATTACAAGTACATCACTACAATTCAATAGAGCTTCGTAGCATATTTGGTTAAAGGTGTTGTTTTGTGCTTGCTGACAATGGCTCAACCCTCACTCAAGCATGGGCAAGGTGTCATGGCTTCATGAATCTATCTAACACAGGGTCTCAAACGAACCTTGGGTGTGGTGGGATTGATGGTGGGCATCAATTTCTATGGAAGTCAAGGCAGGCAAATAACCCCGTTGGTATCTTGGTGCCCTATTCACCACCACATATGGGTTTACTTGCTCCCATTGATACTCCACTTTGTTATAAAGTAAACTACTATAAGGAAATGCAAACTCGAACAAGCCAAATGGATCTTGCACACGTCAAGATCCGTGCCCAAGTTTACCACCGTCGGATCCAACTGCTTGGGGTTCATTTAAGACCCCATGGTATATAGTGTTGAGGGTCATGGCTACCTTTGCAATTGTTCACTATCATTTTTTAGCAAGCAATGCTTATATGTTGGTTGGCTTCCATATTTGCTTGCTCAAGCTTGGCCCCAACCACGACATATGAGATCCCTATCATTGAGGTGAGCACCTAGCAATGCTTATATGTTGGTTGGCTTCCATGTTTGATCGCTCAAGCTTGGCCCCAACCACCGACATATGAGATCCCTATCACTGAGGCGACCCCATGTATAGTGTTGAGGGTCATGGCTACCTTTGCAATTGTTCACTACCATTTTTTGGCAAGCAATGCTTATATGTTGGTTGGTTTCCATGTTTGCTCGCTCAAGCTTGGACCCAACCACGACATATGAGATTCCTATCACTAAGGCGAGAGCCCAACTCCTTTTTTGAAGTGTGGCCATCTACTTGGTATCATGCCATGAGAGAATAGTAAATAAATTTCCCTCATCTACCAAAAAATGGGCTTTAGCCAAATGGTAGAGCCCTTAGCTTCCACATTGCACAATGCTTATATGCTGGTTGGTTTCCATGTTTGCTCGCTCAAGCTTGGCCCCAACCATGACATATGAGATTCCTATCACTAAGGCGAGCGCCCAACTCCTTTTTTGAAGTGTGGCCATCTACTTGGTATCATGCCATGAGAGAATAGTAAATAAAATTCCCTCATCTACCAAAAATGGGGCTTTAGCAAAATGGTAGAGCCCTTAGCTTCCACATTGCACAATGCTTATATGTTGGTTGGTTTCCATGTTTGCTCGCTCAAGCTTGGCCCCAACCACGACATATGAGATTCCTATCACTAAGGCGAGCGCCCAACTCCTTTTTTGAAGTGTGGCCATCTACTTGGTATCATGCCATGAGAGAATAGTAAATAAATTTCCCTCATCTACCAAAAAATGGGCTTTAGCCAAATGGTAGAGCCCTTAGCTTCCACATTGCACGTAAGAGTTCAAACCCTATCACCTTTTTTCATGCACTCACTTTTGAGTTAGAGTTCAAACCCTATCACCTTATTTCACGTCCTTGCTTTTGCAATTGGACATGACCTTGAAAAGTTGGGGGTGTGGGGTTCTATGGGATTTGTCTTATGTTGTGTACCCTCTTGGTGTGTACCACTTTCAGTCTACTTGGATCCCAGCCATCACGGAGTCATGTGCTGATCATGTGCTCAGTCTTAGGTGTACAAGAGGACAAGTGATGCGTATACGAGTCCAAATCAGCCCGTGTGCATGAAATATGAGCTCCCTACCTTCTAGGCTCGAATCCATCTTTCCAGGGCTGATTTGGGGGTGTACTTGGACAATTATGTGCTTGTACTATTTATTTGTACTACCTTCTCTAACCCTATTTAAAGGTGCCATCATGCAAAGTTTCGTCTAGTTCAATAGTCAAGCTTTACTTTGTGTTTACTCTCTCTCTCTCTCTCTCTCTCTCTCTCTCTTGGTGCATATGTTGATTAAGTGCGTATTAAGCCTCTAATCTCCATTATGCTCAAGTGATGAATGCCACTATGGTCTACCCACCATAGCCAACAAATGGTATCATATCTTGAAGGGGATTATTCCTCTTAGTAGGTTTCTTAACCTCTAGCCTTATGATTAACACTAAGTACTTCACTAATCAATGTGTAATGTGCTAAGTGAGAGCAAGTTCATGGAATCCCATTGAGCCACTACTCTCCTTGGTATCTTTGCCATTGTTTAGTAGAAAGTTCAAGGGTAGGCTGTATGCATTTGCATTAGGTTTTTCCCCTTTTCAATAATGTCTACTCCTAATTCCACTTCAATTTTCCCTTGGTTTTTCCCCTTTTCATTAATATCTACTCCTAATTCCACTTCTAATTCTGCTTCATTTAACTATTAGGAAAAATTTGATTGATTATACTTGATTCACAAGAACAACCAATGCTTATTTGATTTTGGATTAGAAGAGACACTCCTTAATTAGTCCCTAATTAGTGGCCATTTGAGTTATTTTCCCTTGATTTGAGAACTCCATTCAAGAGGACAAGGGGCTGACATGCTCTTCACCACCCAACCACCTATCAATCGCTAATTAGAGACTAATTAGTGGTCTTTTAAGTTATTTTTCCTTGATTTGAGAACTCCATTTGTGAGGACAAGGGACTTTGCATGCTCTTCACCACCCAATCACCTCCTCCTGGTTTAGCCCCCCCCCCCCCCTCCTTCTTGTTCTGTCCTTGTCTTGACCCTTGTTCTGACAATACTCCCCCCTTTAAGGAGAGTTTTTGTCCTAGAAAACATCAATAAAACAATTGTTCTTAAGAATATCAATGTCTTCCTAATCTAAACTTGCATCATTTCAACTGATCCACTTTGTAATTACCAAATCTAGTACTGATATGTAGAACTATTTTCTTGTAGAAAAATTAAACTAAATGATTTCAAGTAGATATCCTCTTAATAGATAGTTCCTTTGGCCAAAAGGAACATTTACCTAGATCTCAAATTGATAGTATAGCCTATTTCAAGCGAGATGCTCTAGCTGAGCAAAACTTATTGCTCTCTCTTAATAGTAGAGCGACAAAGCCTATCTCAAGTAAGATTCTCTAACTGAGAAAACTTATTGTTGCTCTCTTTTCTCAACTAATATTAAATCCTATCTCAAGCGAGATGCTCTATCTGAGAGCAATGCTTTTTGCTCTCGCTTCTTAAGCAATTTCTTTAGGGAGCTTGAATACTTTCTACAAATGCAAGTCAGTCAAACGATTTATGAGAATTTGGAATTGCCTGTGACACATGAGAAAATTTGGCGGCATGCATGGGTACTTTTACTCTCCTCATGCATAGTAAGCCTGAAAAATGGTGAGCTATTCTTTTTAAAAAGAGGAAGAGCCTTCATTGCTTAACTAAATGAGATCCCTATAACTTAATATGAGGAAGGTTATAGTGTGCCCAATCACGATTGAAAAATAACTAAACCTACATCTCTTTGCTTAAAAAATGTGTGCCCGCACAGTTGCACATTGCCTCTAGTTAAGTAGACATAGGTGGCCCTACATGTGACCAAAGTTACAATAAAATGACACACTGATAGTGTTTTGAAATAGTAGTGCTAACAAGATGCTCTCGATTAGTAACACACTTTTACTTGCTCATAGCCATATAGACATCATAATAGTCTAGAAGAAAAATATTGATGTGAAAAAAAAAAGAATTGGAAACTCATCTACTGCACACTCTTAGTGTAAAACAACGATCGTATATTGTTTCAGAGAGTTACGTACGACAAAAGATTATCTAACCAAAATCTATAAATTAATAGCATCTATATTATTTGTGGTTGATAACAAAAATTGAATTGGTAAACTATCCCACCTGTGGAATATATCATGACTATGGAGATTTCAGTTGATGATCTGGGCTCTAAGCATTAGCCTACTCTATTGCCTAGAGTACGTGGCAATCTCTTTCGGTTCGTGAATCCAACAAACAACGAAAGAACATTTTTTCTCTCTTATCTCATGCCTGCTCAACAACAAAATAGAGAAGCTATAAAGCATGTGTTCCTCTTGGGAGATTCAATATCTAAGATCGGCTATATTTGGTGCAACGCTTTCTCATCTGCATTACATACCAAAACTTATGTGATTGCATCTTCCAATGTCTTTGGATGCAAATGAGTAATTGATGCCTTGATATTTGGAGACCATGAAGAAAACCTTGAACTTTGTGGAACTTGTCGAACCCATCCAGCTTATGGACCATCTCATGATACTTGGAGATATTATAGTAGAATTGTGCTTGTAGTAGTTGTCCCATGTCTTCCAGATTTCTTTGCTTCATTAGTAGGAAATGAATCTTTTTGAAAGATATTCTTGAACTACACCCACGTCTTGGGTTTTCATGCAGGTGGAATAGCCATCTACCAATTGTATGCCTTGCCTTGCAAGGTTAGACTGGTCTCTCTAAGATGTGCAACATCTGGTGCTGCACGCAAATGGTGAATGTTTGCCCACTTATACAAAAATGTATTCACTGTATCTTTGTTGTGTTCTTGATCTTCACCTCTATAGATCGTGGGCTTCAAGTCCTTCATCAATCATGAGGTTTTTGGGATATCGTATCCCGTAGGAAAAGATTCATGGTGGTAGTCCTCGTCGGTTCCTTGAATGACCACCACTGGAATCTTCGACCCTCCTTGGCCATTTGCAACATAAAATTGTTAATTAGCTATGTGAGCACGATTAAGTTTTGTAGTTATGGCAGCCAAACTAGTCTCAATGTGTTGAGTTCGTTTTAAGATTGCATTCAAATCTCACACCTCAACTAAATCATGTTTGATTTGAAAAAAATCATTCTTTGTTGCTCGCACATCTGGCATACACACATTTGACTTCGGCTATGGAGAATCTTCAAATCAAACCTATGATCATGTGTGAATACCGTGTTCCAATGACATGATTGAAAGATTGTTCGACATTATGATCTGTGAGAAAATCAATGAAACCTAGCTTTGTAAGAGGATGTCGGAACAAATAGTAGTTGTTAATTTTAGCACCCAAAAAAGCCCTTGGCTTAAGAGAGAAGAGAAAAATTTACCTAAACACGAGAGAAGAGAAAACTTTACCTTGACTTAAGAGAGAAGATAAAAATTTACTTGAACACCAACCTTGGCTATGTCAAAATTCTCTATCGATAGCGAACAATGTCACAATTGCTTCAAAATGAAAATCCCTTGGATTTGTAAGGGACATAGGGGATTGAGTAGTCAGGAGGAAAATAAAATAGCTCAACTCCTTGCCCTTGGATGAACAATTCCCTGTTGTTTTGCCCTTTTTAGTAACTCCGTACAGTCTTGAACCTTGAGTAAGAATCCCCCTTCAAGACTTTGCCTTCCAATCATGGAAAAACTAAAACAAACTAGAGAAATCTAAAAAATTTCAAGATATGTGTAACTTTACTTAGCTCAGTTTTCGTTGACTTTGATATTGTTGTTGGATCCTTGTGTAGACTTGGTAAGCCTTGGCCTTGCATGGAAAAAGTCCCCTAACAAGGGACTTTGGCTGCCAAATTTTTCTCAAACCCACTCTTGGGTGCCCTCCTTGTGAACACACAAGCCTTGTGATGGTTAGTAGCTCATGATCGTGATAGAGGAGAGAGAAAACACTTGATGCACATGCTAAGACACTTTGATGGGGGCACTGAAGAAGCGTTTTCTACTTGTAGGCCCAAGGTGATGCCTTTCAAAGCCATCTTCATCGTGTTCTGTGCAGGCGCCCCTTCGACTTTGTGTGTGTAGGGAGCTTTTCATGTGTTGCCTTTCAAGCATTCCATTGAAGGTTTTCATGTGTGGCCCTTCAAGCATTCCATCGAAGCTCACTTACATGCACCAACAAAGAGTGCTTTGCATGACCCTACTCCAAAAGAGTGTAACTGCTCTAATACCATTATGAAGATGTGGGAATCTACATGCTCTTCACCACCCAACCACCTCCTTTTATTGTCCATCTAGCTCCTCTTTAGGAGCCCTTGAATTGCATGCCTAGCCGGCCTTGTTTAGGGATTGTGCCCTCCCTTGGTCCTGCCCTTTACCCGACACAATTACTCAACTTAACATAATCTCTTTTGAAATTCACTTATGCGTGAAGAAAGTAATCCTTAAGAAATTTCAATTGCATCCTTAATCACTTCATTAGAACATCAATAGGCCACTTAATTCTCAACACCTTTATTAAGGTGTGTGTGTGTGTATGTTTTAGTTATCTACATATACTACCCACAGACAAACATACATATGTTCAAAGACCAAGGCACTCAGATAAATACAAGGTTTATTATACAAAACAAACTTAGATAGCATGATTTTGTATAAATGAATAACATTAGGTTGGTACAAGTCACCATCCAAAGGATAGGGATTCCTTTACAAACTGCGAACCAGTAGCTAATCTTCCAAACAATAAAGCAACCAAAAAGCTGAACCAAAGGGAGTAGCCCTCACCTGCACCCATAGAAACAACATAACATACTGTTAGCATTGGCTCTGTATGCAGGTGATGTACGGGCATCCTAGTTGTTATCCATGTCACAAAGGTACAACTTTTTTTTTGCAAATAAGCTTATCATTGAAAAATAAACTTAAATAGACTTTGGTAGTCAATTACAACTTCATAAAAAGCTTCAACAGCCTACAAACTTCCAATGATTGTCATTTATGCATCTTTATAATTTATCTCCTTATTCTTGCAAGTTCGAGTAAGATATGCTCTCTGCCTCGACCATGCCATGTTCTTTGCCGCAAAGGAGGCTATATATTCTGCCCTAGCTGTCTTAAGCTTTTTCGAGATCTGTGCTCTCTTGATCGGATTGAACCTTATTATTTTTAACAAACAACTCTTTTCAGCCTGTATTTGCCTGGCTCCCATTTTGTGCTCCCATCTCCTTTTGCCAAGCTGTAAAGCCCTTCCGAAACTCCATCTTCCCGGCTACAATCAGCCTCTTTGTACTTGCACTTCGACTCCTCGGAATCCTCGACCCAAGGCTTTCAAAAAGTGAAAAAATCATCTGCAACCTGTGTGGACAAAGACACCCAAACTTCAGATTGCCATATCTTTCCGCTCCGGAATTCATTTGGCATGCAGTCACTTCCTCCTAGCTCCGTATGATGTACACCCTGCTCTAGAACTTCATCGAGGCTTAGAAGATTCCATATGGCACATTCTCCAATGCAGTCAAATGGGCTCAGACCGACCCCCAGAAAAACTTCCAATGACCATATCTTGCAAACCAGGGCTCTGATCCGCAATCCGAAAAGATAGGTAGGCTCCATGAATTGATCTCTACACATTTATACCTTAAGTTCCACTTGGATCACCTGTGCCCAGCTGCCCTGTCCGGCAAAAATCTGTAAACCACCAAAACTGTAACCTTCAATAAGTTGGGCTCCGTAGCTCGGTTTGATGAGCCGTCTGGACCTGCTCCTTCATCACTTCAAGCTCTTCATTTCGGGACCCAAAGGATGCACTTTGCATATCCTTCACCTGCTACCCCAATCAGCCCCTTATGGAGCCTTCCCTGGCCTATAAGCCCCATCATGCATACACTTCCGCTGCAACCTGCCATCCCTAGATCTTCCTAGCTGTTTCAGTCCTTTCCCATGCTTCTGTTTGCCTGTACACATCTGTCCATGCCACCTTCTAGAGTCGACACACTTTGGCTGTACCATCATTGCCCACCCCCCTGTTGAGCATTTATGCTCAACCACATAAAAGCTTTATTCCACTATAAATTGCAAAACCTGGCACACACAATGAGAAAACTAAAACCATATGTACACTGTTTTATTTCACCCTATTGCCAAACCTTCAAGTGGGTTGCCCCACCCCTTGCATAAGAATCTGATGCACCGCTGGCACTAACTCCCTTTCAAAGTAGAGCTTGAGACGAAGACCATTTATCCCGTGTTTAAGAAACCGACCATCCCACCTGACTAGTGCATATGTACCATTGGGAAAAACCTGATGAACCTTGTAAGGCCCCGTCCACTTTTTCTTGAACTTCTTCTGAAAGGTGAAGTCTAGATAAATCTCGTACTTCATCACTAGATCACCCTTCTCAATCTGCTTAGCTGGCAAGTGTTGGTTGAACTTCGCTACCCTCCTTTCTCGTTGCTTCACATAAAAATCCGCCGCTGCCTCATGATCCATCTTCAAGGTTTTGAAACTTGTAATCCTATCCTGCAAAATATCTTGATGAGTTTTATCAATTCGCCATAAACCTTTGAGAACCCCTAGTTGCACATGCACAGGCAGGACCCCTTCCTTGCCATATACCAACTCGTATGGAGTGAAGTTGGTTGCCACCTTATAAGAAGTTCTGTAAGCCCACAAACATTTATCAAGGTTAGATTCCCACTCTTCAACCTGCTAGTATATATACTTCGTAAGCATCTTGACTATCTACCCATTTGCACTCTCCACCAAACCATTGCACTGCAGGTGGTATGGAGATGAAAATCGGTGTTGAATCCCCAATTTGTCCACCAGAGCACGCACCAACTTACTTCTGAATCCCTGTCCTCGATATGATATAAGCACCCAAGGCACTCCAAAACGACAACATATGCAATCAAATACAAACTGAGTAACAGTATGCGCATTTACCTCTTTGACTCCTTTAGCCTCGACCCATCGTGTAAGGTAGTCTATTGCCACTACCACATATTTCTTACCGCTTTGCTGACTTGGGCAATGGACCAATTGCATCCAAACCCCGCTTTTCAAAGGCATCATGTGCGATGATAGCCCCTTGTTGCTCGGCTACCAATCGTCTTTCACCCATCACTTGGCACTGATGGCACATCTTGCACCAATAGTGCACATCTTGCACCACAGAAGGCCACCAGAATCCACTTCTTAAGATACGAAACAAAACTTGACTCTTACCCTGATGACCGCTTTCCTCATGGCATTGCTCCAAGACCATGCCAATCTCTTCTTTGTAAAGGACACGACGTAGCACCCCATTTCGATCATGCACCATAAGATCTTCACCAACAAGAGTGAACCTCTTAGCCTTTTGAACAACTCTCCTCTTTTGTAGCTTGGAAAGCCCGTCGGAACATTGACCTGTACTCAAGAAATCATCAATATCCTTCAAAGTCTCTCTTCCTGCATAAGTGGCCGGCCCCACATACAAACTCGACACTTGAGTCTGAACACGACTGCTAGCCAAACGATTTGCTTCCTGGTTTTGTTCTCTTCTCACATGTTTGAACTGAACTGCTTCAAAAAACCTCAACAGCTTCTTTATGGAAAAAAACCTATTCTTGAGAGAGTCCCTCTTTACCTGTCATTGGCCCAAAAGTTGTTTGATAACCAGTAGAGCATCACCTTTTACGACCAACCTCGAAATGCCAAAGTCAATGCACTGCTTGAGTCCCAGGTGTAAGGTAAGTTATTCTGCTTCATTGTTGGTATGCACCTGCTCCAAGTCGTAAGCTTTGGAAAAAATGAATGTGCTGTGCGGATCTTGAATAACCACACCTCCACCTGATTTCTGTGTTACTCGTCTATAAGGTTCTTCCTTATCCTCATCTTGTACCACCCTTGGATAAATTGGCAACTCCACCTCCTTGTTGACCAGGATGTCCGCCAAATGAGACCACCGAGTGTGATCCACTTTGAACTCAAACTCAAACTCTTGAAGCTCGATCACCCACTTCATGATTCGCTTCCCTGGTTTCAAGTGTAGCACCACTTCAGGCAAAAGATTGTTAGCAGTCAATACATAAATTTCCGAACGACCAAATATACTTTAAACTTTCTGCAGGTGAAGACCAAAGCCATAACCCACTGCTCTGCTTTCGTATAAGTAGCTTTACCTGGATTAATGACCCTGCTTTTGAAATAAATGGGCTTATAACTCCTGCCTACCTTGTGTAGCAATACTGCTCCAATAGCCACCGTTCCCACCGTCATAGCAATATAAAAATCATCCTCATGATTAGGAGGACACACTGCACGTAACTGACATAGAATTCCTTTCACTTTATCAAAGGCCTATTGAGCTTCCTCATCCCACTGAAATCCATGCACCTGTTGAGCCCTTTTTTGAAGAGGGTAGACATATTGAGACAACATACAAATGTCTCATACAAAAAAAAGAGGATAAATACTTTAACTTATGCACGAAAGAAGCCAATTTCGTTGCACTGGTTGGAGGCTCCATAAGAACCAATGCTTTCACCTTCTCTGGATCTGCTTCAATCCCGTTCGGTGATACCACATGAACTAGCAGTTGAACCCTTGGTTGTGCTAACTTGCACTTCTTTGGATTCAATGGACCTCCTTCTTCATCGAGCCTTTGAAAACACAGCCTTAACTTGGACAAATGCTCTGCCCTGGAACTATAGCAACCAATATCATCCATAAACACTCTGATGAACTTACCCAAGTAAGGCCCGAACACCTTGTTCATCCAATCTCGAAAAGTCGCATACGCATTCACTAGTCCAAAAGGCATTCTCCGGTAGGCAAAGCAACCCCATGGAGAAATGAAGGTAGTCTTCAATTGGTCCTCCAAAGCAATACCGATTTGAAAATACCCTGAAAACCCATCCATGACAGAATAGCGCTCGTTTCCGGCAACCTGGTTTAAAATCTCATCTTGAAAAGGCAAAGGGTAATGGTTCCGCTTGGTTGCAGCATTCAAAGGCTTATAATCTACACATACTCGCCACTTTCCATTTTTCTTTGGGGTAATGACAACAGGAGAAACCCACTCAGACTCCTTTACTGGATATATAATATCTGCCTCGAGCAACTTGTTGATCTCCTACCATAGAGCTTATTTTTGAATATCCCCCAACCTTTTGAGCTTTTGTGCTTTTGGCCTGTATCCTTCTTTAAGTAGAATCTGATGCTCCACTCCTTCAGCTCCCCTCAGATCTTTATACTCCGTTGCAAATAATTCAGGGTATGATGCACATAGGTCCATATAGCCTTCTTTCTCTTGCTTTGTTAAATCGGAGCCTAGCATATCTTCCACCTCTTTAGCTTGCAAACTACAAACAGGAACTTGCATACCTCTCCTTGCAGTGGTAGAGTCTACTGTGACCCCGAAAAAATCTGTATCCAGCTTTAAGAAATCCTCATCACTCTCCTCCTCTTCGACACTGGTCAACCCTTCATCATAAGTAGACTCCGTCTCGTACTCATAGCTGGTACTGAAATCTTGATTATCCCCACCTGCTGAGGGATGAAAATGACTTTCCCTGGTTTTTAGATCCAACACAATTTGTTCGCCATTTTCCCGATCTGGCAAGGTAAACACCCCGGTCCCCCAATCTTGTTGGGCTCCAATGGCCAACAGCCATGGCCTCCCCAATATAATTGGATAAGCATTCTCACCTGCTTTCATGACAAAAAAATCAATTAAGCATTCAATTCCCATAACCTTTACCTTCACATCATGTGCCACTCCCAAACAACGAGATTTGGCATGATTAGCCATCCTCATTCGCACATTGGATCTGACAACAGCTTTAATGCAAATATCCTTCATAGCCGACGCCATAATAACACAGACTTGGGCACCACCATCGATGTAGGCTTGAACCTGTTTCTTCTTCTCAATCAAAACATCCACCACCGGAAGCACATCAATCGGGCTCCCCACTTTTAAGGCTAGATTCTGTATTGTATGCACCTCTCCCACTCGACTCTTGTTGCACTCTTTGGCCATTAAACTGTGCTTGACCATGACCTCGACCAAAAAGAGGATACATGCCGTCCCTTTCCCTTGGTGGATGAGGGCAATCTGGAGCATAATGGGCCTCCTCTCTACAATTGTAGCACCTGCCAGGCAGTTGCCTAGCTCTGCCTCTTCCAGCCCTTGCTGGACCTCTGTCCATAACACTTAAACGCAACTCTTGCATTTGCTTAGACAAATCTTGAACTGTACGTACCCATTGTTGAGGAACGGTTGTTGCCCCTCGATTGGGCTGATTCTCCGCTTGAACTTCTTCTGTCGGACTCGAATTCAGATTGGGAACCATTGCCTCATATCCCAGTGCACCTTGCTTGATCTTCGATTTTACGGCTTTTAGACCGCGCAATGGCAATTGCCCCGTTGTAATTCTCTGGGCCCTCGAAATCCACCTTTTCCCGAACCTTGGGATGTAAACAAGACATAAACTTTTCCAATTTAAAGTACTCACCACCATTGACCAACTGCATGGCCACTACAAAATCTCTCCAGCACTCTTCGAAGCGGGTGAGGAAGACGCTAAATTCCTCATTCACGACCTGCTTATTCTTCAACCTTGCATCCAAGTCGATAGTAGGAGACACCTCTTTTTCGAAAGTCTTGCAGAAAACGGGCCCTCAACGCTGGCCACATAATTCTTGGCTCTCCCTCCAACGCATAGAACCATGTCTTTGCTTTTCCCTGCATCAAGAACGGGATCGTTTGCATCTTTCTAGCTTCATCTGGCATATGCAGCGACAGCATATACAACTCAAAATCGGCCATCCATTCTTCGGGATCTCCTTCTCCAGCAAAAATCGGTCCATAACTATGTGCTGCCATGTTTCCTTGATGGCAATAACCGTCTTTGATCAACGCCAACGAGCAATCAACTGCTCCTCATTGGGGGCACCAGAAGATGGAGAGGGGGAATAGGGAACACACCCATCACACAAAATTCTTGCCTCTCTATAGCCCATGGATTCCACAGCACCCCTAACCTCTCAAAAAACACCTTCAAATTGGCTTATTTGCACTAACAACTCCGCTTTAAAATACAAAACAACTACCTCACACCTTGCAAAAAACACCCACAACACAAAAGCACCCACACTGCTCAACTCACCCTTTCCAAATCACAAAACACTCCTAATCTGCCCTCTTGGTAGCACCCCTCGAGCTGCAGGCAAACCCTCTGAAAGCAATGGGCAACACACAAAGAGCGAGAGAAGAGGAGGGGGATGGGGAGAAGCAACACACGAGATCGAGGCAAGTGAATGGTATTATTGCATAGAGAGTAGGACAACCAATGTATGCAGCTTCAATGGCAAGCTTAGCAACACGCAAGCTTAAAGCTTTCACTTACTCACACACGCAAAAAAGCCCTCAAATTTTCGCATTTACAACCTTTTATAGGGGTACCTCTAGGAGGCCCAAAAAAAGAAAAAAAGGTGAGCTTCACCTCCCGTGGCCTTCACTTAGAGCTTCTTTTAGAATTGGATTGTATTGCCAACACTTGGCATAGTCCACTTTTGGAAATATTTACATGGTGTGCACATTGGGCTTTGGTCCTCTCCCTTTGGCCGACTGCTTGTCTTTTGGGCTTTGGTGCTCTCCCTTTGGCCGGCTGCTTGTCTTTTGAGTGCCCTTAGCCTTCCACTTGTCGGCATCCCTTTCTGCAGTGGGACCCCTCTCCCCTCAAGGCAATAGCTATGTCGCTATTGGGGGGGGGGGGGGGGGTACAACCCCTTATCCTCAAAAAATTCGGCCCCTTATGGGCGCGGGCACATCCGCTTACTTCCTGCCATGTCATCACTCAACGGAACCGCCAGGCGCCACCGCCGCCCAGCCTCGCCGGCTCACGCCCAAAATCGCCGCCGCATCCGCCACACCGCGCCGTGCGCAGCGCCGACCCACTGACCCATAGCTAGGGGGAGGGGAGCTCCCCTCACTCCTCTTGTGTACTAATGGGAGGCCATGCCTCAGTATGTATACCGCGAGTGCCGGCCTGTCTCATGTGCATGTGGGTTTAAGGCCCCACCACGTGGTGGCTCCATAAGCCATGAGCCTCAAGGGCTCCAAAAAAAACAAACCCCATTATTTTTAACAAACAACTCTTTTCAGCCTGTATTTGCATGGCTCCCATTTTGTGCTCCCATCTCCTATTGCCAAGCTGTAAAGCCCTTTCGAAACTCCATCTTCCCGGCTACAATCACCCTCTCTGTACCTGCACTTCGATGTTAAGTATGGAGCCTGATTTACCCTTGTAATTTTCTGTGGTAAAAGCGCACATTTGTAAGGCCCCCATTATGAGGAGAAGCCATCGTGCGTGAAGGAAAATCACTCACCGGAAACCAAAATTTTCACGAACAAGAATCAGGGGCAACTTTAGAGGCCTTGGGGGCGGAGGCCCCTAATACTTTTTTTTTCCGCCGGAATATTCCTTTTCGCCGGAATATTATGGCCGGATGGCGACCGGAAAGTGGTCGGAAAACAACCGGTCGGTTGGCCGATGGTCCCAAGTCAATGGCCGAATTCAATGGCCGGTGGCCGAATTCAAAAGCGGACTTGTCTTCTCAAGGGCGGCCACACATGGGCGGATTGGAGGGTCCGATTTAGACTTATTCGCACAAGGGCGGCTACACATGGCTGTCTCTCATAAGAGAGGGCAGCCCTTTTGGCCTATAAAAGGAGGCCATTTCTACACACATTTCATAGTGTGAAGTTGATGCAACAAGGTGAGTGTGAGGTGGTGAGAGTGAAGCAAGGCGGGAGCTCCATTAAGGGTATAATCCCTTTGTAAACTACTTCTTGTTTTGAAGTACTAAAGCCATTGAGTGGCTGCTTTCCCGTGTACGTAGCCCACATTGGGTGAACCACGTATATCGTGTGTACTCTCTCTCTCTCTCTCTGCTCTATAATCTCTTGTGTGTGAAATCTATCTCTCTCCATTAAGTAATCTACTCAAATATCTATTTAGCTACGTCTTATTTCCTAACATTCGACTCCTCGGCATCCTCGACCCAAGGCTTTCAAAAAGTGAAAAAATCATATGCAACCTGCTTTGGACAAAGACACCCAAACTTCCAATTGCCATATCTTTCCGCTCAGGACTCCGTTTGGTATGCAGTCAATTCCTGCTAGCTCCATATGATGTACACCCTGCTCTAGAACTTCATCGAGGCTTAGAAGATGCCAGATGGCACATTCTCCAATGCAATCAGATGGGCTCAGATCGGCCCCCGAAAAAACTTCCAATGACCATATCTTGCGAACTAGGGCGCTGATCCGCAATCCGAAAAAGATAGGTAGGCTCCATGAATTGAGCTCTACACATTTATACCTTAAGTTCCACTTGGATCACCTATCCCCAACTGCCCTGTCCGGCAAAAATTTGTAAACCACCAAAGCTGTAACCTTCAATAAGTTGGGCTCCGTAGCTCAGTTTGAAGAGTTGTCTGGACCTGCTTCTTCAACATTTCAAGCTCTTCATTTCGGGACCCAAAGGCTGAACTTTGCATCTCCTTCACCTGCTACCCCAATTAGCCCCTTATGGAGCCTTCCCTGGCCTATAAGCCGCATCATGCATACACTTCCGCTGCCACCTGCCATCCCTAGATCTTCCTAGCTGCTTCAGTCCTTTCCCATGCTTCTGTTTGCCTGTACACATCTTTCCATGCCACCTTCTAGAGTCGACACACTTTGGCTGCACCAACGTGTGTGTGTACGCGTGTATGTGTGTGCGCGCGTGTGCGTGTGTGCATGTGTGTGTTGTGTGCCACACACAACATGCACACACACACAGATGTGCATGCCAATGTACGTGTGTGTCTGTGTGTACACACACGCACATGCCAGCACGTGAGTGTGTGTGCAGCCGGGCGCGGGCCACTCGCTGCCCACTTCTCCTTGCCTGGCAACGCGTGGCCACTGGCCACTCGTGGACAATGGCCACTCAGCGACAGTCCACGTGGCCACGGAGCGGCCACGCAGGCTGTCTCGTGGCTACGTGGGCTTGCCACGTGTACCGTCGCCAAGCGACGGTACACATGGCACGCCACGTGTACCGTCGCCAAGCGACGGTACACATGGCACGCCACGTGGTCCACACAGACTGCCACATAGGCAGCGTGGCGGACACGTGGCGTGCCACGTGTACCGCTGTTGGGTGACATTACACGTGGCCCGTTTAAATTAATAAAACTTACATATTTGTGTTTCCATGCTGCTTTGCCTCCCGAACCATAGTGTGAGGGAGTTTGTCTGGCATGAGCATCGCATTGTTGACTGTGGGATGCCCCTGTTGCAGCCTGATCTCCCTTTTCTTGCATTGCCCACTCCTACTCTACGTCTGCCATGTTGTCACCGCGATAACTCCTGTCTAGATTTGTGACCTGGTTGGCCGCTACGTGCCGTACACTAGATTACTTGTTTTTAAAATAAAAATAAAAATGTACCCCTCCAGCCACTGTGCTGAGAAACGTTCATTGGGGGTATTTGAAAATCGAGCATGCAACGTTTCTTCGATGTAACGTGCATGATCGGGATGTTGATCTCTGAACTTTGTAAAACAATTCTTATATGTTGAATGTATAAGAATCTGAAGATGACGGCGAAACGCTCTGCCTTGCGATGTACCAAAATCTACCTCGCCGCCATACTTCACTCTGTAAAAGCACCCATGCATTTCTTGCACGGGTGCGTTAGTATTTTCGTCCTTTGCGGTTGGAGCTGCATGCTCCGAAATAGGAGACGTTGTCCTCTCTCCACCACCAAAACAAGTGAAGCCACATGACCCCCTGCCACTCCGTCTCTCACGAGGCTCGCTGCCGTGAGACGAACGCCAGCGTGCACTGCTAGTAGAAGCTTGTCAACCAACTGTGGACTATCAACAAGGCTAGGGTGAAACAAGAATCGAATGGAATGGGGTGGGCCCCTGTGATGCAAGGGGAGTGGGGCCCTGTGATGGAAGGGGAGTGGACCCCTGTGATAGAAGGGGAGTGGGTTGGTAAGAAGGGAGTGTAGAAGATGGTGATGTCGGTCCGAGACTCTGAACCTAAGGAGTCCCTCCCTGACTCCCCCAAGGTGTGGCCTGCTATGAAAGGCCATAGGCCACAAGCTACTATGGAGTGTAACGGCCAAACAATCCCTCCGTCGAACGGAGGTACTCCTACAACGCCCACTGTAGGTATGGACCTACCACTGGTGGCGGAAGAAATTGTGTAGATGGACCGATAGCTCCGAAGGTGTAAGAGGGCCATGCCTGCAAATAACAATAAAAAATCTACACTCATGCTCGCTATAAATTAACTACATATAATTTTTTTCCATTGTTTGGATCGGATTTACCCTCAAAAAGCTTAAATCCACTAGAGGCGATGTCCACCCTGGATGACTGCCCAACTGTGACGTAAACCAACCAAATGAAAAATGACTGGGCTGCTCCCGTGGTCTCTTGTCTGACATCTACGAACAAGGTCGATAAGGATTAATATATATTTTTATACTTGATTGTAACACACATACACTTGCATAGTGACGGGAGCAAAGTGAACCCCGAACCCCGACGGCCTCTAAAACACCGGGGACCGAATGGCGCGCCTCGAGCCTGTCATGGTAAAGCAAACAGGGGGCACCACCTAGCTTCAGCGGCTAGGACGCAAACAACACACCACCATAACAAATTTTTCATCCAAGAGAGATGGATGCTTGGGAGCAATGATGAAGAGGAAAGGCAATGAGATCAAGTGAGAGAGAGAGAGAGAGAGAGAGAGAGAGAGAGAGAGAGAGAGAGAGAGAGTGAGGGAGGGGGTATAGCGGCTTAGTACTTAGGCACCACAAAAGGATGGCGAATCCGCACACCTTTCACACATACACAAGCTCACTCCAAACACAAAACTAGGTGGCGATTCCGCACACCTCACATGGGCAAAACATTGCAAGAAAACATACTCACAAAACCTCAAGCTTTATTTAGAGAATAAGGCGATGAAATGGGGAGCATAGGGTAGGGGAATGAGAAGGGAGAGCGTGGTAGAGCACATGGCGGATAGGTGGGAGTTGATGGCGAAGACTCGCACGAGGGTTACGGCCATCATCCTTTATTTAGTTTCCCTTCATCTTCCATAGCCCAAGGGTGTAGAGGTCATGCTTAAGATGAGCATGGTGATTGCGGTGATGGTGATGGTGTGGGTGTGTGTGTGTGCACTAGGCACACACAGTGCATAGTGTACTCTTTGGTGATGGTGTGTGTCCTTAGTGTGATGGTGACCCCTCTTTATATAGGGGAGGAGGGGGGAGAAATTCTAGAATTTAGAAATGAAGAAATCATTATCTACATAGGCCACGTGACTGTGGGCCCCACTTGTCTGGCTGTGTGTATATGTGCCAGAACAGCAGTCTCATGAGAGAGAGACTAAGAGAGAGAGATGGGTTGATGAAAAAAAGTGAGAGGTGACATGGAGAATAAAGTAATTACAAGAGGGGAGAGAGGGGAGTGTGTTCAGAGGTGAATCTGTGTGCAGATGTGTGTGAACACAAGAAAAATCAGGTAACCACCGGGTGGGGATGGGTTTGTGGGCACCTTTTTTAGTGAAACTGAGTGTGTGTGAGTGTGGGGGAGGTTATTTAGCTACAAGACAAGAGACATGGCGCCCTTTAGAGAGAGAGGGGGGTATTTGGGTCATGGGATATGATAGGAGAGAGAAAGAGGGGGTGGGGTATACTATTTTGGAAGATAGGGTAAGTTGCATGTGAGTTAGGGTGCATTATTGGTGAGTTATAATGCATTATTGGTGAGAGGTGGGGTAGCTTGAGGGGAGAGAGAAAGGACAAGGGGAAGAGAGAGGGGGTTGACCTTTTGAGTGGAGGAGAGGAAAAGGGACACCCGGCGGGGCAACAGTGAAGAAAAAGGAGGCAAGGTGGGGATGGGCTACCCCGCAGGCATGAGGTGGCCTATTTTACCTTTCTTATATATTCACATAATCATACTTTATTTTTTTTCTTACTTTTTCCAATGCCTTTTATCACTCCCTCCCTAAGAGGGGGTTTTCATGGGGTGGGGACGAGAGAAGAGGGGTATGGGAGCTTGGCTTGTGAAGAGCCCCCATCATTAGCCCTCCCCTTTTGGCTAGAGGCATTCATGTCTCTAGCTCATCTGTTTGATCATTATCATCGGAGGTGGGGGCTGATGGTGTGTCCTCATTTGGAATGTCAATTGGTGGAGCCTGGTCAAATCGAAGAAAATAAGGTTTAAGTCGCCAACCATTTACCCTGGTTTTATGAAGTTTTCCATCAGCCTCCATAAGCTGGTAGCTTCCATTGGCATACTTTTTCCTGATGATGAAAGGGCCTTCCTATCGGAGCAGGAGTTTCTTATCCTTGCGCTTGTCGAAGCGATTGTCGTAGCGGAGCACCAACATTCCTTTCTTCAATTCTTTTTTCCGGAGATGCTCGTTAAAGCTAAGCCGTATATGCTCTGCTTGTGCTGCATAATAATTTATTGCTTCTTCTCTGTCCAGCTACAGTCTTTCCAAGTTGATGATGTGATCTCTCAAATACATGTTGGGTTGTTGAAGTTGGCTTGCCATTACTCAGAGACTTTGTAGTTGCACTTCAATGGGCAAGATTGCTTCCTTACCAAATACTAGATGATACGGTGTGAATCCCAAGGATATACGAAATGAAGTTCTGTAGGCCCATAAAGCTGGTAGTAGATACTTATCCCAGTCTCCGGGATGATTGTTTACCTGCTTGGTAATAATTTTAGAAACCATTCCATTTACCTTTTCAACTAAGCCATTACATTGAGGGTAATATGGTGAAGAGTGCCTCCTTGTAATGCCCAGTTTTTGCATTAATTCTCCTACCAAGTCTGCTCTGAAACCTGGCCCTCTATCAGAGATGATCTCTAAAGGTGTGCCAAACCTATAGCATATGTGCTCGTAGATAAATTTAGCTACCTCTACCGCTGTGATTCTAGTGGTGGCTGTAGCCTCTGCCCATCTAGTCATGTAGTCGACCCCCATGATAATGTAGAATTTTCCTGAGTTGGCCCTAGGTAATGGCCCAATGGCATCGATACCCCATTTTTCAAATGGGCCATATGAGAGAATAGGTGTCTGTGGTTCAAGCATAAGTGACCTAGTGCCGGCCTTTTGACACAACTTACACGTTTTGCACCAATGGTGTACATCACGGTTGAGGCTAGGCCATATGAAGCCTGCCTGCAAGATTTTCCTACTTGTTATGTCTAGGGCAAAGTGACCACCACAAACCCCGTCGTGACAGCTAGCAATTACTCCCGTGATTTTGTGAGAGAGAGGGACCTTCCTGAGTATTTGGTCCTTACCCTTACAGTACAAACCATCATTGATGAGTCGATACCTTGTGGCCTTCCGCGTCAGCCATTGCTTCTGTCCCTTTATTAAATCTGATGGGCATTCCCCTGTTTCCAAAAAATGCATGATGTCAGGCAAGGCATCACTGCCTTGAAATAGAGGGAGCTTTAGTTTTATTGCTCCAACCACCACTTCCTGTAGTCTTTCCCTTGCTAGGGCATCTGCTTCTTGGTTTTGAGCCCTTGGGATATGGTGTATTTGAACTTCTTCAAACTTACCCAACAAGGTTTTTACACCACTTAATTGAGTCCTTAAACTAGGATTCTTGCATGTCCATGCTCCATTTACTTGCCTTACCAGAAGTAGAGCATCCCCAAATACATTAAGGCGTTGTTCACCTTGCGAGACGCACCATTGTAGACCCTTGGTTAGTGCTGCATACTCAGCTTCATTGTTAAAATGTGAATCTAACAATTGGCCCAACAAAAATACCTTTGTCCCTTTGTCATCAAAGACCACTATGCCTGCAGCTGCTTTGTCGGACGCTCGCTTGTAGGCTCCATCAAAGTAGAGAGAGTATGCTCCTTCTACCATCGGTGGTACTGGAGGTAATCGGACTTCTCCTTCCTTAGATTGCTTCTCCTTCCTTTCAAAGACTTGGTAGGTCATGAGTCCCCCCAAACTTGCCCTTGTCGTGCTTTCTACTTGTACCGTGTAGTCAAACTCTTGCAGACGAACTAGCCATTTAGTAATTCTAGCAGACACATCCATGTGTTGTACAACATAGGGAAATATTTGATCCGTGGTTAGAATCACAAATTGCTTAGGCAGCAAATATGACCTAAACTTTGTAGTTGCAAATCTAAGAGCTAGGACTAAGTGTTCCACATGGGTGAAACCTTTCTCTCCTGCTGTCATCATTCGACTAGAGAAGTAGATTGGCCTCATGAAAGATGTCGTCGTATCCTTTTGGAGTATCACAGCCCCCAATGAGTCATCACCAACACTTGAGGTGACATAGAATTTTTCATCCCACTTAGGTGGTGAGATAGTTGGCAGAGTGGCTAAGACCTCCTTTACCTTGTTGTAGTGATGTTCGCTTTCCTCGTCCCAAGTGAAAGTTGATCTTTGAGTGAGTTGTTGCAGTGGTAGAACAAGTTGTGATAGTAGATGTATGAATCTACTTAAGTACCTCACCTTCTGTAGAAAAGAGACCAGTTGACGTGCGGTCGTTGGTGAAGGTAGGGCTATGAGTGCGGACACCTTACTTGGGTCGGCGTTGATACCTTTTGGTGAAATTTCATGGCCTAGTAGAATGACTTTACTCTCCCCAATGTGGCATTTATCCACATTTAATTGCCCACCTAGGCTCTACAACCTGGCCAAACCTTTAGTTACCTTTTCTAAATGTGAAATACCGGAGCTATATATACAAAAATCATCAATGAACACTCTTATGGATGTTCCAAAGAACGGTTGAAAAACATATGTGACATATCTTTGGAATGTGGCAGGTGCATTTGTGAGACCAAATGGCATAACCCTGTATGCAAAACAACCCCATGGCGTGATAAAAGTGGTTTTTAGCTGATCTTCCAAAGCTATGCGTATTTGAAAGTATCCAGAATAACCATCACAGACGGTATAGCATTCAAAACCCGCTACTTCATTCAGAATTTCATCCAAGAAAGGGAGAGGAAAGTGGGCTCTCTTTGTAGCTGCATTTAGTGGTTTGTAGTCAACACAGACCCTCCACTTACCATTCTTTTTAGGCGTCACCACTACGGGTGACACCCATTCTGAGTTTTCTATAGGATAGATGAATCCTGCCTCCAACAGTTTCCTTACCTCGGCCAAGAGTGCCTTTTCTTGTATGACCCCTAGTCGTCGTAGCTTTTGCACAACTGGTTTTACCCCTTCCTTCAGCTTAATATGATGTTCCACCACTGTAATGCCTGTGATTCTTTCATAGTTGTCAATGAACAGGTTAGGAAATCCCATCAACATTTGCAAAAAACTATCTTTCTCCTCAAGTGTTAATTCCGTAGACAACATACCCTTCAACCTACTTCCTCCTAGGCCAGGTGGTTTGCTCTCCTCTTCATTGGGTTGCCCTTTTGGTGATGGATCACCAGTTGTGCTTACCCTTTGTGGATCCTTCATAATGACACCCATCACATCAATGGAACTGTCACTTTCGTCGGTGGATGTGGTCTCCTCCTCAGAACTGGAAGATTCGCTAGTGGTTTCATCTACCGATGTTTCCAGATTCATTTGCTTCTGCTTGCCAATCCTCATGTCGTAGTAGATTGTCTCCCCTTTCTTACCGGTCATGCGTAGAAGGCCAGTACCCCAGTCCTGTTTTGCCTTCATGGCCATCAACCATGGCCTTCCCAAAATTAGTGGATAGCCCTCCCCCTTCGTAGGCATTACAAAAACATCTACCTCTACCTCAGTGTTGAAAGCTTTGATTTTCACGGCACTTACCACACCCACACACTTTACTTTTGCGTTGTTTGCCATCTTTGCCTTGCATGGAGAAGGCCTGTCGACCTCGAGCCCTAATCGAAGCATCATAGCTTCGCTCATTACACAGATTTGTGCACCTCCATCAATGTAGGTGTTTCCAACCCTCTTTCCTTTTATGTTTACGTCGACAATTGGAAGGATGTCATCCATGTTGCATCTCGAAATTGCTCCGGCTACCTTTGTTTTGGAGCGTCTTGTACTTACCATTTTAGACCATTGTCGCCTTACTTTAGGTACAAGATGTAGCAGCTGTGGCCATGTAATCTTCGGTCCTTGCTCTGCCACATATAATGTTAGATCATAGGGCTTAGAACTTTCCCCTAGCTGGAAGTCGGTGATGCCCAATTTCCGTCGTGGCCTGGATGGCCTCTTGCTAGTTTCTCCTCTCATGCTTCTCTCATCATCTGATTGTGTAGCCTTCTACCTCCTAGCTCTTTTCACAGTCATGGCCTCAAGTGGTTCTAAAAAGGTTACCTTCTCCTTACCCTTGTCCCTCTCCTTTGCTCTGGGTGGATCCACTACTACGGCTTTTCCTTTCTCTTCTAGCCTTATGATGTTTACAGAGCGATCAGGTGGTGGGGCTAGTGGAAGAGGTGGAATGGATGCTTGTAGTGGTGTCTGGGGTGGACGTAGAATTTGTGTTGGTGGGGTTGGTGCTCGGGGTGGGGGTGTTGTTTCTCTAGGGGGTGACAATTGGTTCCTCCTACCTCCTCTATTATAGTTTTGTCGTGGTTTGGGACAGTAGTACATACCGTGACCGTCTTCTCCGCATTTGTAGCAATGATACTCCCTGTTTTGTCATCGTGCTCTTCCAGGGTCTTGATCTCTTTCTTGACTCCTCCCTTGTTGTATTAAGTGGACAGACAAATTCTGCAGTTGGTCAGTAATATGGGCCAACATATCTTGTTGGTCATCTCTTACCCCAAGAGCTGTTGGTGGTGGTGGAATGGTGGTTGTCATAGTTGCTGGTCGACGTGATGTTGCTGTTTCTGTTGACTCGGTTTCTTTGGCTTTCATTCGTAGCTTCTTGTCCTTACGGCGAGCAATCTCAACGGCTAACTCGTACGTAGCCGGGAATCTACCTTTCACCTTCTCCTTGAGAAGCGGCCATAAGCCATGCGTGAACCGATCTTTTTTTAGGAAATCAGGTGCAGCTTCCCCCCTTGCCAGTGACTCAACCCACCGTTCCCACAAATCCACAAATTTGGACTCATAGGTGGCATATTCTTAAAGACCCTCCTGCTTCAAGTCTCTCAACTTGTCCCACAACTTTTCTGAAGTGGTACCTCCCCCAAAGCGCCTCTTAAAAGCAATTTTTAAGGGTTCCCAGTCATCCTTGGTTGCTTGTGGAAGTGCATTGTACCATGATCTAGCTTCTAGCTTCATGAGATGCTTAAAGATTCTAACCCGGGATTCATCCGTATCTTTGTTGCTCACTACACATGCTACTTCAAAGTCATCTAGGAAGTCTGTTACCAAATCCTCCCCCTTCTTTCCTTTAAATGTTGGAAATGCTACACTTTCCATGATTACTGAGAGAGAGCTAGAAAGACACACTGCTTAACTTGCAAAAGTTTTTTTCTTCTTTACAAGGAGGCGTGTATACCCTCTTATACTAGGACATAGATTAAAACTTCAAATGGTACATTGCCTTGTACCAAAGGTAAGACAACTGGTTGATATGATGTCAGAACCTCAAAAAATCGCTCCCCACCCAGCATGGTGTCAATGACGTGCTGGTAGTGAGCCTTCAAATCCAGTATTACCTTGATTGAGCTTACACGTGTTGGTATGTGTGATCTGTCTTGAGGTAGGTTGTATTGATTCATGTGAAGCTTAGAGGTGCTTAGTCACTGTCCAAGCCTGTGGGAGAGGGTGGTGTTCTTTCCTGAAACAAACTCAGTAGATCCCTAGTTTCTCTAGTGAGAGTGTGAGCCAATGATTCCGTTATCGGTGCTGCAGCATCAGGTGGGACTTGAAAACTGACTGTGATAATTACCTCGGTGACTTGAGTTACCCGATTCTCAAAGTAGAATAGTGTTGATTCTCTATTGTGTAGAGCTCCTTCCATTTTGTTGTTGTGGGTTGGTTGTAAGTTGCGGACATGGTTTCGACCTTCTCCTTCTTCTTCTTGGCACTTGGCCTATGTATATCCACTGGGTTTGGCGTGTTGGTTGACTCTCACACTGTAAATCGATTACCGTTACGCCTGGCACTCGAGCTTCGATGGAGATGTGGAGTTCGTCTAGTTGTGCTTGGAGCTCTTCTTCTTCTGTCGTCCAATTAGCAAATCCTGCTAGCCATTCATCCATTCACAATAGTTTAGGGGTTTCATTCTTGTAAACTGAAGGGTTTCATGAAAAGATCCTCCATGGGGGCACCAAATGACGGGAGCAAAGCGAACCCCGACGGCCTCTAAAACACCGGGGACCGAATGGCGCGCCTAGAGCCTGTCATGGTAAAGCAAACAGGGGGCACCACCTAGCTTCAGCGGCTAGGACGCAAACAACACACCACCATAACAAATTTTTCATCCAAGAGAGATGGATGCTTGGGAGCAATGATGAAGAGGAAAGGCAATGAGATCAAGTGAGAGAGAGAGAGAGAGAGAGAGAGAGAGAGAGAGAGAGAGAGAGAGAGTGAGGGAGGGGGTATAGCGGCTTAGTACTTAGGCACCACAAAAGGATGGCGAATCCGCACACCTTTCACACATACACAAGCTCACTCCAAACACAAAACTAGGTGGCGATTCCGCACACCTCACATGGGCAAAACATTGCAAGAAAACATACTCACAAAACCTCAAGCTTTATTTAGAGAATAAGGCGATGAAATGGGGAGCATAGGGTAGGGGAATGAGAAGGGAGAGCGTGGTAGAGCACATGGCGGATAGGTGGGAGTTGATGGCGAAGACTCGCACGAGGGTTAAGGCCATCATCCTTCATTTAGTTTCCCTTCATCTTCCATAGCCCAAGGGTATAGAGGTCATGCTTAAGACGAGCATGGTGATTGCGGTGATGGTTATGGTGTGTGTGTGTGTGTGTGCACTAGGCACACACAGTGCATAGTGTACTCTTTGGTGATGGTGTGTGTCCTTAGTGTGATGGTGACCCCTCTTTATATAGGGGAGGAGGGGGGAGAAATTCTAGAATTTAGAAATGAAGAAATCATTATCTACATAGGCCACGTGACTGTGGGCCCCACTTGTCTGGCTGTGTGTATATGTGCCAGAACAGCAGTCTCATGAGAGAGAGACTAAGAGAGAGAGATGGGTTGATGAAAAAAAGTGAGAGGTGACATGGAGAATAAAGTAATTACAAGAGGGGAGAGAGGGGAGTGTGTTCAGAGGTGAATCTGTGTGCAGATGTGTGTGAACACAAGAAAAATCAGGTAACCACCGGGTGGGGATGGGTTTGTGGGCACCTTTTTTAGTGAAACTGAGTGTGTGTGAGTGTGGGGGAGGTTATTTAGCTACAAGACAAGAGACATGGCGCCCTTTAGAGAGAGAGGGGGGTATTTGGGTCATGGGATATGATAGGAGAGAGAAAGAGGGGCTGGGGTATACTATTTTGGAAGATATGGTAAGTTGCATGTGAGTTAGGGTGCATTATTGGTGAGTTATAATGCATTATTGGTGAGAGGTGGGGTAGCTTGAGGGGAGAGAGAAAGGACAAGGGGAAGAGAGAGGGGGTTGACCTTTTGAGTGGAGGAGAGGAAAAGGGACACCCGGCGGGGCAACAGTGAAGAAAAAGGAGGCAAGGTGGGGATGGGCTACCCCGCAGGCATGAGGTGGCCTATTTTACCTTTCTTATATATTTACATAATCATACTTTATTTTTTTTCTTACTTTTTCCAATGCCTTTTATCACTCCCTCCCTAAGAGGGGGTTTTCATGGGGTGGGGACGAGAGAAGAGGGGTATGGGAGCTTGGCTTGTGAAAAGCCCCCATCAATAGTATACACATACATATATAGACATATATACTATTAAACCTAAGTAGGGGCTAGTAGAGCCAATAGGTTAGTGGCACCTCTTTAGATATCATCACAATCTCAATCGTGGTAAAACCAAGGGTATGTTGCGATAATCCATACATGAGTGGATCATAAACCGCAACGGCATGATTAAAAAAGGACTATATCCAAGAGAAAGTATTCAACCATCGGGTGCTATGCTCCCTGACTTAGTGTCTATATACATGCATATACACACACACATATATACGAACATGTACACATACATATTTATATATATACTATTAGACCTAAGTAGGAGCTAGGAGTGCCAATAGTTTAGTGGCACGTCTTTAAATATCATCACAATCTCAATCGTGGTAAAACCAAGGGTACGTTGCGGTAATCTATACATGAGTGGATCATAAATCGTAACGCCACAATTAAAAAGGGACTATACCCAAGAGGAAGCGTTCAACCATCAGGTTCTATGCTCTCTGACTTAGTGTCTATATACATGCATATACACACACATATATATACGAATATGTTCACAAATCTATTTATATAGGGTCTCTATATGCATATACACGCATATATATATATGAACATATACACATAGAAAGAGTCTCTTTACTCTTTCTCTTTCTCTAATTCTCTTTGCTCTCCCTCCCTCTCTTTCTCTTGTTATCTTAATCTCTCTCTCTCTCTCTCTCTCTCTCTCTTCCCCTCTACCTTTCTTACCTCTCTTTCTCTATCTTTTCCTCTCTCTCTCTCTCTCTCTCTATCTCTATCTTTCCTCTCTCTATTCTCTCTCTACTTTTATCCCTCTATTCTCTCTTATCTTAAAATTACTTTATAACTCTTCCCCCTTTCTATTTATGTTCTATTTCTATTTTTAAAAAAATAGCTAAAAATATTCAGAAAATAGCACGTTCTCTTTAAAAAATACCTAAAAACTTATAAAAATTAATTCTTCATATTTACAAATTAGTTAAAAATATGGTGCTCTCTATTTAGCTAATTAACACCTCCTATTGTAGTATGTTTTGAGTTTTTTTTTTAAATTTTAAATTAAGTAGTGTTTATAGTTTTTAATTTTCTCTACTATGCATTTTATTTTAATTTTAACCAATGTGTGTGTATGTGCAGGACGATTGGGATGATCGTGGCCCTCCTCACGGCTTCGAACGTGATCGATGGCTCAAAGACAAACTTCCATGTCCTTGTGCTAAGTCCAAGTGGGCAATCCTTCATTTGAAGCGCATTGTTTTGGAGCATGTGGAGAAGCATGGGCTTTGGCGTGCTTGAAAAAGCGCTCGAGTAGATGGAAGCATGGTAAGGTCTTCGCTTGAGGATGCCCCCCACTGGTCAGTGTTCAGTAGTGGTGCTTTGGCAGCAAAGCCGAAAGACAACGGCAAGAGCTACTGAGCGAACACATGGCGGATGGTGATCTTCCCACTAGCTCTTCTTTTTACACCTCTTCCACATGTGCCCCAAGGACAATTTGAGCTTGTCGAGGATGAGCATATGTTCAACATGGTTGATGAGTTATTGGCTCAAGAAAGCAACATGTGCGAGGAGGATTGTAGACCATGCACTCAATGGACAGCAGCAACGGAGGACAAGTTGTTGTCGAGTACCCGAACACCTCTTTACGATGGTGCACAGTACTCGGTGCTCCGGGCATCATTGGAAGTCCTTAACCTACATGCAAAATTTGGCTGGAGCAGTGCAAGTGTAGATGCACTCCTTGGGTAAGGGCTATGAATCTCTTTTTCTACATGACACTATCTTATTGACACTATCTTTGTATACATAGCTTTTTATATTATCCTCTCTCTTTTTGTACTAATTATATTGTTATTCATTGTAGTTTGATGGAAAACATGCTACCTAAAGATCACCACATGCCTTCGGATCGCAAACGAGCAAGATCGTATATCATAGCACTTGGCATGGAGTATCAGCGCATCCACGTGTGCATCAACAATTGCATACTATACCACAATGAGTACGCACATGATACCTCGTGTTTCGTGTGCGGGGAAGCATGCTACAAACTCGGCGTGAGCGGGGCGCGCCTACCTCGCAAGGTATTGAGACATTTTTCACTTATCCCTCGCATTCATCACATGTTAATAAAAGCAGATATATGGTGGAGCTTCTCACATGGCACGCCAACCACCGCTCAAATGATGGAATAATGCGTGTCCCTACCGATTCACCTGCATGGATACACATAGAGACTCAGTGGCTAGAGTTTTGGTTAGAGCCTTGACAATTTTGAAGCTTGGGCTGGCAAGCGACGGTGTCAATCCTTTTGGCAGCAAGTCCACTTCATGGAGCACTTGGCTTGTGGTGATCATCAACTATAATAATCCTCCATGGGAGACAACCAAGAATGTGAGACCATGGGGGACTGAACCATGCAACTCTCCACCCAACCGTACCCTATATAGGCCCTGCCTACTAATTATAGGGATCCCCTTGACCGCATGTCCGTCCTGGCCCTTGGCCCGACTGACATTACTCCCCCCTTGGAGAAGCGTTTTCGTCCTCGAAAACACGAGTGGTGGTATCTTCATAAGAACACTAATGTTTCCACCGTGGCATCCCTCATGGATCCAATGGTTCCTTGGATCGGAACCCGGTTTAGTAGGAGGTTCAATGAAATCAAGAATAACATCTTGATTTTCCACATTGTTGTCCATGTGCAACCGTCCTAGTTAACCAACCCATAACCAACATAGTGTGGAACTCCATTTAGAACTCACTTGAGTATGCTAAACGAGTTACCACAACAACTAAAAGGTGTCTAACTGCATACCCAGGTTTCAGACTTTCTGAAGGTACTGGAACGTGCAATAAAACCTCTTCTCAACTTTCCATGAAAGTAATATGCTGACATACTTATCAGCAACAACCAAGTCCTTGACTTGCTATTGTTTCTTGCCAGTAGCCAACCTCATCAAAACTGATGATCAAGGTTGAGAACTTGAGGATAATAGGTAGAGACTAAAACTACTCATAACATGCCTCATCATATGAAGCAAACTCCAAACCATAAAGGTAACCGATCCAGTTGTGTCGCTTCTTACTAATGTATGCACTTAGCATATCCTTTAGCGTGGTTTATAATGTATGCTCTGAGCATATCTTTTAGTACTAAGTAGAATTCTTGTAAACTGCCCATCCAACATGGGATGAATAGCAACAGTAAGAGTGAGGTGCTTTCCCCCAACTACTCACAGACAGTCTTCCACAACTGACGATAAACTGTGACTCACCAAGTGAGGTTCCAGCCATATTCTCGATATGGAATGGAGACAACCAACTAGGTTAAAAGTAGATTGGAGTGAGGTAAGCTCATAGAGTTTAGATCATCCAACCATAGACACCCATTCTGAGCCATTACCTTGTATGGTAGGGTGTAAACTCGTAATAAATCTGCAAGAGAGACGGCACTTGAAGCGCAAAAAATTGCAAAAACAATAATGTCCATGAATTTGCATGCCGCTCCAAATAAATTTGTGTTAAACACTAAGGCCCATAACACCTAGTGTGCATGCATTTAACACAAACATATCTGAACCGCAATTCCATGACGAGAATTTCCACGATACGTACGTGAAAGTCTTGCAACAAAATTTGGACCATAACAGAATGTGACAACCCAGTCACACCTAGGTACCAACCATAAGACATTCTCATGAACGTAGCATACTTGGCTATATGTAGAAACGACCTTCCGTTAAGGTGGTTTCATAACACTTGTAATCACAACAAGTCCATACTTAGTATGTAACATTAAAGCGGGTAGTAACTTTATGTGTAGCGGAAATTACATACACTTAAAGAGCATTTCATTAAGAATAAATTCCTAATGAGCATAGCATATGGTGCTTGGTTGGAGAGAGAGAGATTGCAACAAAACCATTACACCTAGTTAGAATTAGGCATGAACAATACCTCAAAAAGAGAGAGGAATTAAGCTATTGACAACAGTTGAGGACTGGATGCACATGGAGCCGGTCCCCCCTCCAAAAGGCTTCATATTATATGGTTCTCTCCTCAAGAGAGACATTTTTACAATACAAGATCTTGTGTTCCTTCAAATACTAGCTAGGCCTATGAAGATGGAAGCTTCAAGCACCTAGCAACACTTAATTTAAACACAACATCAATTCCTCGGGGATCTCAGACCCAAGACCTCACACACCTTCAAAGACGGTGAGAGCTAGCGGGGTATGAGAGTAGATTGAGAGGAAAAAGAAGTAATCTACGAGAAAGAAGTATTTCTCCTCACATAATCACTCTTATTAGCATAGCTTAGCTTAGTAATTAGCATGGTAGAGGAGATGAGCATGCATTGGAGCTTGGATCTTGGTTGGATTTGCATCCACAATCCAAGAGTGTGTCGGTGTAGGCTTCTATCTCACAAGCTTGGAGTAGGTGATGAGCTCTCCATTAAAGCTTGGGAGGAGATAGACTTTTCTTTGCTTCTCACATAAACTATGTGAGTGTGTAGTGTGTAATTGCCTTGCAAAATCAGCCTTCTCTCTCTCTTGGTCGACCCCTCTTGCCATTTCCTCTTGCTGGCATCTCATTGGCCTGTGCCAAGCTTAGCCAGTAGGAAAACAAGGGTAGAACTGAGAGCCTTCTGACATGTGTCCCTCTTTCCACTTCAGAGAGAGCTTTATCAATTAAACTAATTGATTTAAAGGAATTAAATCCCCCATTGGACCTTTCCCCACTCTGGCCAATAGGAATTAAGTAGCCCATTGGGCTGCTTGATTCCTATTGGACCCCTTCACGGGCTGTCCAACAATCATCCAGGAGACTTAATTTTCATTGGTTCTTTTTATTAAGTGTTTTAAAATTAATTAGACTAAATGTACTCTAGCCTAATTCTCATTGGTCCACTTCAAGGGCCATCCAATAGGATTTGAATACACTTTGGGGGCAACTGGCCTAGGCATCTGATGCCCTTTGTGTTCAAATGGATCCTTTGTGTGTGTGTGTGTGTGTGTGTGTGTGTGTGTGTGTGTGTGTGTGTATTTTTCTAGTCTTTCTCTCTCATCCCCCTCGCCCCCTCTTCAATAGGGATATGCATTGACTTTGGTACACACACTCACCATCCTTTATCCTAAGCTTTAACCCTTTGGACTTACAGTTTGAATTTTGGAACCTTAGCATTTTGGAAGTCTTAATGTGCTGCACCCTAGGGTCCTTTGAGCACATTCCATGTACCTTGCTCTTCTGCAGATGGCCCCCATTTGGATCCCTATTTTCCCTCCTTTGGATCCCTATTGTGGCCCAGTCTGCCAGCCTTACCAATATTCTAGCTTTCTCTCCCCTGCTACTTCCCCATATTAAATGATCAGTTTAACATGAGAAAATCATTTAGGAGAACTAGATATTGGTTATTATGACATTACCTCTCTTTTGAAATCATAGTCTTCCTCGACTATGAGGTAGAGATGATGAAGCATAGTCCTTAGTCCTTTACTTAGCGGGTAGAGGATCCCTATTTTACCCTATGACATCATTCCACAATGGATGACTAGTCCATTTGGCGCTTGAGAGCCGAAGCTGCCGCAAGCATGTCTGCGCATTAGTCCTATCAATCTTCCATATTAGAGTGAGAAGCTCTACTTGGTGTTAGTCCATTTGGTGCTTGAGAGCCAAAGCTGCCGCAAGAATGTCTGCGCATTAGTCCTATCAATCTTCCATAGTAGAGTGACAAGTTTGCAGAGACGTCGTCTTCGCAAACTTGATCCTAAGCATGCATACTTCGTAACATTTGTGCACAAATTAACAAAAAGAGAATCTTATAAGACAAAAAGAAACTTTGTTCATTTAACCATTTGTATATTTGCCTACTCTAGGGAAGCATTGTAAGCATTGACAAGGTTTAGGCTATCCTTTAACTGTATGCCCTGCATCCATCTAGCATCTTCAAAAGGATAGTTTTTAACTTAATAAGATACCGTCGGATAGTCTTACCGCCTCTTAATACCTTGTCTTCATGTCAAAGAATGGACTCGGGCTGCAGCACCTCCTCTTGGTCCTCGATCTCCGGTGGGTCCTCAATGATTGCTTCATGGGGTGGCTCACCTTTGTAAGGCTTCAAGAGGCTCACATGAAAAGCATTGTGTATGAGCCAATGAGCGGGCAACTTGAGTTGGTAGGCCAGCTCGTTGATAGGCCTAAGAATCTGGAAGGGACCATAGTACCTTTTTGCCAACTTTGGCATAGTACTTTTGGTGGCCTATAGGATTCTTGCCCCTCGTGTGCCTTAACCGAGCCTTGGGAAACTTAAGCAAGACCCAATCATTTTCCTTAAAGGCTAGAGCTCTTCTGTGCTTGTTAGCAGCAGACTTTTGCCTTTGCTGTGAGATGAGATAGCATCCTGAATCCTTTGAAAGGATTCTTGTAGGTCTTTGCTATACTCATCTACAACGAAGATCTTCCCATGTACCTTAAGTGCAGGGGACTTTTGGATCTTCCCTCTATCACCTCAAGGTGCTTTTCCCATGGAAGTATGTACAGTGTTATTGTAAGCATACTCCACCAATGGTAAGTACTTCTCCCATTGTGACCTTTGATCTACTTCCGTTACATAGGCTTTTAGTAGATCAAGTATTGTTAGGTTAGATATTTCACTTTGGCCATCCGTTTGAGGATGATAGGCCGAAGAGAAATTAAGCCTTGTTTCTAAATTCTCAAAGAGACCCTTCTAGAAATTATTGGTCATTCTAGGATCTCTATCCGACACTATGGACATTGGCAAGCCATGGTACTTGAAGATTTGTGAAATAAAGAGGGTTGCCATTTGATGGGCTTTGATAGTCTTCTTGACAGGTATAAAATGAGCTTGTTTGCTAAACCTGTCTACTATCATCCATATTCGCGTATTCCCATGGATAGACTTGGGCAATCCAAAGATGAAATCCATGGATATGCTCTCCCATGGTGAATTAGGGATTGGCAAAGGTTGAAGCAAATCGGGTTGCTTCCCCCTATCAAAATTCGTCTTTTGGAAAACCATGCATTTGGAGACATACTCTTGTATGTTCACCTTCATGGTAGGCCAATAGAAGTAGGTTTCTATCCCTCTTAGTATTGCTTGAATCTCTCTATGCCCTGCATAAGGAGGAGCGTGGGATTCATACGAGAAGATAGCCATCTTGTAGGGTGAATGGCTCATCTTTCTTCCCTAGTGCAAGGGCTGAAATTACATCCTTGAAATCGGGATCATTAGCATACTCATCTATCATCACAGATAGATCATTGTGAGTAGCTATTGACACCGCATTCACTCTCGGTCGTCTTGAGAGTGCATCGGCTACAAGATTATGCTTGCCATCAATGTGAGCAATATGAAAGTGAAACTGTGAGAGGAAATTTGCCCAACTCATTTGTTTGTCGGAGAGCTTAGTCTGTGTCATGAAGTACTTAAGGCTTTGGTGATCTGTTCGTAGAATGAACGGAGTCCCCAATAAATAGTGCTTCCACGAGTCTAAGGCATGAAGAACTGTGAGGAGTTCCTTCTCATATATGCCTAGAGCTTGCTCAACAGGGTCGAGCCTTCGACTCTCGTATGCGATGGCATGCCCTTCTTGGAGAAAAATAGCCCTAAGGCAATCACCGCAAGCGTCACATTGGACCTCAAATGGCTTTGAGAGATCTGGTAGTGTAAGCATAGGTTGAGAGATTAGCTTTTCTTGAGCTTTTCGAAAGCATTATTTTCTTTAGGAGACCATGTAAACTTAATGTTCTTTTTAGTTAGGTCATGCAATGGTCCTGCTATTAGGGATAATTTTTCTATAAAGCGTCTATAGTATGCACACATACCTATAAAGCTTCTTAGTTCATGTAAATTCCTTGGGATAGGCCATCCTTTTATTACCTCTAACTTTAATGGATCCATTTGGATGCCATCTTGAGGGATAACGTGACCTAAATATTGAATTTCTTGCAAGAAAAATTCACTTTTCTTTCGATTTATGAAAAGCCTATTGTCTCTCAAAACTTGAAAGATTACCTAGAGATGTCGCTTGTGTTCATCCAAGGAGTTGGAGTAGATGATAATGTCATCGAAGAACACTCCAGTGTAGCTGCGGTGAGGCCGGAATAGCTTCTCCATCATTCGGTTGAAGGTAGCTAGTGCATTGGTCAAGCCAAAAGGCATGACACTGTACTCATAGAGACCAAACGTTGTGCGAAACGCGATCTTCACTATGTCTTGTTCCACTATCCTTATTTGATGATAGCCACTTTTTAGGTCAATCCTACTGAAGTAGGTCAATCCTTGTAGCTTATCAAATAGGTCTTCTACCCGTGGAACGGGAAACCTATTCTTGATAGTGATCTTATTTAGTGCCCTATAGTCGACACACATACGATATGTGCCTTTCTTTTGCACTAAAAGAACCGGTGAAAAAAATGGAGATGAGCTAGGCCTAACCATGCCTTTCTCAACCAACTCATGCACTTTCCACATAATCTCCTCTTGTTGAGCCAGAGTGACTCTATAAGGAGGCATATTAGGCAGAGAACTTCCTGGAAGAAGTTCAATTGCATGGTCATCATCCCCTCTTTTTGGAGGTAACTCACTAGGGACGTCGTCAATAAAAACATCTTGAAAGCCACTAAGGAAGTTAGACAACTCTAGTTCCTTTTCATTTGCTTTACTTTCAATTGACTTAGCATTAGGTTCATCTTGAGAGTCTTTGACATATATCATGTATGCGGAAATAGAGCTCTTTATTGACTTATCAAAAGCTTCTTTATGTACAAGGGGTATGGTGTGCCCCGACTCATTTTCATCTATATACATAGTCTTCTCCCTATGCGTAAAGGAGATATGCCTTTCAGGGAACTTGATGTCGGTGGCCATGCGATCAAACCATGGTGCACCTAAAATGACATCTTCATGCTTAAGAGGAGATATGAAAAAGTCCTCTTTATCTACATAACTTTGGACATGGATCCTAAGCTTCCCAATCAAGGGAGTAATCGAGGCCTCTTGTCCCTTGAAGACTCCTTCCGCGTTCACTTCGTCTCCCATTTCGTATGCTTGGATGCCTAGCTTGGCTGCCAACTCCATGGAGATGAAGTTGTGTGTAGAGCCAGGGTCAAAGAGAATGAATGCATCGTGTTCTCTTACTTTTCCCCAAGCATAGCATAGTGGAGATCCTTTGCGATGAGCGTCCTCTTCTTGAACTTCGACTATGGAAGATTTAGGAGGCTCATTGTGGGTGTTCTTTTGGGGGCATGCACGGTTTGCATGGCCTTGTTCCCCGCACTTAAAGCCACGGTTATCCTTGCAATAACGATCAAGCTCTTCAGGAGAGAGTTTGTTCTTACCTTTGTAGACTCCCTTCTCTTTAGCTTTGTTGTTGCTAGATTTGCCTTTAGGAGACTTTTGGACATAGTCCTTCCCCTTTGGCTCGTTGCGGTCTTTATGCTCCATGGGCTTAAGATTTCTCTTAGCCCCTTGTTGGAAATTATGCGCGAGGCCACCATGGTGTGGTGTATAACCGCAAAAATAGTGCGGGGTCATTGGGAGTTGACATACTCCGCCATATCTTCGGAAAGACCCGCACAAAACTGTTGCTTTTGCTCTCCAAAATCTATCTTTTGGTAGACAGTGGCTTTGAGATGGAGATCCCAAAACTTGTCTACATACTTGTCTATAGATTTGTATGGAGAGAGCCTCAAGCTCTGCCATTCGGTGAGCACTTTGTCTTTGGCATCGGTGGCCAAAAACTAATTCAAGATGGAAGCTCGTAGGAGTTTCCACATTTGTGGAGCTTCACCTTTGGCACGTAGGCTAGACCAACATTGACGGGCTGATTTTTGGAAGTGCATGGCTACATGACGTAGCTTAGAGGACTCCGTGAAGCCCTCGTCACCAAATGCCGCATCAAACTGTTGGATGAAGGCAAGACTTTATCTGTAGCACCAAAGGTGCCGTCGTAGGTCAAAAAAGAGATGATCTTTCCTCCCTCTTCGAACTTTTTACACTTGGACGACCTCTTCCATGCGGCATAGGATTTCCTATGGCCTCTCCTTTTGTGCTCCGTAGGAGCTACGCCATCACTTTCTTCAGAAGAAGATGAGGAGGATGAAGATGGAGAAGAGGGTGACCTCTTTCTCGCCTTTTTCTTCTCTTCTTTCCTCTCTTCCTTCTTGGAGTTATGGCGAGAGGGACTTGGTGATGGTCTCCTCCGTTTAGGGGGAGTTGGTGAGCGTTTAGCCCGCCGTCTGCGTGGTGCCATCTTTGCCGAGGTGGCGGGAGACTCACTCCTTTCTCGATCTTTGGGTGGGGGCTCTATCGTAGAGACTTGGGCTCTCTGTTGTGAGGGAGATGCACCATCACTTTGTAGCAAAGTCTTGAGCCCTTCGTACGGATTCTCCTCTTCCTCCAACACCGTAGAGAGACCTCTTTTGGGAACCTCACGAGGGGGCTTCCAAGGTGCTCTCTCTTCTTGGTGGGGAGCTTTGAGAATCCCTTGTGTACGTAGATGTCGTAGTACTTCACCTTGAAGGGATGGATTGCCCATGGCTTGTTGAAGCCTGCTAACGAGGTAATTGACAAGCATAGGGGCATCATTAGTACCACTTTCATTAGCAAAATCAAAGCTATCAACATTAATTTCACTCTCTTTACTATTGTTAGCCATTCTAACAAATTTTTAGGTGTACTTTGGCACTTCAAGCCCTAGTTGCTACTCTTCTTAACCCTTTAGAAAAAGCAGTCAAGCTCATGTACCCACGGCTCGAGTATCATTAATTGCAAGGAATAGAAGAGAGGGTCTTTCACCACCAATACAGTGCCGGCTCCTGCTAAGATTCTAATAGCTCAATTGTGGTTAAGCCCTAGGCAAGCCCCGTAGGACTCCACAATTAAGACCATAGCTCTCAGCAGTGTTCCCCATTAACTACACGAGGTAGGCACAATGCACAACTGAAAAATCCCTATTCTACTTACGCACAGGCAATTAATAACATCAACCATTTATAGTCAGCTTGAGGACCTCCCTTCTTGAGCAAGAAAAGGGAAACCTTGTTCTATGATACCAATGTAACATTAAAGCGGGTAGTAACTTTATGTGTAGCGGAAATTACATAAACTTAGAGAGCATTTCATTAAGAATAAATTCCTAATGAGCATAGCATAGAGTGCTTGGTTGGAGAGAGAGAGAGATAACAACAAAACCATTACACCTAGTTAGAATTAGGCATGAACAATACCTCAAAAAGAGAGAGAAATTAAGCTATTGACAACAGTTGAGGACCGGATGCACATGGAGCGCGGTCCCCCCTCCAAAAGGCTTTGTATTATAGGGTTCTCTCCTCAAGAGAGACATTTTTACAATACAAGATCTTGTGTTCCTTCAAATACTAGCTAGGGCTATAAGATGGAAGCTTCAAGCACCTAGCAACACTTAATTTAAACACAACATCAATTCCTCGGGGATCTCAGACCCAAGACCTCACACACCTTCAAAGACGGTGAGAGCTAGCGGGTTATGAGAGTAGATTGAGAGGAAAAAGAAGTAATCTACAAGAAAGAAGTATTTCTCCTCACATAATCACTCTTATTAGCATAGCTTAGCTTAGTAATTAGCATGGTAGAGGAGATGAGCATGCATTGGAGCTTGGATCTTGGTTGGATTTGCATCCACAATCCAAGAGTGTGTCGGTGTAGGCTTCTATCTCACAAGCTTGGAGTAGGTGATGAGCTCTCCATTAAAGCTTGGGAGGAGATAGACTTTTCTTTGCTTCTCACATAAACTATGTGAGTGTGTAGTGTGTAATTGCCTTGCAAAATCAGCCTTCTCTCTCTCTTGGTCAACCCCTCTTGCCATTTCCTCTTGCTGGCATCTCATTGGCCTGTGCCAAGCTTAGCCAGTAGGAAAACAAGGGTAGAACTGAGAGCCTTCTGACATGTGTCCCTCTTTCCACTTCAGAGAGATCTTTATCAATTAAACTAATTGATTTAAAGGAATTAAATCCCCCATTGGACCTTTCCCCACTCTGGCCAATAGGAATTAAGTAGCCCATTGGGCTGCTTGATTCCTATTGGACCCCTTCACGGGCTGTCCAACAATCATCCAGAAGACTTAATTTTCATTGGTTCTTTTTATTAAGTGTTTTAAAATTAATTAGACTAAATGTACTCTAGCCTAATTCTCATTGGTCCACTTCAAGGGCCATCCAATAGGATTTGAATACACTTTGGGGGCAACTGGCCTAGGCATTTGACATGTGTCCTATATGCCCTTTGTGTTCAAATGGATCCTTTGTGTGTGTGTGTATTTTTTCTAGTATTTCTCTCTCATCCCCCTACCTTTAGGGCTCTCCCCCTCTTCAATTGGGACATGCATTGACTTTGGTACACACACTCACCATCCAATTTATCCTAAGCTTTAACCCTTTGGACTTACAGTTTGAATTTTGGAACCTTAGCATGTTGGAAGTCTTAATGTGCTGCACCCTAGGGTCCTTTGAGCACATTCCATGTACCTTGCTCTTCTGCAGATGGCCCCCATTTGGATCCCTATTTTCCCTCCTTTTGGATCCCTACTGTGGCCCAGTCTGCCAGCCTTACCAATATTCTAGCTTTCTCTCCCCTCCTACTTCCCCATATTAAATGATCAGTTTAACATAAGAAAATCATTTAGGAGAACTAGATATTAGTTATTATGAAATAGTACCCGACAATTTATGGCCACTGAAATTGTGCCTGATATTGTGTGCTTCAAATGGTCTAATGAACGGATGCAACTAGCACCTAGGGACTTCGTTGCGACACATCATTAGGAATTGGGCGCTAGTGTCAGTCCCAGAGACTCATATTCGCCACATGTGGAATATTTCTCAAATAAGGATGTAAAAAAAAGTAACATCCATCAAGTACGAGCCGTACTTGTGTGTGGAGGTAACTGGAAACACTCTACGACAAGAGTGAGAGGGACCCTCATTATCATTGCTCCACACTGGCTAAACTTAACTCCTTGAGTTCCTAAACCATGTTGTATCAAATGTGACAACATGTGCCAAATCGAACCCGACAAGTGGGTTCATAACAGCATAATGTATAGTGGACACTACGGCCCAAAATACTTTGTTCCGACATGCCCTTGGCATAGCCCTGAAACATTCAAGCGTATTTATACGACTTGAAAAAACCAAGCAAAGCATACTAAAAAATGGAATAACACCCAATCAATAGACGCGTACCTAGAGATTTAAACTTAATGTTCACTTACCCGTATTCAAATGCAGAGGAGCACGTCGCCCACCTATGAAAAAACCAAGCAACATTGCATTGGAAACCCTGGGTGTTGCCTTTGCAATCAAAACCAGTTGGTTAGAATCTATGCAGTGAAGCCCCTTGGTAAGACCCTTTGTAGAAACTGCTTAACTAGTAGGTAACGGTAACCAACATAGTCAATCGTGTACAGAATGATTGGAATCAACTTGAAAAGTTGAATTTGTCCGCTACCGCGTGGTAAATTGTGGAATCCAAACTGTGATCCTCAATGCCTATGGGGTGATTTAGCGATCAGCCGCCGGGTCTTACCCCAAAGCAGTATGTCCATAGACACTCCGTAGTGCTTAGAGGGAGAAGGAGATCCACACAAGTGAAATGCCCAGCTCTTATGGACAGCCATGCTGTCTCAACTGATTGCTGCATCTATACTCTGTGGTAGAGAGCAGCTGATGTGAGTTTAAGATTATCATAAACGCAACTCGAGCGTCGCACTAAAAACATGTAGTGCTTACAGAACACCCCAAAGATCTGGAATGGCAAGACTCTTGCTTGGCCATTAACATCGATGGGGACTCCACTGGGTAGAATTGTGCAAGCTAGAGAACAATCACCCAAGGAATGCCAACAATTGGGTCTTACCCTAGATTGGACAATGGCTCTTAGCTAGCTTGTGTGGCTCATAGCCCTTATGTCAATTAATGTTCAATTGACAAACCGATGAAGACTAAGTTGGATGGCGTCTTGGCCAATTTTTCTAGCTGAGAGTTAGAGCACCTTGGCTCGGGCTGACTTTGAGCAAAACATGTATCAAAATATTCTTAAAAAGTTTTCATTATTCTTCGAGAGAAATAAGAAAGAGAGAGAAGAAGAGCATGTTGGGGGGAGGAACTTTCCTTAAACGACTATGACGTGTATAGTTGATTGCCATGCTCTTGTGCATCTTATGCCTAGCGTGCAGCTTATCCTATAAACATGCAACAATCTACCTGTATGACGCTCTCATCGAGAGAGGTAACAGAAACCAAAAATCATGTTAAACAATCCAGAACTTATGTTGTCCTTGACAGAGTGTCTGGTGTTAGAGCGGAAGCGTATATCAAGAGACGGTAGAATTGAATCCACCTGGCTAGCATGCCTTGCATGCAAAAGTGTGAGCCCTTGGCTATCGTGACGGCCTCAAACGTAAAAGCCAACACCAAAAGTGCCTTGCCTCACCTTTGTCGCCTCATTCTCACACTAGGCGTTGGTAGCCAATCAGAGCTTCTATTCAATGACAAGATTGTGGGCTCTTTTGAGGTTGAAAGGTCTATTAAGCAAGGATTTCCCCTAGCCCCCTTTCTTTTTGCCATCGGATCGCATCCTCTCATCATGATGCTGGAAGCCAGTGCTGCGCGAGGGGAGATTCAAGGCTTGACAATACCGGGCAATGACCAGCTCCTGGCCAAAATGTTTGCAGATGATTCACTCCTATTCTTGAAGGTGTGCCCCCAAGTTGTCAGGAGAGCTCTGGAGATTGTGCAAACATTTGTTGTGGCCTCGGGATCCAAGTGCAATATAGAGAAGTCAATGCTTATCTCCCTGTCGGAAAACGAGTCTTTTGACCCTTCGGTATGGTCAAGGGAGATTATCTCCAAAGGGAGTATATTCAGACACCTGGGAGCCCCGATAGCGGTGGACGTAACCCACAAACAAAGATTTCAATGGGTTCTTGAAAAAATCAATACAAAAATGAGAAGGTGGGAGTTTGCTCTCCTCCCCTTCGAAAGCCGGATTAGAGTGATAAATTCTTATATGCTCCCGTATATTGCTTTCCTCAGCCCCATTCTCAAGATGGCTAAGTGCAACTGGAAAGAATTCTTGAAACCAGTTAAAAGGTTTCTTTGGAAGAACAACACAAAAACCTCCTGTCCATGGCAGTGGGCAAGATGGGAGATAGTTGCTCGTCCCTTAGACCAAGGAGGGTTTGGTATTCTTGACCCTGTCTCCCATGTTGAGGCCCTTTGTGCCAAATTTATGGTATCATTTGCTAAACAGGAGCAAGCTTGGGACATCATGACCAAGAAAATGCTCGATGCAGCAAAACTGGGATTGAAAGGGTGGAAAGTGGAAGTGTCATAAAAAACTAATATCTACTTTCCCCAAATGATTTTCTCACATTAAACTGCTCATTTAATATAGGAAAATACCAGGGGGGAGCAAAGGTTGGATATTGGAAAGGCTGTCAGACCGGTCTCAACAGGGGATCCAAAAGACGAGAATTGGGGATCCAAATGGGGATGGTCTGCTAAAGAGCACATTAAATCAATGGAGTTTAAAAGACCTCTAGGTTTAAACCCATTAAGACTTCCATAGGGCAAGGTTCCAACTTTTTAACTGTAAAGGTCATAGGCCATGGGAACTTGGCTTAGTGACTAAAAGTGCTAACTCTAGAAGTCAACAAAATGACAGCTACAAGATGGCATGGATCGTGATCCATGTATCTCAGTGGAAAATGTGATGAAATTTGGTCCAAATCTTGCCCTTGGTTCCTTGATACCATATATATGCTTTTTATGTGAATTGGACTACTTTAGGTCAGCTAAAAACAAAACTCTAGATCTGATTTTGCGATTTTTCACCATGAATTGTTTTTGGCCATTTTGGTCTCCTTTTGCAAATCCTTTTGCATTTGACTTTGCAACTATGTTTGTGTATGTATTTGCTACCCACTATATGAGGTTCTACCAAAATTGTCAGCTGGGATACATGGATCGCGATCCATGTTCCACCTCCATTTATCTTGAAATTTTGTCAGTCTATAGACACTACTATAAAGATCCTATTCCCAAAAGGTTTTTGGCTTTGGATGTCAAAAAGTTGAAAACCCCCAATTTCTTGTGGTATCTACCATTATTTACCAATTTCTTGATTTTTCTTGTCTCTTTTAGTTCTGTTTGATCCCAAATTTATGTTTAGTTTATTGAAAATGATGTCTTTTGTTTGGCCAAATTATGCCTCTGAGGGACATGGATTTGCGATCCATGTTCCACCACAAAGTCTGCTGAAATTTTGAGTTTTGTTTCTGATGAGTTTTTTGGGGTTCTTTGCCTACCTTGCACTCTTCGTGGTCTATGCTGACTTCAACGCAAAAAACTCACAAAAGCAGCAGTATAGCATTGCCGAGAAGAGATGGAAAAGGGATCTTAACTCACCAACCAATAACCCGATAGCTACAAGACATGATAGGGGGTTAACCCTAGGCTAGATGAGCAAGTGTATAACCTCCAATGCGGGTTTAGGTCAACAAAAAAAAACACTAACTTCTCAGGTCCCACAAAACCCAATCTGGGAAAAGTCGTCGAAACTTCACAAGAAGATGCCCCTCAACGTGCCTGATAGCCTATGAAGTATCTCCGAATTCCAACCACAAAAAGAAGGCCAAAACACCAAGTAGGGCTTCGGACACACAAAGCGTCACTTTGTCCTCATGGGCAAGTGGAGCATCCGTTTGCCATGAAACTTCACGAGTGGCATCGATATACCACCAACCACCTATGCCTAAGGTCAAAGTTTGAGAAAAAGTGACCACCTATCATCACCCATCCAAAAAATGCTTTCAGAGCGACAAATTGCCAAAATTGGCTTCAGAAAGCCCGAATGCGACACCAAACACATGGGAAGGCTCTTCACTACATCCCCAAGCTAGGATGATAGTGCTCAAAGGGAATGATCACGAAAAGATGGATCCATGATCAAAAGACAACTTTGGAGACTGAAATGGCCAAAAGGGAGTTTCTATGCTAAAATTGTGACTTTTTAAATTGAAACCAAGCAATTAGGGCTTAGGGCACAACCACTACACAAGTAAAAGCTTCAAAACTCGCTTTTTGCATAGCAGACATCATACACGATTTTCCATTGCCAATTTTACACATAAAGTTTCATATTTGAAGTCATGAGCTCATGGCCTAGTTCTCATTTTGCTAGCGTCTGCGAGCAGTGTTTCTGCCCGGTAACAGCAACCAAAAAGATGCATTTTCTAGAGAAAATTATCTTCATTGCGCAAAAGATAGACTTTTGGCAAAATGATATTTTTTCAGCAAGATTCAACACAGATGCATTCATGAAGCTTATGGGAAGCTCACTGTCAAGTTTTAACAAAATTGACAGAATATAAGCCCTTTAAGCCAATACAAACTCTATTAGCGGAAAAGCAGACACAAAATTGCTTATAAACTTCACCACAGAGTTCCAAAAGCCATCAAACTTCATGCACCTCATCTACAACATATACACATCATGCACATCCAATCTGGCACCAAATGCACTCACCAATACACAAATACATCCTAGGCGCGTAGAAGATGACTTATGCTAAATTTGTGCTTTTTGCAACTAAGTTGTTATCTTGATCTGCTTTCTAGTTAGTAAACTTTGGCATCAAGATTATAAGAAATTTTGGGTGGTTTTATGATAGGATCACTCTCAACCTCATCAAAGCATCCTAAGAAGAAAAGCATGAAGGCAAAGATTGCAGAGTTACTACCATACCAGCTAGAGGAGGACTCCTTGGAAGAAGTCATTGTCACCTGGTTTACAAAAGACCAGCTAGAGCATCAAAATGTCACAATCTATCATGGTATGTTCAAAAGTGCCCAAGGAACCAAGGTGGAAGTCCAGATGATGCCTAATGAAGCCAAAGATTTAGCAAAAGAAGAAACAATAATACCAATGTGGGAAATAGCCCCACAAAGTCAAGGCCCCATTTTGAAATGGTTCAAGTGGAAGGATTAGCTATAATGGAGTTCTATCTACATCCAAGGGTCTATAATGGAGTTTTATCTACATCCAAGGGCGAGCTGGGAAGATGACAGAGACTGGGAAAATGACAGAGCACACACACACACACACACACACACACACACACACACACACACACACACACACACACACACACACACACACACACACACACACACTCATCAGTTTACGCTTTCCACAAAGCAAATATGACACATATCAGGCATGTAGGTGGGCATAGAGGTGGACCAATAAGAATTGAGCTAGTGTAAACTTAATTTTAATTTTATAAATGCTTTAAAAAAATAACCAATAAGAAATAGTCTCCCTAAAAGACTATTGGATAGTCAAAAGGTCCAATGAGAATTAAGCAGCTCATAAATTTGCTTAATTCCTATTAGCCAGAAGACTAAAAGGTCTAATAACAATTCAGATAATTAAATTTATTATTTAAACATTTACCAAAAGGGAAAAAGAGTGGACACTTGTCATGAGGCTCTTGACTGGGCCTCTCAAAGGCTATTGGCTAAAATATTCACGGGCCAATAGGAAGCCAGCAAGAGTAAAACTCTTGCTCAAATGCTATTGGCCAGGTTTTTCAAGGGCCAATAGGAAGCAAGCATGAGTAAGTGGCAATAGGGGTCGACCAAGGTGAGAGAGGGGGCTGATTTGGAAAGGAATTATTCCACACACACTCACACAAGCTCATGTGTGAAGTGAAGAAAGTCTATCTCCTTCTCAAGCTTTAATGGAAAGCTCTTCATCTACTCCAAGCTTGTGAGAATTGAGGCCTACACCAACAAACTCTTGGCTTGTGATGCAAATCCAACCAAGAGACAAGCTCCAATGCATGCTCATCTCCTCTACCATGCTAAATACTAAGCTATGCTAAGCTATTATGAGTGATTATGTGAGGAATACTTCTTTCTCGTAATACTACTTCTTTTTCCTCTAGATCTACTCTCATACCCGCTAGCTCTCACCGTCTTCAAAGGTTTGTGAGGTCTTGGGTCTGAGATCAACGAGGAATTGATGTTGTGTTTTAAAAGTGTTAGCTTAGTGCGTGAAGCTTCCATCTTCATTGCACTAGCAAGTTATTGAAGGAACACAAAGAATTGTATTGTAAAATGTCTCCCTTGATGGGGGAAACCTATAATACAAAGCCTATTGGAGGGGGGACCGACTCCATGTGCATCTGGTCCTCAACTGTTGTCAAGTGTTAATCTCTCTCTCTCTCTCTCTTTTGAAGTATTGTTCATGCTTAATTCTAACTAGTTGTTATGCTTTTGTTGCTCTCTCTCCAACCAAGCACTATTGCTATGATCATTAGGAATCTCTCTTAATGAAATGCTCACTATGTCTATGTAATTTCTGCTACACATAAGTTACTACCCACATTAAAATGTTACATTGGTATCAGAGCACAAGGTTTCTTTTTTCTTGCTCAAGAAGGGAGGTCCTCAAGCTCACTATAAATGGTTGGTATTATTAATTGCATGAGGGTAAGTAGAATAGGGATTTATTATCCTTGAGGTGCGCCTGCTTTGTACAATTAACGGGGCATCACCGTCGATAACTATGGTCTTAATAATGGAGTCCCAAGGGGCTTATTCCTACGGCTTAACCATTATTGAGCTATTAGAATCTTGACAAGAACTGGTGCCGACTGGGCTATGATAAACCCTCTCTTCTATTCCTTGCAATTAATGACATTTGAACGCGGGTACAGGAGCTTGAGTGCTTTTCTAAATCGTTAAGAGGAGTAGCAACTAGGGCATGAAGTGCCAAAGTACACCTAAAATTTTACACCTAAAACTTAGTTAGAATGGCTGACAATAGTAGAGAGAGCGAAATTAATGTTGATGGCTTTGATTTTGCTAATAATCAAGCTACTAATGATGCCCCTATGTTTGTGAACTATCTTGTTACTAGGCTTCAACAAGCCATGGGCAACCCATCCCTCCAAGGTGAAGTGCAACATCAAATACGCATCCATGGGATTCTCCAATCCCCTCACCTAGAAGAGGGAGTGCCTATGAAAGCTCCTAGTGAGATTTATAAAAGAGGGCTCTCTACGGTGAGAGAAGAGGAGGACCCGTTTGAAGGGCTCAAAAGCTTACAAGTTGATGGGGCAACTCTCTCACAAAGGAGAGTCCAAATCTCAATGGTAGAGCCCCCACCGAAAGAACGAGAAAGAATTGAATCTCCCGCCACCTCGGCGGAGATGGCACCACAAAGAAGGCGGGCAAAACGCTCTCCAACACCCCCTAAACGGAGAAGACCATCGCGTAGTCCTTCTCACCATAATCCAAAGAAGGAAGAAAGGAAGTATGAGAAGAAAAAGGCGAGAAAGAGGTCACCCTCTTCTCCATCTTCATCATCCTCCTCCTCTTCTGAAGGAAGTGATGGTGTAGCTCCCAAAGAACTAAAAAGGAGAGGCCATAGGAAATCCTATGCCACTTGGAAGAGGTCGTCCAAGCTCAAACAGTTCAAGGAGGGAGGAAAGAGTATATCTTTTATTACCTACAATGGCACCTTTGGTGCTACAGACAAAGTCTTGGCTTTTATTCAACAATTTGATGCGGCATTCAGAGATGAGGGCTTCACGGAGTCCTCTAAGATATGTCATATAGCCATGCATCTCCAAAAGTCCGCCAGGAAATGGTGGTCTAGCCTATGAGAAAACGGTGAAGCTCCACGAACATGGAAATCTTTAAGAACTTCCATTATGAAGCAGTTTTTGGCTAGCGATGCCAAAGACAAAGTGCTCACCGAATGGCGAAGCTTGAAGCTCTCTCCCTACGAATCTATTCACAAATACGTAGACAAGTTTTGGGATTTACATCTCAAAGCCACTGTCTACAAAAAGATAGATTTTGGAGAGCAAAAACAACAATTTTTTGCGGGTTTATTTGAAGATATGGCGGAGTTTGTCAACCCCCAAAGGCCTCGCAATATTTCAGCGGTCATACACCATACTATGGTGGCTTCACGAATCAACTTCCAACAAGGGGCTAAGAAAAATCTTAAGCCCATGGAAAGCAAAGACCGTAATGAGCCTAAGGGGAAGGACCATGTCCAAAAGTCTCCAAGGGAAACTTCAACAACAACAAAGCTAAGGAGAAGGGAGTCTACAAAGGCAAAAATAGAATCTCTCCTGAAGAGCTAGAGCATTATCGCAAGGATAACAATTGTTTCAAATGTGGGAGCAAGGGCATGCTTATCGTGCTTGCCCCCAAAATAACACCTGCAATGAACCTCTTAGAGCTTCCATAATCGAAGTTCAAGAAGAGGATGCTCAGCGCAAAGGATCTCCTCTATGCATGCTTGGGGAAAGGTAAGGGAACATGATGCTTTCATTCTCTTCGACAATGGCTCTACTCACAATTTCATATCCCGGAGTTGGCCACTAAGCTAGGCATCCAAGCCTTTGAGATGGGAGATACCCGACAAGCCGATGGTGCTTTCAAGGGAGAAGAAGTCTCAGTTACTCCCTTAATTGGGAAATTGAGGCTTCATGTCCAAAGCTATGTGGACAAAGAGGATTTCTTAATCTTCCCCGTAAGCATGAGGATGTAATCCTAGGGGCACCATGGTTTGATCGCATGGCGGCCAACATCAAGTTCCTTGAAAGGCAAATTTACTTTAAGTACAGGGACAAAGACGTGTACATATATGCTAACGAGTCACATAACACTATACCTCTTATACATAAGCAAGCTTTTGATAAGTCAATAAAGAGCTCTATTTCCATGTACATGATATTTGTAAAAGACTCTCAAAATGAACCTAATGTTTTGTCAAATAAAACTAAAGGGAATAAAAAAGAATTAGGGTTATCTAATTTCCTTAATGAATTCCAAGATGTTTTTTATTGACGACATCCTAATGAACTGCCTCCAAAACTAGGGATGATGGACCATGCAATTGAGCTTCTTCCAGGAAGCTCACCGCCTAATAAACCTCCTTATCAAGTTTCTCAAGCTCAACAAGAGGAAATTATGCGGCAAGTGCATGAGTTAGTTGAAAAAGGATGGTTAGGCCTAGTTCATCTCCATTTTGTTCACCAGTTTTATTAGTGCAAAAGAAAGATGGCACATATCGTATGTGTGTCGACTGTAGAGCACTAAATAGGATCACTATCAAAAATAGGTTTCCCGTTCCGCGGGTAGAAGACCTATTTGATAAGCTACAAGGATCGACCTACTTCAATAGGATTGACCTAAAAAGCGGCTATCACCAAATAAGGATAGTGGATGAAGACATTGTAAAGACAGCATTTCGCACTACGTTTGGTCTCTACGAATTCATTGTCATGCCTTTTGGCTTGACCAATGCACCAGCTATGTTCAACCGCATGATGGAGAAGCTCTTTAGGCCTCACCACAGCTACATTGGAGTGTTCTTTGATGACATAATCATCTACTCCAATTCCTTGGACGAACACAAACAACACCTCCACGAAATTCAATATTTAGTGTTGGGGTATAAAGCCCAATGTGGTCGCCCAGGTAAGTGGGCGGGCCGCCAGGTATGTACACATATTCTTTTTGTAAAAACCTAATAAAAACTCACTATGCTACTCATAGTAGTGGGTTCACCATTACAGGCAATTCACTATATCGGCGTGCTCTTCTTCTCGCACTCTCTCTCGCGTCGCACTTCCGCTCGTACTCCTTCAACTGGTATCGAGCTCAGATCGAGGCTCGGGCAGCACTGCAGGAGGCTAGAGTCACCAGCTCAGATTGGAGTGAAATTCGACAGGCGAAGACACGGCCCCAAATCCTGTGGGAAATCTCGAAGGGCTTGGTGTTCTCAGAATTTCATTCTGAGGTCATCTCGGCCACCGTTCGGCTTCGACAAAGGTCTGCGCAGGCCATTCTCGACTACGTGGTCTCGACGGGTGCAGATCCGACTCTGCAAATTTGGGTTTTTCGGCCTACGACTGCAGGTGTTGAGGATATCGACACTCCCAGAGTGTTGATTTGTGGCTGTCTACAAATCGAAGGACGGCTCACAGTTCTTGGAGGTGTGTCACATACAACACGGGCGCATCTACACACAGACTGTAGGCAACATCCACTAGTTCATCAGGTAGCTTGTGTTTGCTGCTTGATATTCCAGATTTCATCCTGACATTACAGGTACTTCCACATGGGATGTATTGTCAGAGATGATGTATGTCTGTTGAGGGTTTGCTGGCTGTGAGTCACGCAGCAAACAACCGCCGCAGCGGTTACAGCATACACTGGGAAATTTGTGGATGTATGACTTTGTGGGAAGTCTATGTACTGTCAGATTTACTGCAGCCTTTGTTGAGTGTCGAGTGAGGTTTTATTGAGCTGGGGCATTCTCGAATGTTGATATCCTTTCGGTGATACAGGTCTTGGAGCGATTCCTCGAGCACCCTTAGATAGGCAGCTAGGATGTATTGAATGTGAGTTAGACAGTTGGGATTGCATCTTTGCTTTATTGCCGTTGAGGCATTGTCGTAGTCTATGCTTACAGGACAGTGACAGGACAGTCAGAGACAGTACAGGTGCAGGACAGGTTTACCCGCAGCATAGAGTGTCAAAGAGACAATGTTTTTTGGTCTGTTTTTAGTACACCAGAGCAATTTTACAAAGGAAGACTCTGCAAAATTTATGTAGAATCTGAAGCTTTTGGTTCATTTGACAGGTTGATATTGGTTCAGAGGTCAGTTTACAGGGGAAACTCTCTGCCGAATTTTCCCAGGAAAGTAAACTACTGTGAAGCGTAGCTATGGCTGGATCACAGGACACTGCTCTTTACAATATCAAGAAGCTGGATGGAACCAATTTCCCATTGTGGAAGAAGCAGATTTGGCACGTGTTGGTACAAAAGAAGCAGATAAAACCTATAAAGCTCAAGGGGATAAAACCAGAAGATATGGACGAAGATGAATGGAGCGAAATGGATGAATTGGCACTTTCTACCATTATGCTGACTTTGGCAGAAAGCGTTTACTTCAATGTAGCAGACGAGATGTCGGCTTATCAAGCATGGTTAAAGCTGAGTGATCTTTATGAGAAGCAGAGTGCAGCTTCACAGGTATACTGGCTTAAGAAGCTTGTTGACTTGAAGATGAAAAAAGGGACACCTATGTCCAATCATCTAAATGAATTCAACACAATCTATAGTCAGTTGTCAGCTCAAGGTGTCAAGTTTGATGAACCTGTTAGAGGTATGTTCCTGTTGATCACATTGCCGGAAAGTTGGGACACTTTTCGCACAGCTTTGAGTAATTCTGCACCTCCAGGTGGTTTGAACATAGCAGGTGTAGAAGGAAGTCTGCTTATTGAAGAAACCAATAGAAAGACAATGGACAAAGGCAAAGGAACAGCCTTAGTTGTCAGGGGAAGGACCAAAGAAAAGTACAAAGGTGGAAAGAGGAATCAGTCTCGTAGCAAGTCCCGCAGTGCTAAAGGCAAGAGTGACACAGAATGCTACCATTGTGGCAAGAAGGGTCACATGAAAAGAGACTGCAGACAATGGAAAGCAGAAAAAGGCAAAGAGAAAGCTGAAGACCATGGTGAGAAGAACAAGTCCTGAGTGAAGATTCAAAAAATAAATGTGACAAACACTGTTGCAGAGGATGACAGTCTAGTGTCAGGAGACATCAACTTCTTGAAGAATACAATGGACTCAGCTCTTCTTACAACATCTTATGGAAATGCACTGAGTGGCTGGATTATAGACTCAGGGGCATCACTTCATGTGTCTCCAAACAAGGAGTGGTTTACCTCTTATGTGACCACTAAAGATCATGTTCGGCTAGGCAATGGGCAGACATGTGAGATCTTAGGTGTTGGAGATGTTCAATTGAAGTTTCAGAATGGCTCTTCTTTCACGCTGAAGAATGTGAGACATGTTCCCGCAATTACAAAGAGCTTGATCAGCACAGGTTTACTTGATGATGCTAGCTACGTCACCACTTTTGGACAGAACATGTGGAAGATATCCAAGGGTTCTATGACAGTAGCACATTGAGTAAAGTCTGGAGGACTTTACATGATTTATGTATCAAATGTTCTCTAAATATTTAGAGACATTTGATACATAATCATGTTAAGTCCTCCAGGACTTTACTCAATGTGCTACTGTCATAGGATCCTTGGATTCTTCCACATGTTCTGTCCAAAAGTGGTGACGTATGCTAGCATCATCAAGTAAACCGTGTGCTGTCAAGCTCTTTGTAATTGCGGGAACATGTCTCACATTCTTCAGCGTGAAAGAAGAGCCATTCTGATACTTTCAATTGAACATCTCCAACACCTAAGATCTCACATGTCTGCCCATTGCCTAGCCGAACATGATCTTTAGTGGTCACATAAGAGGTAAACCACTCTTGTTTGGAGACACATGAAGTGATTGCCCCTGAGTCTTAATCCAGCCACTCAGTGCATTTCCATAAGATGTTGTAAGAAGAGCTGAGTCCATTGTATTCTTCAAGAAGTTGATGTCTCCTGACACTAGACTGTCATCCTCTGCAACAGTGTTTGTCACATTTATTTTTTGAATCTTCACTCAGGACTTGTTTTCTCACCATGGTCTTCAGCTTTCTCTTTGCCTTTTTCTGCTTTCCATTGTCTGCAGTCTCTTTTCATGTGACCCTTCTTGCCACAATGGTAGCATTCTGTGTCACTCTTGCCTTTAGCACTGCGGGACTTGCTACGAGACTGATTCCTCTTTCCACCTTTGTACTTTTCTTTGGTCCTTCCCTGGACAACTAAGGCTGTTCCTTTGCCTTTGTCCATTGTCTTTCTATTGGTTTCTTCAATAAGCAGACTTCCTTCTACACCTGCTATGTTCAAACCACTGGAGGTGCAGAATTACTCAAAGCTGTGCGAAAAGTGTCCCAACTTTCCGGCAATGTGATCAACAGGAACATACCTCTAACAGGTTCATCAAACTTGACACCTTGAGCTGACAACTGACTATAGATTGTGTTGAATTCATTTAGATGATTGGACATAGGTGTCCTTTTTTCATCTTCAAGTCAACAAGCTTCTTAAGCCAGTATACCTGTGAAGCTGCACTCTGCTTCTCATAAAGATCACTCAGCTTTAACCATGCTTGATAAGCCGACATCTCGTCTGCTACATTGAAGTAAACGCTTTCTGCCAAAGTCAGCATAATGGTAGAAAGTGCCAATTCATCCATTTCGCTCCATTCATCTTCGTCCATATCTTCTGGTTTTATCCCCTTGAGCTTTATAGGTTTTATCTGCTTCTTTTGTACCAACACGTGCCAAATCTGCTTCTTCCACAATGGGAAATTGGTTCCATCCAGCTTCTTGATATTGTAAAGAGCAGTGTCCTGTGATCCAGCCATAGCTACGCTTCACAGTAGTTTACTTTCCTGGGAAAAATTCGGCAGAGTTTCCCCTGTAAACTGACCTCTGAACCAATATCAACCTGTCAAATGAACCAAGAAAGCTTCAGATTCTACATAAATTTTGGCAGAGTCTCCTTTGTAAAATTGCTCTGGTGTACTAAAAACAGACCAAAAAACATTGTCTCTTTGACACTCTATGCTGCGGGTAAACCTGTCCTGCACCTGTACTGTCTCTGACTGTCCTGTCACTGTCCTGTAAGCATAGACTACGACAATGCCTCAACGGCAATAAAGCAAAGATGCAATCCCAACTGTCTAACTCACATTCAATACATCCTAGCTGCCTATCTAAGGGTGCTCGAGGAATCGCTCCAAGACCTGTATCACCGAAAGGATATCAACATTCGAGAATGCCCCAGCTCATAAAACCTCACTCGACACTCAACAATGGCTGCAGTAAATCTGACAGTACATAGACTTCCCACAAAGTCATACATCCACAAATTTCCCAGTGTATGCTGTAACGCTGCGGCGGTTGTTTGCTGCGTGACTCACAGCCAGCAAACCCTCAACAGACATACATCATCTCTGACAATACATCCCATGTGGAAGTACCTGTAATGTCAGGATGAAATCTGGAATATCAAGCAGCAAACACAAGCTATGATGAACTAGTGGATGTTGCCTACAGTCTGTGTGTAGATGCGCCCGTGTTGTATGTGACACACCTCCAAGAACTGTGAGCCGTCCTTCGATTTGTAGACAGCCACAAATCAACACTCTGGGAGTGTCGATATCCTCAACACCTGCAGTCGTAGGCCGAAAAACCCAAATTTGCAGAGTCGGATCTGCACCCGTCGAGACCACGTAGTCGAGAATGGCCTGCGCAGACCTTTGTCGAAGCCGAACGGTGGCCGAGATGACCTCAGAATGAAATTCTGAGAACACCAAGCCCTTCGAGATTTCCCACAGGATTTGGGGCCGTGTCTTCGCCTGTCGAATTTCACTCCAATCTGAGCTGGTGACTCTAGCCTCCTGCAGTGCTGCCCCGAGCCTCGATCTGAGCTCTGATACCAGTTGAAGGAGTACGAGCGGAAGTGCGACGCGAGAGAGAGTGCGAGAAGAAGAGCACGCCGATATGGTGAACTCGCTCTACTATAATGTGTAGAGCATAGTGAGTTTTTATTAGGTTTTTACAAAAGAATATGTGTACATACCTGGCGGCCCGCCCACTTACCTGGGCGACCACATTGGGCTTTATACCCCAACACTAAATATTGAATTTCGTGGAGGTGTTGTTTGTGTTCGTCCAAGGAATTGGAGTAGATGATTATGTCATCAAAGAACACTCCAATGTAGCTGTGGTGAGGCCTAAAGAGCTTCTCCATCATGCGGTTGAACATAGCTGGTGCATTGGTCAAGCCAAAAGGCATGACAATGAATTCGTAGAGACCAAACGTAGTGCGAAATGCTGTCTTTACAATGTCTTCATCCACTATCCTTATTTGGTGATAGCCGCTTTTTAGGTCAATCCTATTGAAGTAGGTCGATCCTTGTAGCTTATCAAATAGGTCTTCTACCCGCGGAACGGGAAACCTATTTTTGATAGTGATCCTATTTAGTGCTCTACAGTCGACACACATACGATATGTGCCATCTTTCTTTTGCACTAATAAAACTGGTGAACAAAATGGAGATGAACTAGGCCTAACCATTCCTTTTTCAACTAACTCATGCACTTGCCGCATAATTTCCTCTTGTTGAGCTTGAGAAACTTGATAAGGAGGTTTATTAGGCGGTGAGCTTCCTGGAAGAAGCTCAATTGCATGGTCATCATCCCCTAGTTTTGGAGGCAGTTCATTAGGGATGTCGTCAATAAAAAACATCTTGGAATTCATTAAGGAAATTAGATAACCCTAATTCTTTTTTATTCCCTTTAGTTTTATTTGACAAAACATTAGGTTCATTTTGAGAGTCTTTTACAAATATCATGTACATGGAAATAGAGCTCTTTATTGACTTATCAAAAGCTTGCTTATGTATAAGAGGTATAGTGTTATGTGACTCGTTAGCATATATGTACACGTCTTTGTCCCTGTACTTAAAGTAAATTTGCCTTTCAAGGAACTTGATGTTGGCCGCCATGCGATCAAACCATGGTGCCCCTAGGATTACATCCTCATGCTTACGGGGAGAGATTAAGAAATCCTCTTTGTCCACATAGCTTTGGACATGAAGCCTCAATTTCCCAATTAAGGGAGTAACTGAGACTTCTTCTCCCTTGAAAGCACCATCGGCTTGTCGGGTATCTCCCATCTCAAAGGCTTGGATGCCTAGCTTAGTGGCCAACTCCGTGGATATGAAATTGTGAGTAGAGCCATTGTCGAAGAGAATGAAAGCATCATGTTCCCTTACCTTTCCCCAAGCATGGCATAGAGGAGATCCTTTGCGCTGAGCATCCTCTTCTTGAACTTCGATTATGGAAGCTCTAAGAGGTTCATTGCAGGTGTTATTTTGGGGGCAAGCACGATAAGCATGCCCTTGCTCCCACATTTGAAACAATTGTTATCCTTGCGATAATGCTCTAGCTCTTCAGGAGAGATTCTATTTTTGCCTTTGTAGACTCCCTTCTCCTTAGCTTTGTTGTTGTTGAAGTTTCCCTTGGAGACTTTTGGACATGGTCCTTCCCCTTAGGCTCATTACGGTCTTTGCTTTCCATGGGCTTAAGATTTTTCTTAGCCCTTGTTGGAAGTTGATTCGTGAAGCCACCATAGTATGGTGTATGACCGCTGAAATATTGCGAGGCCTTTGGGGGTTGACAAACTCCGCCATATCTTCAAATAAACCCGCAAAAAATTGTTGTTTTTGCTCTCCAAAATCTATCTTTTTGTAGACAGTGGCTTTGAGATGTAAATCCCAAAACTTGTCTACGTATTTGTGAATAGATTCGTAGGGAGAGAGCTTCAAGCTTCGCCATTCGGTGAGCACTTTGTCTTTGGCATCGCTAGCCAAAAACTGCTTCATAATGGAAGTTCTTAAAGATTTCCATGTTCGTGGAGCTTCACCGTTTTCTCATAGGCTAGACCACCATTTCCTGGCGGACTTTTGGAGATGCATGGCTATATGACATATCTTAGAGGGACTCGTGTGAAGCCCTCATCTCTGAATGCCGCATCAAATTGTTGAATAAAAGCCAAGACTTTGTCTGTAGCACCAAAGGTGCCATTGTAGGTAATAAAAGATATACTCTTTCCTCCCTCCTTGAACTGTTTGAGCTTGGACGACCTCTTCCAAGTGGCATAGGATTTCCTATGGCCTCTCCTTTTTAGTTCTTTGGGAGCTACACCATCACTTCCTTCAGAAGAGGAGGAGGATGATGAAGATGGAGAAGAGGGTGACCTCTTTCTCGCCTTTTTCTTCTCATACTTCCTTTCTTCCTTCTTTGGATTATGGTGAGAAGGACTACGCGATGGTCTTCTCCGTTTAGGGGGTGTTGGAGAGCGTTTTGCCCGCCTTCTTTGTGGTGCCATCTCCGCCGAGGTGGCGGAGATTCAATTCTTTCTCGTTCTTTCGGTGGGGGCTCTACCATTGAGATTTGGACTCTCCTTTGTGAGAGAGTTGCCCCATCAACTTGTAAGCTTTTGAGCCCTTCAAACGGGTCCTCCTCTTCTCTCACCGTAGAGAGCCCTCTTTTATAAATCTCACTAGGAGCTTTCATAGGCACTCCCTCTTCTAGGTGAGGGGATTGGAGAATCCCATGGATGCGTATTTGATGTTGCACTTCACCTTGGAGGGATGGGTTGCCCATGGCTTGTTGAAGCCTAGTAACAAGATAGTTCACAAACATAGGGGCATCATTAGTAGCTTGATTATTAGCAAAATCAAAGCCATCAACATTAATTTCGCTCTCTCTACTATTGTCAGCCATTCTAACTAAGTTTTAGGTGTAAAATTTTAGGTGTACTTTGGCACTTCATGCCCTAGTTGCTACTCCTCTTAACGATTTAGAAAAGCACTCAAGCTCCTGTACCCGCGTTCAAATGTCATTAATTGCAAGGAATAGAAGAGAGGGTTTATCATAGCCCAGTCGGCACCAGTTCTTGTCAAGATTCTAATAGCTCAATAATGGTTAAGCCGTAGGAATAAGCCCCTTGGGACTCCATTATTAAGACCATAGTTATCGACGGTGATGCCCCGTTAATTGTACAAAGCAGGCGCACCTCAAGGATAATAAATCCCTATTCTACTTACCCTCATGCAATTAATAATACCAACCATTTATAGTGAGCTTGAGGACCTCCCTTCTTGAGCAAGAAAAAAGAAACCTTGTGCTCTGATACCAATGTAACATTTTAATGTGGGTAGTAACTTATGTGTAGCAGAAATTACATAGACATAGTGAGCATTTTCATTAAGAGAGATTCCTAATGATCATAGCAATAGTGCTTGGTTGGAGAGAGAGCAACAAAAGCATAACAACTAGTTAGAATTAAGCATGAACAATACTTCAAAAGAGAGAGAGAGAGAGAGATTAACACTTGACAACAGTTGAGGACCAGATGCACATGGAGTCGGTCCCCCTCCAATAGGCTTTGTATTATAGGTTTCCCCCATCAAGGGAGACATTTTACAATACAATTCTTTGTGTTCCTTCAATAACTTGCTAGTGCAATGAAGATGGAAGCTTCACGCACTAAGCTAACACTTTTAAAACACAACATCAATTCCTCGTTGATCTCAGACCCAAGACCTCACAAACCTTTGAAGACGGTGAGAGCTAGCGGGTATGAGAGTAGATCTAGAGGAAAAAGAAGTAGTATTACGAGAAAGAAGTATTCCTCACATAATCACTCATAATAGCTTAGCATAGCTTAGTATTTAGCATGGTAGAGGAGATGAGCATGCATTGGAGCTTGTCTCTTGGTTGGATTTGCATCACAGCCAAGAGTTTGTTGGTGTAGGCCTCAATTCTCACAAGCTTGGAGTAGATGAAGAGCTTTCCATTAAAGCTTGAGAAGGAGATAGACTTTCTTCACTTCACACATGAGCTTGTGTGAGTGTGTGTGGAATAATTCCTTTCCAATCAGCCCCCTCTCTCACCTTGGTCGACCCCTATTGCCACTTACTCATGCTTGCTTCCTATTGGCCCTTGAAAAACCTGGCCAATAGCATTTGAGCAAGAGTTTTACTCTTGCTGGCTTCCTATTGGCCCGTGAATATTTTAGCCAATAGCCTTTGAGAGGCCCAGTCAAGAGCCTCATGACAAGTGTCCACTCTTTTTCCCTTTTGGTAAATGTTTAAATAATAAATTTAATTATCTGAATTGTTATTAGACCTTTTAGTCTTCTGGCTGGCTAATAGGAATTAAGCAAATTTATGAGCTGCTTAATTCTCATTGGACCTTTTGACTATCCAATAGTCTTTTAGGGAGACTATTTCTTATTGGTTATTTTTTTAAAGCATTTATAAAATTAAAATTAAGTTTACACTAGCTCAATTCTTATTGGTCCACCTCTATGCCCACCTACATGCCTGATATGTGTCATATTTGCTTTGTGGAAAGCGTAAACTGATGAGTGTGTGTGTGTGTGTGTGTGTGTGTGTGTGTGTGTGTGTGTGTGTGTGTGTGTGTGTGTGTGTGTGTGTGTGTGTGTGTGTGCTCTGTCATTTTCCCAGTCTCTGTCATCTTCCCAGCTCGCCCTTGGATGTAGATAAAACTCCATTATAGACCCTTGGATGTAGATAGAACTCCATTATAGCTAATCCTTCCACTTGAACCATTTCAAAATGGGGCCTTGACTTTGTGGGGCTATTTCCCACATTGGTATTATTGTTTCTTCTTTTGCTAAATCTTTGGCTTCATTAGGCATCATCTGGACTTCCACCTTGGTTCCTTGGGCACTTTTGAACATACCATGATAGATTGTGACATTTTGATGCTCTAGCTGGTCTTTTGTAAACCAGGTGACAATGACTTCTTCCAAGGAGTCCTCCTCTAGCTGGTATGGTAGTAACTCTGCAATCTTTGCCTTCATGCTTTTCTTCTTAGGATGCTTTGATGAGGTTGAGAGTGATCCTATCATAAAACCACCCAAAATTTCTTATAATCTTGATGCCAAAGTTTACTAACTAGAAAGCAGATCAAGATAACAACTTAGTTGCAAAAAGCACAAATTTAGCATAAGTCATCTTCTACGCGCCTAGGATGTATTTGTGTATTGGTGAGTGCATTTGGTGCCAGATTGGATGTGCATGATGTGTATATGTTGTAGATGAGGTGCATGAAGTTTGATGGCTTTTGGAACTCTGTGGTGAAGTTTATAAGCAATTTTGTGTCTGCTTTTCCGCTAATAGAGTTTGTATTGGCTTAAAGGGCTTATATTCTGTCAATTTTGTTAAAACTTGACAGTGAGCTTCCCATAAGCTTCATGAATGCATCTGTGTTGAATCTTGCTGAAAAAATATCATTTTGCCAAAAGTCTATCTTTTGCGCAATGAAGATAATTTTCTCTAGAAAATGCATCTTTTTGGTTGCTGTTACCGGGCAGAAACACTGCTCGCAGACGCTAGCAAAATGAGAACTAGGCCATGAGCTCATGACTTCAAATATGAAACTTTATGTGTAAAATTGGCAATGGAAAATCGTGTATGATGTCTGCTATGCAAAAAGCGAGTTTTGAAGCTTTTACTTGTGTAGTGGTTGTGCCCTAAGCCCTAATTGCTTGGTTTCAATTTAAAAAGTCACAATTTTAGCATAGAAACTCCCTTTTGGCCATTTCAGTCTCCAAAGTTGTCTTTTGATCATGGATCCATCTTTTCGTGATCATTCCCTTTGAGCACTATCATCCTAGCTTGGGGATGTAGTGAAGAGCCTTCCCATGTGTTTGGTGTCGCATTCGGGCTTTCTGAAGCCAATTTGGCAATTTGTCGCTCTGAAAGCATTTTTTGGATGGGTGATGATAGGTGGTCACTTTTTCTCAAACTTTGACCTTAGGCATAGGTGGTTGGTGGTATATCGATGCCACTCGTGAAGTTTCATGGCAAACGGATGCTCCACTTGCCCATGAGGACAAAGTGACGCTTTGTGTGTCCGAAGCCCTACTTGGTGTTTTGGCCTTCTTTTTGTGGTTGGAATTCGGAGATACTTCATAGGCTACAGGCACGTTGAGGGGCATCTTCTTGTGAAGTTTCGACGACTTTTCCCAGATTGGGTTTTGTGGGACCTGAGAAGTTAGTGTTTTTTTTGTTGACCTAAACCCGCATTGGAGGTTATACACTTGCTCATCTAGCCTAGGGTTAACCCCCTATCATGTCTTGTAGCTATCGGGTTATTGGTTGGTGAGTTAAGATCCCTTTTCCATCTCTTCTCGGCAATGCTATACTGCTGCTTTTGTGAGTTTTTTGCGTTGAAGTCAGCATAGACCACGAAGAGTGCAAGGTAGGCAAAAACCCCAAAAAACTCATCAGAAACAAAACTCAAAATTTCAGCAGACTTTGTGGTGGAACATGGATCGCAAATCCATGTCCCTCAGAGGCATAATTTGGCCAAACAAAAGACATCATTTTCAATAAACTAAACATAAATTTGGGATCAAACAGAACTAAAAGAGACAAGAAAAATCAAGAAATTGGTAAATAATGGTAGATACCACAAGAAATTGGGGGTTTTCAACTTTTTGACATCCAAAGCCAAAAACCTTTTGGAATAGGATCTTTATAGTAGTGTCTATAGACTGACAAAATTTCAAGATAAATGGAGGTGGAACATGGATCGCGATCCATGTATCCCAGCTGACAATTTTGGTAGAACCTCATATAGTGGGTAGCAAATACATACACAAACATAGTTGCAAAGTCAAATGCAAAAGGATTTGCAAAAGGAGACCAAAATGGCCAAAAACAATTCATGGTGAAAAAATCGCAAAATCAGATCTAGAGTTTTGTTTTTAGCTGACCTAAAGTAGTCCAATTCACATAAAAAGCATATATATGGTATCAAGGAACCAAGGGCAAGATTTGGACCAAATTTCATCACATTTTCCACTGAGATACATGGATCACGATCCATGCCATCTTGTAGCTGTCATTTTGTTGACTTCTAGAGTTAGCACTTTTAGTCACTAAGCCAAGTTCCCATGGCCTATGACCTTTACAGTTAAAAAGTTGGAACCTTGCCCTATGGAAGTCTTAATGGGTTTTAAACCTAGAGGTCTTTTAAACTCCATTGATTTAATGTGCTCTTTAGCAGACCATCCCCATTTGGATCCAATTCTTCGTCTTTTGGATCCCCTGTTGAGACCGGTCTGACAGCCTTTCCAATATCCAACCTTTGCTCCCCCCTGGTATTTTCCTATATTAAATGAGCAGTTTAATGTGAGAAAATCATTTGGGGAAAGTAGATATTAGTTTTTTATGACACTTCCACTTTCCACCCTTTCAATCCCAGTTTTGCTGCATCGAGCATTTTCTTGGTCATGATGTCCCAAGCTTGCTCCTGTTTAGCAAATGATACCATAAATTTGGCACAAAGGGCCTCAACATGGGAGACAGGGTCAAGAATACCAAACCCTCCTTGGTCTAAGGGACGAGCAACTATCTCCCATCTTGCCCACTGCCATGGACAGGAGGTTTTTGTGTTGTTCTTCCAAAGAAACCTTTTAACTGGTTTCAAGAATTCTTTCCAGTTGCACTTAGCCATCTTGAGAATGGGGCTGAGGAAAGCAATATACGGGAGCATATAAGAATTTATCACTCTAATCCGGCTTTCGAAGGGGAGGAGAGCAAACTCCCACCTTCTCATTTTTGTATTGATTTTTTCAAGAACCCATTGAAATCTTTGTTTGTGGGTTACGTCCACCGCTATCGGGGCTCCCAGGTGTCTGAATATACTCCCTTTGGAGATAATCTCCCTTGACCATACCGAAGGGTCAAAAGACTCGTTTTCCGACAGGGAGATAAGCATTGACTTCTCTATATTGCACTTGGATCCCGAGGCCACAACAAATGTTTGCACAATCTCCAGAGCTCTCCTGACAACTTGGGGGCACACCTTCAAGAATAGGAGTGAATCATCTGCAAACATTTTGGCCAGGAGCTGGTCATTGCCCGGTATTGTCAAGCCTTGAATCTCCCCTCGCGCAGCACTGGCTTCCAGCATCATGATGAGAGGATGCGATCCGATGGCAAAAAGAAAGGGGGCTAGGGGAAATCCTTGCTTAATAGACCTTTCAACCTCAAAAGAGCCCACAATCTTGTCATTGAATAGAAGCTCTGATTGGCTACCAACGCCTAGTGTGAGAATGAGGCGACAAAGGTGAGGCAAGGCACTTTTGGTGTTGGCTTTTACGTTTGAGGCCGTCACGATAGCCAAGGGCTCACACTTTTGCATGCAAGGCATGCTAGCCAGGTGGATTCAATTCTACCGTCTCTTGATATACGCTTCCGCTCTAACACCAGACACTCTGTCAAGGACAACATAAGTTCTGGATTGTTTAACATGATTTTTGGTTTCTGTTACCTCTCTCGATGAGAGCGTCATACAGGTAGATTGTTGCATGTTTATAGGATAAGCTGCACGCTAGGCATAAGATGCACAAGAGCATGGCAATCAACTATACACGTCATAGTCGTTTAAGGAAAGTTCCTCCCCCCAACATGCTCTTCTTCTCTCTCTTTCTTATTTCTCTCGAAGAATAATGAAAACTTTTTAAGAATATTTGATACATGTTTTGCTCAAAGTCAGCCCGAGCCAAGGTGCTCTAACTCTCAGCTAGAAAAATTGGCCAAGACGCCATCCAACTTAGTCTTCATCGGTTTGTCAATTGAACATTAATTGACATAAGGGCTATGAGCCACACAAGCTAGCTAAGAGCCATTGTCCAATCTAGGGTAAGACCCAATTGTTGGCATTCCTTGGGTGATTGTTCTCTAGCTTGCACAATTCTACCCAGTGGAGTCCCCATCGATGTTAATGGCCAAGCAAGAGTCTTGCCATTCCAGATCTTTGGGGTGTTCTGTAAGCACTACATGTTTTTAGTGCGACGCTCGAGTTGCGTTTATGATAATCTTAAACTCACATCAGCTGCTCTCTACCACAGAGTATAGATGCAGCAATCAGTTGAGACAGCATGGCTGTCCATAAGAGCTGGGCATTTCACTTGTGTGGATCTCCTTCTCCCTCTAAGCACTACGGAGTGTCTATGGACATACTGCTTTGGGGTAAGACCCGGCGGCTGATCGCTAAATCACCCATAGGCATTGAGGATCACAGTTTGGATTCCACAATTTACCACGCGGTAGCGGACAAATTCAACTTTTCAAGTTGATTCCAATCATTCTGTACACGATTGACTATGTTGGTTACCGTTACCTACTAGTTAAGCAGTTTCTACAAAGGGTCTTACCAAGGGGCTTCACTGCATAGATTCTAACCAACTGGTTTTGATTGCAAAGGCAACACCCAGGGTTTCCAATGCAATGTTGCTTGGTTTTTTCATAGGTGGGCGACGTGCTCCTCTGCATTTGAATACGGGTAAGTGAACATTAAGTTTAAATCTCTAGGTACGCGTCTATTGATTGGGTGTTATTCCATTTTTTAGTATGCTTTGCTTGGTTTTTTCAAGTCGTATAAATACGCTTGAATGTTTCAGGGCTATGCCAAGGGCATGTCGGAACAAAGTATTTTGGGCCGTAGTGTCCACTATACATTATGCTGTTATGAACCCACTTGTCGGGTTCGATTTGGCACATGTTGTCACATTTGATACAACATGGTTTAGGAACTCAAGGAGTTAAGTTTAGCCAGTGTGGAGCAATGATAATGAGGGTCCCTCTCACTCTTGTCGTAGAGTGTTTCCAGTTACCTCCACACACAAGTACGGCTCGTACTTGATGGATGTTACTTTTTTTTACATCCTTATTTGAGAAATATTCCACATGTGGCGAATATGAGTCTCTGGGACTGACACTAGCGCCCAATTCCTAATGATGTGTCGCAACGAAGTCCCTAGGTGCTAGTTGCATCCGTTCATTAGACCATTTGAAGCACACAATATCAGGCACAATTTCAGTGGCCATAAATTGTCGGGTACTATTTCATAATAACTAATATCTAGTTCTCCTAAATGATTTTCTTATGTTAAACTGATCATTTAATATGGGGAAGTAGGAGGGGAGAGAAAGCTAGAATATTGGTAAGGCTGGCAGACTGGGCCACAGTAGGGATCCAAAAGGAGGGAAAATAGGGATCCAAATGGGGGCCATCTGCAGAAGAGCAAGGTACATGGAATGTGCTCAAAGGACCCTAGGGTGCAGCACATTAAGACTTCCAACATGCTAAGGTTCCAAAATTCAAACTGTAAGTCCAAAGGGTTAAAGCTTAGGATAAATTGGATGATGGTGAGTGTGTGTACCAAAGTCAATGCATGTCCCAATTGAAGAGGGGGAGAGCCCTAAAGGTAGGGGGATGAGAGAGAAATACTAGAAAAAATACACACACACAAAAAGGATCCATTTGAACACAAAGGGCATATAGGACACATGTCAAATGCCTAGGCCAGTTGCCCCCAAAGTGTATTCAAATCCTATTGGATGGCCCTTGAAGTGGGACCAATGAGAATTAGGCTAGAGTACATTTAGTCTAATTAATTTTAAAACACTTAATAAAAAGAACCAATGAAAATTAAGTCTTCTGGATGATTGTTGGACAGCCCGTGAAGGGGTCCAATAGGAATCAAGCAGCCCAATGGGCTACTTAATCCTATTGGCCAGAGTGGGGAAAGGTCCAATGGGGGATTTAATTCCTTTAAATCAATTAGTTTAATTGATAAAGATCTCTCTGAAGTGGAAAGAGGGACACATGTCAGAAGGCTCTCAGTTCTACCCTTGTTTTCCTACTGGCTAAGCTTGGCACAGGCCAATGAGATGCCAGCAAGAGGAAATGGCAAGAGGGGTTGACCAAGAGAGAGAGAAGGCTGATTTTGCAGGGCAATTACACACTACACACTCACATAGTTTATGTGAGAAGCAAAGAAAAGTCTATCTCCTCCAAGCTTTAATGGAGAGCTCATCACCTACTCCAAGCTTGTGAGATAGAAGCCTACACCGACACACTCTTGGATTGTGGATGCAAATCCAACCAAGATCCAAGCTCCAATGCATGCTCATCTCCTCTACCATGCTAATTACTAAGCTAAGCTATGCTAATAAGAGTGATTATGTGAGGAGAAATACTTCTTTCTTGTAGATTACTTCTTTTTCCTCTCAATCTACTCTCATAACCCGCTAGCTCTCACCGTCTTTGAAGGTGTGTGAGGTCTTGGGTCTGAGATCCCCGAGGAATTGATGTTGTGTTTAAATTAAGTGTTGCTAGGTGCTTGAAGCTTCCCATCTTATAGCCCTAGCTAGTATTTGAAGGAACACAAGATCTTGTATTGTAAAAATGTCTCTCTTGAGGGAGAACCCTATAATACAAAGCCTTTGGAGGGGGGACCGCGCTCCATGTGCATCCGGTCCTCAACTGTTGTCAATAGCTTAATTTCTCTCTCTTTTTGAGGTATTGTTCATGCCTAATTCTAACTAGGTGTAATGGTTTTTTGTTATCTCTCTCTCTCTCCAACCAAGCACTCTATGCTATGCTCATTAGGAATTTATTCTTAATGAAATGCTCTCTAAGTTTATGTATTTTCCGCTACACATAAAGTTACTACCCGCTTTAATGTTACATTGGTATCATAGAACAAGGTTTCCCTTTTCTTGCTCAAGAAGGGAGGTCCTCAAGCTGACTATAAATGGTTGATGTTATTAATTGCCTGTGCGTAAGTAGAATAGGGATTTTTCAGTTGTGCATTGTGCCTACCTCGTGTAGTTAATGGGGAACACTGCTGAGAGCTATGGTCTTAATTGTGGAGTCCTACGGGGCTTGCCTAGGGCTTAACCACAATTGAGCTATTAGAATCTTAGCAGGAGCCGGCACTGTATTGGTGGTGAAAGACCCTCTCTTCTATTCCTTGCAATTAATGATACTCGAGCCGTGGGTACATGAGCTTGACTGCTTTTTCTAAAGGGTTAAGAAGAGTAGCAACTAGGGCTTGAAGTGCCAAAGTACACCTAAAAATTTGTTAGAATGGCTAACAATAGTAAAGAGAGTGAAATTAATGTTGATAGCTTTGATTTTGCTAATGAAAGTGGTACTAATGATGCCCCTATGCTTGTCAATTACCTCGTTAGCAGGCTTCAACAAGCCATGGGCAATCCATCCCTTCAAGGTGAAGTACTACGACATCTACGTACACAAGGGATTCTCAAAGCTCCCCACCAAGAAGAGAGAGCACCTTGGAAGCCCCTCGTGAGGTTCCCAAAAGAGGTCTCTCTACGGTGTTGGAGGAAGAGGAGAATCCGTACGAAGGGCTCAAGACTTTGCTACAAAGTGATGGTGCATCTCCCTCACAACAGAGAGAGCCCAAGTCTCTACGATAGAGCCCCACCCAAAGATCGAGAAAGGAGTGAGTCTCCCGCCACCTCGGCAAAGATGGCACCACGCAGACGGCGGGCTAAACGCTCACCAACTCCCCCTAAACGGAGGAGACCATCACCAAGTCCCTCTCGCCATAACTCCAAGAAGGAAGAGAGGAAGAAGAGAAGAAAAAGGGCGAGAAAGAGGTCACCCTCTTCTCCATCTTCATCCTCCTCATCTTCTTCTGAAGAAAGTGATGGCGTTAGCTCCTACGGAGCACAAAAGGAGAGGCCATAGGAAATCCTATGCCGCATGGAAGAGGTCGTCCAAGTGTAAAAAGTTCGAAGAGGAGGGAGGAAAGATCATCTCTTTTTTGACCTACGACGGCACCTTTGGTGCTACAGATAAAGTCTTGCCTTCTCCAACAGTTTGATGCGGCATTTGGTGACGAGGGCTTCACGGAGTCCTCTAAGCTACGTCATGTAGCCATGCACTTCCAAAAAATCAGCCCGTCAATGTTGGTCTAGCCTACGTGCCAAAGGTGAAGCTCCACAAAGTGGAAACTCCTACGAGCTTCCATCTTGAATTAGTTTTTTTGGCCACCGATGCCAAAGACAAAGTGCTCACCGAAATGGCAGAGCTTGAGGCTCTCTCCATACAAATCTATAGACAAGTATGTAGACAAGTTTTGGGATCTCCATCTCAAAGCCACTGTCTACCAAAAGATAGATTTTGGAGAGCAAAAGCAACAGTTTTGTGCGGGTCTTTCCGAAGATATGGCGGAGTATGTCAACTCCCAATGACCCCGCGCACTATTTTTGCGGTTATACACCACACCATGGTGGCCTCGCGCATAATTTCCAACAAGGGGGCTAAGAGAAATCTTAAGCCCATGGAGCATAAAGACCGCAACGAGCCAAAGGGGGAAGGACTATGTCCCAAAAGTCTCCTAAAGGCAAATCTAGCAACAACAAAGCTAAAGAGAAGGGAGTCTACAAAGGTAAGAACAAACTCTCTCCTGAAGAGCTTGATCGTTATTGCAAAGGATAACCGTGGCTTTAAGTGCGGGGAACAAGGCCATGCAAACGTGCATGCCCCAAAAGAACACCCACAATGAGCCTCCTAAATCTTCCATAGTCGATGTTCAAGAAGAGGACGCTCATCGCAAAGGATCTCCACTATGCTATGCTTGGGGAAAAGTAAGAGAACACGATGCATTCATTCTCTTTGACCCTGGCTCTACACACAACTTCATCTCCATGGAGTTGGCAGCCAAGCTAGCATCAAGCATACGAAATGGGAGACGAAAGTGAACGCGGAAGGAGTCTTCAAGGGACAAGAGGCCTCGAGTTCTCCCTTGATTGGGAAGCTTAGGATCCATGTCCAAAGTTATGTAGATAAAGAGGACTTTTTCATATCTCCTCTTAAGCATGAAGATGTCATTTTAGGTGCACCATGGTTTGATCGCATGGCCACCGACATCAAGTTCCCTGAAAGGCATATATCTCCTTTACGCATAGGGAGAAGACTATGTATATAGATGAAAATGAGTCGGGGCACACCATACCCCTTGTACATAAAGAAGCTCTTTGATAAGTCAATAAAGAGCTCTCTATTTCCGCATACATGATATATGTCAAAGACTCTCAAGATGAACCTAATGCTAAGTCAATTGAAAGTAAAGCAAATGAAAAGGTACTAGAGTTAAGGTTGTGTGGGTTCGGATGTTCCATTATGTTGTGATAATGGGATAGGTGATGGCTCATTGCTATTTTTTGATATAGGGTTGGATAAGCTGTCCTCGACTGGCCCTAGCATTTGCCGACTGGGTTTTGTGTTTCTACCAACTAGTGAGTTGGGTGACCGTCCTGTATCACACTGGATGAGGTTTTGGGTTGCTTCTTAGCATTACCTTACAGAAGGAGGATAAAAATGGTAGTATTTGCTGTCCCTAGCTAGTGTTGCTAATCTTCTCTGTTTTCCCTTGGTTGTGGTATTTAGAAATGAATGAACTTGTGCATTGCTTTTATTCTCTCTATTTTGACTTATAGTCTATTAATAAATTGTGGGGATTATGCTGGATGACTGCATCGCTATTAAAATCACTAATTATCGATTATTTTTTGGTGCTATCTGGCTGATATGGCTGGCCGTTTTGCCCGAATGGCTGGCATGGTTGGAATACTGTATGGTCTACCCTCGACTAACTCTTGTTGAAATGGTTGGTTGCAGCAATAAAGGTTTCACTAACTGTTGGTTATTTCACTAACTGTTGGTACTCTCTCTCTCTCTCTCTCTCTCTCTCTCTCTCTCTCTCTCTCTCTCTCTCTCTCTCTCTGGTTGGCCGATTATATGGCTTGGTTGGTTGGTTTATCCTCTACTGACTCTTGTGTTGTTGCTGGCTGGGTGCAGCACTAATAGAATTACTGACTGTTTGGCCGATTATATGGCTTGGTTGGTTGGTTTACCCTCGACTAACTCTTGTTTTACTCGTTGGTTGGTTGCAACAATAATGTTTTGGCTAAATTGTTGGTTATTCTTATGTTGGGAATTGAACCAGCAGCTACTATAGACACATCATGAGTGAATGCAAAGGTTTGTTTGGGGATTCGAGACTAAAATAATTTGGTTTATACGGCCCCTTGTTCGGCTTAAGAGAATTGGTTGAAGCTTGTGTTTATAAATGCTTACACTAATTTTTGGAAGCAGACATACATGGCTTGATGGATGACGTAATTTGACTAGTTAACTGGCTGGCGGATATATGGTTTTTTATCTGTTGACCATGGTTGGTTTCAAAGGGAATGTGACTTTCAGATTGCTTACACTCATGAAAAATTTACTTTCTAGGGAAACTTTTTAATGATAGAAGTATTTTGGCAACGAGCAAGCTGTTCTTGCCGGGAATTAATCCTGTAGGAATGAACCCAATTAGGCTTGAATTCACAGTAGTGTTTTTGTGTAAAAAATGATTGATATAGCAGGAACTCAGTCTTGACCTGTTAAAACTTCACTTTAAAATTGAAAATTTTCAACTAAAACCTTCAAAGAGTTCTTTTCAAGAAAAGTTTCATATATTGTTAGAAACATAAAAAGGTTCTGGCATATGGAAAACAAAAAATTACTTATTACTGTATTTATTAGCAGCATGATTTTTCTTTTTTGGTACCTTGGTGACATGGATGACAACTGGGTCACCCTAGTTGCCTGCAATGCTGTCTGGAAGCTAACCGAAAGTTTGTTTTCTTACTATGGATGCAGGTAAGGGTGTCCTCTCCTTGGCTACTGATTAAGAAGATGAAGTGCTGTACTTGTAACGATTGGACTAAAACAGGACCATCTTATCCTTTAATGGCTTGTAACTAAGATGTATTTGCTTTGGATATCCTGTCGAAAGAAATACATGATTTTGTACTCTATCTGTAGGCCAAGGTCTTTGTAGAATATCTCATGTGTTATGTATATTGTTAATAGTTAAAACTCTCTCTCTCTCTCTATCCTTCTAAAGGATATGAGACTCTTCATCCATAATGATTTCTTAGGGTTTGCTTTCACCCTTTGCAATCATTGAATACAAAAATATCTCACCTATTTGGAATATATCTTGATTTCATATAGCATCCAACCACAACATATGAGGATTTGAAGGGAAAGGCCTTTCTCTCTCTCTCTCTACATCCTGATAGAGTCTATCAGGCTTTCTATCCTGAATTATCATTTTGCTTCTCTCAAGTTGCTTTCAACCCTGATAAAATATCTCTTTCTCTCTTTTGCTCTTTCTCCCTCTCACTGTATTTGGTTATCCCTCCAGAAAAAATCTAACTCTATATCTAGTGTTGCCATAATATACACTTGGATTTACTTTAACCCTTGGCAATCATAGGGTTGCATGGTTTTCCACTTTTACTTGAGATACGTTGCTCTCCTTAAGGATAGAAACTGTTTACCCCATTAAATAGGTCTTTTGCTTGAATTACCTCATGGTCTAGTATGACCCCTCTTTTAAGCTTGTGTAAGCACTTCACTTAGTCGGGATTGTGTTGTGCACATTACCTTGTACATCAACTACCACTAACTTAAAGGGTTTTTTTTGGAAGTAAAATGGTGTGTTGCCACGTGGCCATGGGTGGCCCAGTAAATGGACTTTATTTGGGCGCCAACTGGGCTTTAATAAACTTGCTGTATTAAGGCCATCATTTCGGCATGACAGAGGTACAGAACGAGCTGGATGCAGACTTGGATCTCCGTTCGCTCTATTTGGGGGCTCTTGCAAATGGCACCGCCGCATATCCTGTGCCTCGGTTGGTAGATATTCAAGAGATACAAATCCATCTGCTTCGGATCGGGCTCCACAGCCAGCTAGACGCGTGGGGAAAGCATCACCTTATAAGGTGAGCTTGATGCTCACTTAGCTTCCATTCGGTAAAAGGGTTTCTATTTCTATTTTCATTCTGTTGTGTACATTCAATCGGGTGTGTGCTTCAACTCTGCAAGTGTTTCTGGTGATGGCTCCTAGCAAGAAAACACCTGTCAACACTACAGAGGTACTTATGTGGTCTATTTTGGCATTGGTGAATAACCTCTTTGGTAGGAAAGGATATGGTATACTGGAATTTATAGATTGTGTAATTTTGAGTAATCCACGGATGCCGATTATACTGTATGGGTTGTGATATGCAGTACACACTTAATGATCGTGTAGGTGTATTATTTAATGAGGTATATGCCCTAGAATGGCTTGGTGTACTGGCCATATGGGTGTACAATGGCTGGGTGTACAAATGGCTGGATGCATTGTCTAAATAATGATTTTGAACTTAGTGTACTGGCCATATGTCTAAGTGATGGCTATATGGATTTCGGATGTTCCATTATGTGTTGACTTTGAAATAATAGATTCCTTGCCGATCCTTGATATGTGGTACTCGGAGTTGTTCTCTGCTGGCCTTAGCAGTTGCTGACTGGCCCTATGTCTAAATAAAGAATGTGTGTTTCTGATGTTCTATTGAATGTTGGTTATAAGGTAGTGTATGCTATCTGGTCCTAACTGCTTGCCGACTGGTTTGTCTTTCTTTCTATGGATTTTTTCCAAAATCTTAAGCTTTTGTTTCGAGCTGTAGCACCTCTTAATGTATCCATTGTGGAGTATGGTTTGGGAAAGATAGTAGTCTTGGGCTATGGAACTGATCTTCTGTCTCAATTTGAGGGGTTGGGTTTGATTTACCTTGACTCTTGGCATTATCTGGTAGTGGTATATTGGAAATGATGGACTGGCCATGTGTCTAATCATTGGTTGGACTTTGATCAAATGTTCTACTGTGTGTGGTTAGTGACATAGATAATCGGGTCCTAGCCGATGTTTGATATAAGGTAGAATATGCTATCCTTTGCTGGTCCTTGCTGTTTTTTGCTGACTGGTTTGTTGGTTAATTCACTACTGCCGACTCTTGGGGTTGATTTACCTTGACTCTTGGCAGTATCTTGTAGTAGTGTGTTGGAAAGGATGGACTAGCCATGTGTCTAATCATTGGTTGGACTTTGATCGGATGTTCTACTGTGTATGGTTAGTGAAATAAGTTGATCGGGTCCTTGCCGATGTTTGATATAAGGTAGGATTTGATGATAGGTTCTGAGCCGACCTTTGGGAAGGGGTAATGTTTGTTGTACATTACTGGCCCTGGCTATTGCGGTTAATCGTCCCTCTCTCTCTCTCTCTCTCTCTCTCTCTCTCTCTCTCTCTCTTTTATGTCTCTCACCAGCTATTGAGTACAAAAACCATATGGATTGTGTGAAGGACTAGGTGCTATCTGGCCGGTTGGCTGGACTGGTTGGCCGATTATATGGCTTGGTTGGTTTACTGGATGGTTTATCCTTGACTCACTCTTGTGTTGTTGCTGGTTGGGTGTATCATTAATAGAATTACTGACTACTAATTATTCTTAGGATGTATCCTTGCTTTTGCTTTTGATGTACATTGCTGGCCCTGGCTATTGTGATTAATCTTATATCTTTCTTATGTTTTTCACCAGCTATTGAGTACAGAAACACTATGGATTTTGTGAATGACAAGAAGGACCAGGTGATATCTGGCTAGTTGGTTGGATTGGTTGGCCGATTATATGGCTTTGTTGAGTTACTGGATTTGTTGCGAATGAGACGACGGTGCAGGTGGCACGCCACGTGTATTGTCGCCCAGCGGCGATACACGTGGCACGCCATGTGTTCGCCGTGCTGTCTATGTGGCAGTCCACGTGGACCATGTGGCATGCCACGTGTACCGTCGACTGGCGACGGTACACGTGGCAAGCCCACGTGGCCACGAGACGGCCTTCGTGGCCGCTCCGTGGCCACGTGCACTGCCGCCGCCGACCAGGCGTTGGCCAGGGACGGACACACGCCTCCGCGTGGGGGTGTGTGGCCATCCATGTCCAACTTTGCCAACCTACCTAGCCCCTGCACACAAGTCCCCCCCCCCCCCCCCCCTTTACTGGCCCCCGCACACACGCCCCCCCCCCGCCCCCCGGTAGCCCCCGCACACTCGGTGGCCCCCCTTATTGGCCGCTCGCACACACACGACCCCCCCCCCCCCCCCCCCCCACCTGGCCCCTGCACACACGCCCCTGCCCCTCGTAGCCCGCCCACACACGCCCCCCCCCCCCCCCCCCCCCACTTGGCCGCCCGCATACACTAGGCCTGCCTCCCCCTCGACTGACAACACTTCTTGCCCCCCCCACCAACACATCCGGCACCCCCACGGTCGCTAGCACACCCAACTACTCACACATCCCCCCTACACACAAACCTTCATAAGAAAATTTCTAAAGAATTATTCGGACAATATTTCTCTTTTTATCCATTGCATTAGACTAGCATTCACGTGCTCACACAGTCACTCACAAAGATTTTTTAATAAAAATATTTTGTATATTTTTTAAATAAATTTATTAAAATAATAAAATATTATTAAATTTAAATTTATAACGGCTATATTATTAGACGTGAGTATATAAACAATTTGTTAGTTTATATAATGTGATCTTGTATTTGTTTATTTGTTTAGCTTATTATTATGGCTTGCTCTTTATTTTTCCTGGGTAAAGAGCTTTCTTATCCTTTCTACAAGGATAAATTTATAATATCTGAATCATCTCTTTTAGAATTAATTTCTCCAATGCAATTTAACCCTTTAGATGCAGTCATCAAAGTTGGTGATATTGAAATGAAGTTGCCTCTTGAAAGGATGCTCAATAATTTGGGTGAATTCATCTATGTACTGGATGAACAACTTTCACGTAAATACAAAGTCAACGTATCTTCTCAAGCACAATATGTACAATATGCAGGCTCACCTAGCACGACTTCCACTGCCATTGCGGATAGTCCGTCAGAGGTGCAATTCGCTCAAAAGGAGTTAATAGATCTATGCACCCCGCCTCGAGTTTTGCTCCCAAATAGCTTCAAAAGGAGTACAAGACAAAAACTCCTACATGCCGAAAAGAAGGGCACATTGACAAAGCTTTTAATGCAAATACAACAAGTGGAACAAGTTACAGAAATTCCAAGGTCTTACAATGGTGATCTTGTTTTAGAATTTCCACCTACCATACAAAAGTTGCACCATATGGATGCAATGGAGCATAAGTATGATCCTCATTTGTGGTTGAAGCCACAAACGTCCAATATAGTTTTTCCAGGTGTAGTGCGTCTTAGTCATTGCATAGGATCTCTCAAGTGCATGAATGAACAATGTGCCCGCTTGGTTAATTATCATATTCCCAATACAAGTCATTTCAACGGGTACATACAAAAGGCAACTGCACCCGGACAATATTGTAAGATTGGAGATAAGAGCCTTACATGCCACTTTTGTAAGGCAATTGCTTTCTGTATTGCAACATGTGATTGTGTAGTATACTATGTCATGACATCCGATGAGACCGCCACTAGAGTCATGATTCATCATGGCATACATAGACACGATGTGCGCAGTGGCACATCCAAAACACTAACGGACAACACCAAGGTGATGGTGCAAAGGATTTTGACTGTTGACCCACATGCAGGAGCCAGGAAGGTTCAAATGTGTTTGGCAAAAGAAATTATAAGTACAACACTTCTTTGCAACAACACCAACGAGGAATTTTAGGCGAGCAACAGCTATTTGCAATCGCTGAGGAGTTGGGGCCATTGGTGCAAGATAATTGGTATGAGCATTTCCTAGATTCTGATTTCGATGCAAAACTCTATGCTAAATTATTTTTGCTCTAAACACTTTGAACATTGTTAGGTTTCGAAGGTCAGTATCTAGTTTACGAAGAGGGGTTGACAAAGAATCATTCGGCATTGATGCACTTCTAAAGCTGAAGCGAGACTGCACATATGACTTTTTCCATGGAAGCCGGTTTCCTGGTCAAGGTACGGAGGGGGAGAAATGTTATGTCTTCAAAATGTCCACAATTGGTCCAGCACTTGGTGAACCGAATGAGACAAGATCGGGATGGTGATCTTCATCGTGCGTGGATCCAGTTTGATCACACCAGATGTGTTAACGAATGGGTGACTATGGCCTGTCATGTCTATGATCCAAGGTACATGGCGCACTTGAACAGCTTTATGGGTTGCCTTTGACTCTCTCTTTAATAATTTGTTTGTAGCATGCAGGACCTTTTGACTATTGCAACTTGTGAAATGAAACAGGAAGACATGGAAACGCAATGTTTGTTTTGGGAGTGCCTCAATGATGTAATGCTATCATGTGGGTGTGACATAGCTAATTTGTTTGGCTTCATGGCGGATGAAGCTCAAGCAAATTGGAATGCAGTTCAAATTGTTTTCAATGGTGGTGACAAGACCAATACAATGAGTGGTCGAGAGCGTTCTTGTCTTTTCCATTGGTTGGAAGCAAAGCTTAAATCAACACACAATGAAGTATGTGGCGCAAGCTTCTCAACACACACACAAAGAAATGTGTGAGAATTGGAGGCAAGCACCCCAAAAGAGGCTGCAGTAGCAGAGGCTTGTCTGATACACCAATGGTGGCGTAACGGTCATTGCATAGATCGTAACATTCCATACATGGATTCATGGCTCAGTTGGTGGGATCTTTGTATTGCACATTGGGGTGGCATTATGATGTGCGTAGAAAGTAGCTCTGATGGACCAAACACTCCACGCACAAACCTTGCGGAGAGCAAGCATGGCATCTGGCTAGCAGGGGAGGGTTTTCGTAAACGCATTTCATTATATGATGCATGTACAACCGACCTTGCAAATTCCATCTTACAGAGCATAAAGTCCATTTCGTATAGCCATGGAAAACAGATTGGGAAGGGTCCATCAATACAAAAGCTTGCGGAACGCCATGAAAAACATCCCAGCCAAGTGATAAGAGCAGTGAATGAGGCTACTAAGGGCACTCCAATGTATAAACAACCAACTCCATTGACAGAAGATAAGCAGACATCAAGGCAAAAACGCAAGCCAAATGAGGTTATCAATGTGGAAGATGATGCATCGCATAGGCCTGAGTACAACTCGGTCAGCAAAGATCGCAAGAAGTGTGGAAGACCACGTAAGATCAACTTTGCAGAAGAAGGGATATCACAAACCCCAAAACGAAGTATAGGTTCGGGTGGGCAGTATGTAGTTGAGCGCAAGGTCAATGTGGGCCATACACAGAACTCCACAAGGTAGTAGAGTCACATGTAGCGGCACGCTAAGAGGACGACGAAGGTGTGAATGTAGTATTGCAGGTTCTAGCCTTGGTATACCAGTCCCATCTTTTGAAGGATATCGAAAGCATCCAAATGGTGTGGTGCGTCAGTGGTTTTAGTTTTGTCCGGATCATGTCTTGCATTTCCATATAGTAGACCAGAACATTGAGCCGCAGCCTCAGCATCCACCACACACTTGGCTCGTGCATGTGGGCACCAACCTATCTGAGGATGAGGTGCAAATATTGCAAGAAGGGGGGTATCAAGTGGAGCTCAGGAAAGAAGGAATATCTAATGTAACGCCAGTTGTTCCTGCACAAAATATGACCAACTCTCCTTTCAAGTCAAAAGATACATCCACTCCTGAAGGCAGTGCACGATCCACTGTGCGAGATGGTGTGCATGTACAGTATCGGACTTCCATTTCCGAGGACGCTGCTCACAAGATCAGTTTAGCACTAGCGCTAAGAGCCAAGGTAGTAGAAGAGATATGTGCAGCAGATGGTGTTAATGAGGTCTTCAAAGTAGAGACCAAAAGTGAAGATGGTCATGTTGGGCTGTACAAAGTTTGTATTTGCAACCAGCCATCATGCACATGTCCAGACTTCATGGAACGGGTGTCAAAGCAAAAACCATATCTTTCATGTAAACATTTGTATTTTATTTATCTGCGTGTGCTAGGGTTAAGCCAAAATGAGAACATGTTTATCCATCAACCAATTCTGGTAGATGCTGATATCTTCAGGGCACTCAGCCGAAGCCGGACCTATCCAGGCATGGATGCATAGCATTTGTTGTTTCTCACCTTTTGTTTGTATGCTTCACAAAATGGACAACTCTACCAGTTGCTAATTTTATCTTATGATGGCCACATTTTGGTACATTGATTTGCAGTTTTTTTCAATTTTGGGAAATGGTTGTTTATTTAACAAATCGTGAATAAAATAGTATAATACTTCCACAATGGCTATAAATTACCATTGTTTGAATTATTTTTGTGAAAGCGTCCAGTAGCTTCCATAGCACACCTCTATTACTTTTCACGATGTCCGACGATCTTGAGAATAAAATCAAGTCTGTGTGGGATGCCATGGAAGCCATTCCCAACGGAGAGGTGTTGTATGGAGCTGATTGGTTTAGGGAGGCTCTAAAGGCAACAATCAATGTGTATCGCCTCTATCATTGCTGCACGGAGCTCAATATGCGGACCTTACTCATCTGGAATGAGAAGGGACAATTCGCTTTCTCTTGCTGGAAGAAGAGTGGGCTCATCACAGAGGAGGATGAGGAGGAAATGACGTAGCAACTAGGGAACGTGGTGAATCTTCTTTTGCCACTCGAAGGCAACACATCTACTCCTAAAACCGGGCCTTCCGAAAGATGAATGCTTCTTGACTATGTAATGCAAGTGCAATAAAATGTAACTTTCTATTATTAATGGATGTTCTTGTTTTAAGTACCCTTGTCTCTGTTGTTTTTGAAACAATTTTTTTAGCTCGCATATCTTTGTCTATGTCTCAACCTCCCTAATGCCTCTCTCACTGAAACTCAAGGACTTCCAGAAAATCTGCCCAATCCTTTTGATCTGCTTGGACATAGCAACAGATGTAATCTTCGATGCCTTGATTGATCCGCTCAGTCTGCCCATCTGATTGGGGGTGATAGGCTGACGAGAATCTGAGTTGTGTGCCTAGGAGCTTGAACACATGCCTAGGGCATAGAGGTCAACAAACATGTACAGCAGTAGTCTAGGATGCATTAGTTTCAGCACAGTTATGCTTCAATTTCAGCAAAGTAACGATGCAGTATGCAACAATTATGCGATGTATGCACTATGTGGTCAGATGCTTTTCAGTCTTGACGAGGATGTCACGTTCCTTAAGGGGGGGGAGAATGTTGGGATCCTCCTGAGAGGGAGTTTTTTCACGGCGCACCAGCGGTCCCTCCTTGCCCCTAGCGCCCCCATATGGGTTGTCCCTCATGCGGGCCGGCGGTCCACGTTCCCATTCTAACCTAACACCCGCTAACCTAACTCCCCATCGTGGACGGTGCTTGAGGGGGACGAGGCCCTGTTTGGTGAATTGCCCCTCTCCGCGGCCATGCTCCCCGCGGGCCAACACATGACGACCCGTGGACCCGTCGCTCCTGTGAACGCAACACGACTCCGGGAGTCCCCGAAAGGCTTTTTGGCAAGTGAGAGCCCCGCTTGGGCCGTGGCCGGGTCCCCAAGGGTCCCGTGGTCCAAATCGACCCGGGACGCGCCTGCGGGGCCGTTTCGGCATTTTGCACAGTTTTTGGAACCGCAGCTCCTTGACGGGACCGACGGTGATTCCTTGAGAGGGATTTCTACCTCAAGGCCATGGGGCTTGGGCGGTATGCCTGAGCGCCCCGAATTAAAGGACTTATATGGGAGTAGTACTCCACTCTTGGTGAACCATGCGCATCCTGCCGGGTAGCTAAGAGGGGGCCGGTTGTTCAATCGGAGCCGGGGTGGCAATCCTCACGTCCATAAAACCATCTACCCATACTAGGTTGGAGTTAGGTTAACCCAGTCTTCAGAGGCGCCAGAGGGGCCTCCGTCCCTTTTTGTAATCAACATTTTGAATCAATACAAAGCGCCCGTCACGGGCTTGTTTCTACAAAATCTTGTCTCGCGCGTCCCTTTGAAATACTTGCTCAACTTGTTGTGAAGTCGGCTAACTTGTGTTCAGGTGAAGGATCGGCGAACGTGCGCGGCCCCTAAGTTCCATTTAAAACTCTCTCACTCTCTCTCTCGCTCTTTCTCTCTCACTATATCTTTGCTTAACTCTATATTGAACCCTCTCTCCCTCCCCTCCCGTTCGTCCTCCCTATCACCCTCTCCCTCCCCCTCTTTCCCTACCTCTCCAGAACTTGCTATCCATCATCCTCTCCCTCTCCCTCTCTCTCTCTCTCTCTCTCTCTCTCTCTCTCTCTCTCTCTCTCTCTCTCTCTCTCTCTCTCTCTCTCTCTCTACCCCACACTATATCTCCCATGCACATCCAATTGAGAGAGCGCTAGCGCTCACTCACGTAGGTGCTCAAGAGAGAAGATGAGGGGGAGAGAGAGAGAGAGAGAGAGAGAGAGAGAGAGAGAGGGAGAGAGAGGGAGGGAGATGGAACTAACGTTAGGAGTGATGATCGCCTTCAACACGGATATTTTTTATTTAAAAACAATCACTGACACCCCTTTATATAGGCTTCAAGCTCGAGCTATATCTCTTTTACCCTCATTACCATCCACTTAAACAAGACCTCTGCATCCACCTCTCACCCTCCAACCCTCTCTCCCTCCCTCTCTCTCCCTTGCTCACCCATGACTGACTGAACCTACGAGGGAGGGAGAGAGGGTTGGAGGGTGAGTGGTGGATCTATGAGGTGGGAAATCAAGCTGACAAGCGTTCGATTTTACCAATTGAACAAAATCAAAGAATTGTACAACAATCCTTTCCTCTATACCTAATTACTTCTCTCTCCCCCCCCCTATTCCTCACACTCTATCTATTGTTACATCAAACTCAATGAGCGTTAGCGCTCGGCCAAATTGATGCGCAAGACAGAGAGTGAGGGAGGGAGGGAGAGAGAGAGATATAGGAGAGTAGGTGATGGTACCTGCAGAGCCTTAGTATTCTCCTCTACTGAAAGGTCTTCTTTGCTAACAAATAGTTTACCAATACCTATTTATATAGGCTCTCTTAAAAGCATACATGCTTTTGATTTTTTTAAAGCTTCATAGATTGCTTTTAGATTAGCTTTTCTGTAGCAATCTCTCATGCGTTGTATCCTAGCGAGCACTAGCGCTCATCGGAGGATGCAGCATGAGAGGATAGAGATGATGCATCATAAGAAAGCATTGAATTATCTTTAAGAAAAAAAATTTAATTGCCACGCATGAGTGCTAGCGCTTGTTGGATGCTAGAAAGCATGCTAGAAAACGGTGAATTATCCTTTTAAAAAAAAATATTATTGCCATGCTTGAGCGCTAGCACTCGTTAGATGCTAGAAAAAATGCTAGAAAGCGCCATGCCTGAGCTCTAGTGCTCGTTGGATGCTAGATAAAACATGTCAAACTTCAAGGTAAGAGCACTGTGTGTGTGTGTGAGAGAGAGAGAGAGAGAGAGAGAGAGAGAGAGAGAGAGAGAGAGAGAGAGAGAGAGAGAGAGAGAAAGAGAGAGAGAGGGTGAGAGGGAAGGAGAGATAGAGTGAGAGAAATAAGAGGGCGATAAAGATGAATTGAGAGAGAAGTGGAGAGAGAGAGAGAGAGAGAGAGAGAGAGAGAGAGAGAGAGAGAGAGAGAGAGAGAGAGAGAGAGAGAGAGAGAGAGAGAGAGAGAGAGAGAGAGAGAGAGGGAAAGGAAAGGAGAGATAGACATAGAGAAATAAGAGGGAGAGAGGGAGAGAGAAATAAGGGGGAGAGATAAATAAGAGGGAGAGAGGGATAGATTATACTTACTGAGAAGGGAAAAATGTGATTTCAAAAGCGATTACAATCAACTCATATAATGGGTCTCTTAATTTGAATTTGGTGATATCTAGACCAAAGTTTAATCTTTGGCTTGCCACTTCATACTTTCTTCTTTATTGTGTCCTAATCACAGCCACAAGAATCCTACCTTAGATGATTGGTCTTTAATATCACTTTATGAAGACCTCAATGCTCAATGCATGGCCCAAAAATATCCATATTTCTTCTTTAGAAGAAGAAAAAATTTCCCCAAGTAAAAGTGCTAAATAGTACGAATCCTTTCCCAACAATCCGGAAATGGAACACTTCATTGCTTCTGTTGTGGTAATAGTCCAATTCTGCTTTGAGATTGTCCATGCATTGTATACTACGTGCTCGCTGAATACAACTGAACCCGGTTGTTCATCCACATTGGAAGGCATAATCACCCTGTCACAAAGGGAGTTTTGCGATTGGCAATACAAAGGATGAGAGAATTGGTGTCTCGTATGGTGTCTGAAACATCAGTAAACAGGACCAAGGCATTTGTAGTTGAATCTAGCAAAGCAGATGGTAATGGGGGCGGCGGTTTGAGAAAATGGAGAGGAGCTAAATAGAAAAGAGCTACTCTCTATACTAGAGGAGATGCGGCCATTGATCCATACACAAAGGTATTGATTTATTTATTTGGCTGCCAAACAAATCTGGTCCTTTTTGGAGGCTGATCTCCATGATTGTTAAACTCAGATTCAAACACTAGATGAGAGAAGCAACTATCTCACAGATTGGTATTGGTGCCGAGTCTCAATTGCTATGTCTAAAAAACAGTTGTGGCTACAGGTTTTTCCATAGTATTCTTTTTTTGGGACAATCCATAGATTATAACAAACGATGTCATGTATTCAAAATGTCAATTAATGGCCCGGGTTCTGATGTCAAGCTTGTTAGTATAATGCAACAAGATGGATGTGGAGACTTGTGAAAAAGCTGGGTTTGCTTCCATCACATGCGTAGAGTTGTGGGATGGACAACAATGGCAACACATGTTTATGATTTTGCATAAGGCCTACTCGCATGGCGTCCTAATTTTTCTGTGTTTGTTTGTAGCTTTCATTGATCTTCAAACTTTACAGGATTTAAGAAGGAAGAAGACACACAAACACATATCATGTTTTGGGAAATGTTGAATTCGGTGCTGTTGGAAAGCGAATACCGACCAATTGATTTTTGAGGGTTCATGGCAGATGAAACTGGTGAAAATTGGAAAGCTATCCAAACTATGTTCAATGGAGGACCTGACAATGTTATGGAAGGAAGAGAACGGTCATGCTTGTTTCATTGGGAGCAAAGCTTGCACATTCATACCATGCAATATGTGCATAAAAATTTCTAGGATGAGCAAAAGCGTATGTGTGAATTATGGCATTGTGCAAGGAGCGAGGAGGAGGCAACAAGCTTGTATAGGACTATTTGCGCTTGGTGGGCTTTTGGAAAAGTGTCCGACTGCAACTTGTCGCAAATGGATTGTTGGCTCAGTTTGGTGGCACGTGCGCTACCCTTGCTAAAGAAAGCACTTCGTTACACTGCAATGATTTCTTTTAATGAAGATCTATGTTGCTTCAATGAAATCCCTTAATTACGATATGTTGCAGGAAGTGGATGATATGTCATACGTTCCGACTACAAATCCTCCATGTGTGATCCACACATGGAGGATTTGTAACACAATCACCCAGTTCCCTGCAAGAGTCCCCAACACTTGGCCAGTGGAAAGGGGAACAAACTTGAATGCTTTAGAGTTATTGGAATTGCAGACAAGAGGCTTCACAGTCAAGAAAATTGCAGTTAAGGAAACTGAGAGTGTCAATTCAAGCCTCGAAGAGAATTGAATCGGCCGTAACCATGGAGGCTCAGATTTTTCAACACACAAGGCAAAGATGCATGAAAAATCCATGGTGGAGACATCTTCTTCGCAAGTCCGAGGAGACAGGTATGAAGTTCATGTTGCCAGTAGCCTAATGTGTACATGTGAAGACTTTGCCGAACGAGTGGCACAAATAAAACCATCTATGGCCTGCAAGCATATTTACTACATCTTCCTTCGCTATTTCGGCTTGGATTTGAACCACAATATGTTTATCCATCAGAGCAAGTTGACAAATGAGGATTTGTTGCATGTGTTCAACTGCCGTTGTATGACATAGAATATATTTTTCATAAATTATTTTGTTCGGATTTTATGATGTGCATATAATTTGTATGGCACGAACTGTAACTGCTGACTTAATATTGTAATTCTTTTTGTGGAAATTCATGGTTTGAGGAGATGAATTCTGTCTTACTATGAGTCCGACATGTGCATGGTGTACTTTATGTATAGTGGATGATATATGCTGAGTAAACATTGTTCTGCTAGATGAATGTCATGGTACAATAGGGTGACCTGTAGCTGTCAAATTAGCTTATGGTGCAAGTGTCAGTTGTCGACTTGCAACATAGAATTTAGTTTTAATTAAATTATTTTAATCGGTTTCATGGTGCACATACAAATTTGATAGATGCTGAATAAAAAATGTTCTTTTGTTTGGCAAATGTCACAGTCTAATAAGGTGGCATTTATCTTCCAGTCTTAAGTTATTACGAATAACATGCTAGTTTTAAAGTTTGAAAAATAAAAATAAAACTCCCTCTAAAAATCTCCCTCCTACCACAATGTTGAGAGCTTTTGCAGTGCCCACACTACCCTAGTAGAAGTGTTACAAAAAGCTTCCTCAAAAGCTCTCTCCATCCCTATTCTCCTTTGTCCTATTCTTTGTTCCTTCTTGGTGTGTACCACTTTTAGTGTACTTGGATCTTAATCACCATGGAATCATGTGCTAGTGTGCACGTCTGCCGCACGTGTCAATGCAAGGGACTTGCCATACACTGTGTGTGAGCCACAAATGGCTGCAAGCACACAACCAGATTAATCTAGCAAGCTCAAGAGAGCAAGGGTGTGTCACTCACCACCCTATGCTCGCCTTCGTGGAGGATTCCTTGCCACGAAGAAGAGGGAGCTACCGTCGTGCCGTGCTCAACCGCCTCACTGTCGTCGTGCCTTCGTAATGCTCGATTGCACACACTCTCTCTCTCTCTCTCACGCATACACACACACACACACACACACACACACACAAGGAGATGAAGAAGAAGATGGAGATGGAGCAAGAGCACTCTTCAATTGCACAAATGAGAAAATGAGGTATTTTAGGTTTAGATTGACTTTTATATGAGCTCACCCATTCACACTTGGGCGCCCATTCTTAGCCAACTTACCCTTCAATGTTGCAGTTAGAGTGCACCTCTCATCGGCGATCACTCTTACCCTTTTCCTATTGGACCGACAAGCCCGGCCCATGACTCAAAATAATATAATGTCTGTGGATGTGCCGATGCCTATTTGCCAAGGTTAGCACCAAGCGATAGGTGGCGTTGGGCAGTCCCGAAGCCTCATATTCGCGTGGTGTTGACTTCACTGTCGCATGTCATGTCTTCGTCACCCAGGTAAACACCAAGCGATAGGTGGCGTTGGGAAGTCCCCAAGCCTCCTATTCGCCCAACATTGACTCAACTACCTCTTGCAATGACTTTAACACCAAGGTCAACACCAAGCGATAGGGAGCGTTGGGCAATCCCCAAGCTTCCTATTCGCCCAGTGCTGACTCCACTGTTTGATTTGTCGGTGAACATGCCCCCCTTCTTGATGTAGATACCGTCCTCAAAATCTATTGTGTTGAAGCTCGTTCATCAAGGTGGAAGAGCATTTGAGATGAATGTCCTTAGCCTTCTTCAGTCACTGCAAAATCAAACAACATTGGCACAGTAATTGCATTCTCATATACAATTAAAAAGCAGATGCAGTTGCAGGTAGTAAAATTGATTGGTAACAAAATTTTAAACCATTTGTCAGTAATAAACATTAAATTGTAATATAATCAAGCGCATAAAAAGTTGTAAAGGTAAAAAATTAAGCAAGTCCGGGGTCGCTAATTTAACGGTCGAAAGGCACTAGAGATCGACTATTAATACCATGGGCAAGCTTCTCAATTTTTTCTGGTCAATTAAGTTGTTTAATCGCGAGAGCCAAGTATTTCATGTCCGAGGGCTGACTAGAGGCTACACCTAGAAGACCTTGTAGTTAAGCTACGATAAAAGGAATTGCTCATGAAATAATCGCCTGATTTATTTCCTTTTCGTTGACCCGCCAAAGTCTTTTCACATTGATTCAATTTGATGTGTGTGCTTATTTTGTATGCCTTGGGTTTTTTTGCTTTTCAAGGAAAAGCGCCCACACTGGGAACCTCTAGGGCTCTAGTACCATAGGCGATACATGTGGGTGAAGTACCGGATCAAGCTGAGATTTCTCTTCCAGCTTAAGATTTTACATTGTGGCACTTGGATTTTTTTGTTTTGTTTGATCGTTTCTTTAATTTTGTAACTTTGGGGGGTCATATAACACTGTTACCCTCCCCAGGCTCATGACACTAGTAAACTCCCTTTATAATACTTAAGCTAAAGGTCAATAGGGACTAAGTCCACTAGAAAGCCCTAGTACATTGCACACAATGCTGCCTAAATCGGATTAAGAACCTAAGTAACCATTGATTATTACGAAGGCATTCCCCATGGTATTAAGAGAAGATCTCTAACGCCTAGCTTGGTCAAACTAGCTTAGTCGGGACTGCTTGATTTTTAAACCTAGACAAGTGATTATGACAAAAAATCACATTGAATTTAATGCTTGATACTAAGCAAATGCGATGAAATTCATGCTACCAATCACAATTAAAGTAGACAAACATGGATGCAAAAAATATAAGGGGCAATGCTAATGGACAAGAAACACCTGTTTGTGTTGATGATCGCGCCTGATTTGAAGAGTGAACGAGAGAAATATTCCATGAAGGTCCAAATCCTAACAACAGAAACACGTTCCTGTACACACGAGGGAACACAAAGAATACCTCTAGGAGGCACATCAATGGGAAAAAAGAGCTTTGCTAATCACTAAGCTCTAAAACAGAAACACTCCTATCGTACTAATCCTACCTACCCTCCATCACTCGAGTGATGAGGATCAAAGGTGTTTGATGACATAGGTTTTTGTTTCAGTGTACCAGATGTGAATGTGTAGGTCTGGGTCAATGTTTTGACTTTTATTGTGCATATGCGTTTGCTAATTGCTCTTGCTCTTTACTATTTTTTTTTGGTGAGTATAAAGCTTTATATATACATTCCCTAAGATTGGGAGATTGAGAGCTCAGGGAGGAAGGTTGAGAGGGGAGTAAGTGAATGATGAATGTCAGCAAACACTCCCCCCTTCCTTGGGTAGATCATACCTTTTGGAATGATGTCGTCACTTTTTGAAACCAATTGTTCCAAGTTGTTATGGATGAAGGCTTTAACCAATAGTTTTCAACCGCCCTATGTGTTTCATCTATTTGCAATGGTGGTAAGGTACTCTCCCATGATTTTATTTGCAACGTTGTTGTAGGTGGTGAACTTACAACAGGAGGTGCAAACTCTTGCTTGTTTGTATGGATATGTACAATGGTAGGTGGAGGTTGTGTCAAAGCTTCTATTTCCGTATAGGAACTACATAAAGAGCAAGAAACTTCATTTGACTTCCCTGTTCCTGAGCTAGGTGGAACAAATCTTTCTTTCTTCGGTACCCAAACTAGCTCTGGAGTTGGTGTGTAGCATACCGTGATTTTTTCCTTTCATTTTTTGGAACTACAGGATTGGGCTCACATGGGTCAGGTGACAGGTAAGAGCACAATTTACAGTTTGGCACCCAGATTTGATCATTTCCTTCATAGTAGCCTTGGGCTTCCAATAGTTTTTTAGGAATCCAACGCAACGTTCTTTACATTTCTTGGGGCGAGTGGGACGTCTCTTACCTGGCTCCTGTCTTTTAGCACTAGCTATGGTCGCTAAAGAAGCTTTAGGAACCCACTTGTATGTTTTCTTTGTTATATTAGGATGGGTCATGTGTGTCTCAAGCTTTATTTCAACTACAACAGTTGAAGCTCTAGAGAGTTGGGCTATGGGGACATATGGTTCAACCTCCTGGACATGCAATGTTTTTTATTTTATTTTCTTAAGAGGCAATATCTCAGGGACTATGGCTTGAGTGGCAGGGCTAAGAGTTGGTTTCTGCGTTGTGACACCCCCAGTCCCCCAATCAATAGTGCATTTGGTGGCTATCATCCACGTGCGTCCTAGGTTTATATTACCCTTCATAGTTCCAGCAGGCATGACCAAAAAGTCTTGAGCTACAACCCCATTGTCATAACTGACCGAAGTGTGTCAGATTCCAAAAACCACAGTTTTTTTTTTGTTGACACCCTTGACTTTCAAATATCACCCTTTTGCCAGATTCCAAAAACCACCCTTTTTTCTTGTTGATATTTTCAAATAGAGGTGGCTTTCCTAACTGACACCACACTCCATATGACAACAAATTATACTTAGCACCCGTGTCCACTAAGGCGTTATATAGAACATTTCCATAGGTGCTATTTAACTCAATAGGGTATCATAGAGGTGTGTCAGAGTCCAACCAATCATCCTCTGTTTCAACGTGGAATGCATGTGTAACTCCAAGGTTAGCCTCTACGGTAGATTTCTTTTCGTTTATTCTAGCACGCACATTTGTTCAATATCGTCATCTCTTATATGACCTTCTTTTCTTGCCGAGATTACGATTTTAGGTTATGTTTGAATCAGACCCGCTTGATATGTCTTCGCTTGTACCTTCTTCACTCTCGGATAAATCACCATAGGCTGTTGTACTAGGTCTTGAGTGTTTAGTTTCTTGACGTGATTCATTGGTCATTTCCTCTAGCCCTGAATCAATCTCTCTCTGAGATTCCGTTTCTAAGGTGTGTTGGTCAGAATCCCCTGAGGTATCATCAGTTTCACTCTTAGGTAGGTCTGTCTCTCTTTTATCGTCAGAGGTTATATGCGCTACACCTAACATGTTTACTGGTACGATTTGTGGGATCTCCTCCCCCTCATTTACATCGTTAGCTCCGTGTTCGGAGCGAGTGGATCTACTAAAGATTTCCTTCAAGTGGCTAAGCACGCTCGGCCCGGACCACGGGTCCATGGCATGCATGTCTTGGCTTGAGCTATCAGGATTAGGCATTGGGTAACCCTCCATGATGTCGTAGTCAGAGAAGAGTCACTGGACGCAATATGCGGGTCCTGAGTGGTACTACCTTGGGTCCCTGCAGAGGGCCCGGAACCTAAGGTAGGTGGGTATTGAGAACTCGCGTAAGTCGAAGTGCTCGCTAGTTGCTCGGTCTCTAGCACACGACCAGAGCGCAGATGCATGTGCCTTTGGCACCCTACAAACGTCGACGAATAACTTCGAAGGTTAACCGCTTGATTTTTTGGGCGTTTTGCACCTTGTTTTCACTCGTTTTTTGATGTTTTTATGTTTTTTAATGATCGATTTTTGGATTAGAGCGTGTGATAGCTCCAAACGAGGTCTTGGTGTGCTTTATAGCACAACGTTCGGTTACTCGAAGCTCCGTTGGTCCTCAAAAAGGTCGATTTTTACTTACGCGTGAGGCTAAAATAAGTAATTTTAAAGGGTGACTGAGGCCTGAGCCTGAGCGTAAGCTTGGGCTTGGGTGTGGGGAATATTTCCGATCCTGGTCCTACCTTTAATGTTTTTTTGTTTTGGATAAGGTCGTCGCGGCCGCGCTGCGCGCGCGAGTACACACACACCTAACCTACCTACTTCCAACTAACACAGCTACTGTTACACACTAACACAATACTACAACAACTCATTAGCTAACAGATCTACTTACTGTACCTTAAAAAACTAACATTATAGCTCTACTACCTTAATTCTAACACCTTATGAACAGAAAAAACACAGAAAACACAGTACCTTACAACACCTTATTAATAAAAACAGTACACTCAAAATCCTTCTCAACAAACCACACACCTTCCTTCTCTACCTTTCCTACATTTAAAATTGCACCACAAAGCAACATAGAGTGCTATTCGAGCTTAATGTAGAGCATTTCCCCGGCAACGGCGCCAAAAATGTGCGCGTCTGTCGCACGTGTCAATGCAAGGGACTTGCCGTACACTGTGTGCGAGCCAAAAATGGCTACAAGCACACAACCAGATTAATTTAGCAAGCTCAAGAGAGCAAGGGTGTGTCACTCACTGCCCTACGCTCGCCTTAGTGGAGGATTCCTCGCTGCGAAGAAGAGGGAGCTACCGCCGTGCCACGCTCAACCGCCTCGCCGTCGTCGCGCCTTCGTAATGCTCGATCGCACACACACATATGAGCTCACCCATTCACACTTGGGCGCCCATTCTTAGCCAACTAACCCTTCAATGTTCCAGTTAGAGTGCACCTCTCATCGACGATCACTCTTACCCTTTTTCTATTGGACCGACAAGCCCGACCCATGACTCAAAACAATGTAATGTCCGTGGATGTGCCGACGCCTATTTGCCAAGGTCAGTACCAAGCGATAGGTGGCGTTGGGCAGTCCCCAAGTCTCATATTCGCCCGGTGTTGACTTCACTATCACATGTCATGTCTTCGTCACCCAGGTCAACACCAATAGGTGGCGTTGGGCAGTCCCCAAGCCTCCTATTCGCCTAGTATTGACTCAACTACCTCTTGCAATGACTTTAACACCAAGGTCAACACCAAGCGATAGGGAGCGTTGGCAATCCCCAAGCTTTCTATTCGCCCAGTGCTGACTCCACTGTTTGACTTGTCGGTGAACAGCTAGTCATGTGCTTAGTTCTGAGTGCACTAAAAGACAAGAGATGTGTATATGTGTTCAAATCAGTTCCATGTGCATGAAATATGAGCTCTTTATCTTTTGAGGTCGAATCCACCTTTTTAGAGGTGATTTAGGGGTGTTCTTGGGCCCTTATGTATTTGTACTACTTTGTTTAGGTTTATTTGAAGGTGCTATCATATAGAGTTTCATCTAATTCAATAATCAAGCTTTACTTTACTTTTACTCTCTCTCTCTCTCTCTCTCTTCATAAGTTGCTAAAGTGTGTATTTAAATCTCTAATCCTTACTATGCTCAAGCGATGAATGCTACTATGGTCTACCCACCAGCTACCTCTCTGACAACGTCTCGTGGCCATGTGTAACTTTTTGCTTAGACATCAGCCAATTCAGCGTGACCTTCTTGTGTCCATCCCATCGACAAAGTCTGCACTTGAGGAAGAGTGCTAAAAGGTAAGTGATTGGGCGTGAGGAATGGTGCTACAAGGGAAGTAGTGTACGGAAAAAGTGTGCCTCAACTTAGCCTTGAGTCGGTTGAAAAACCAAATCAGTCAGTTGAAGAGAGGGCTTGGAAAATTTAAGAAAATAGAGTTAAATTGTAAATTGTGCAAAATTTTCTATTCTAAGGAGAATTTTGTATGTTTGTGAAGTTCAGCCGAAGTTCTTGTTCACGAGGCAACGTGAGCCCGGATGAATGTGACCTCTGATGCGGACGATCGCCGTTCGCACTTGCGTACGCAGGGCGAGCGATCCGGAGGTACTGACCTGGAATCTCATTATGGGAGCCTCGGTGCAGAGTGGGCAGAGTCACGAAGCTCTGCAAATGTTCAATGACATGCAGAACCAAGGCTTTCTTCCAGACCGGGTAACCCTCGTTACCATCATTTCTGCTTGTGCGAAGTGTCCCTCTCTGCGCCATGGAAAATGCATACATGCCATCTTCCCATTCACCCTTTACTACCCAGATGTCACCATTGGTACAGCCCTCCTCTCCATGTATGGCAAATGTGGTAGCATCCAGCATACTTTACATGCTTTCGACTTGATGCCCATCAAGAACGCAGTCACCTATAATGCTGTCATTTCCTCCTGTGTTCATGTGGGTGATATCAAGCAAGCTTGCAGGTTCCTTCACCTCATGCAATCTGAGGATCTTCCTCCCAGTAGGATCAATTTTCTTACCATTCTCAAGGAATGCAGCGGCAAGCTGGACCTAAAAGAAGGCAGGTGGCTTCATGATTGGATCGTAAGACATGGTCTCTTTTCCGATCTTGCTTTAGCAACCTTGCTTGTCATTATGTATGGTGAGTGTAATTGCCTTGAGGATGCCAAGAGGATTTTTGACATGCTCCCAACGAGGGATGTTGTATTATGGAGCTCCATGATGGTACTCGTCTCGCGTCTAAAGAGTGGGGCACAGGCACAACAAATGTTTGAACAGATGAAACAAGAGTGTGTTATGCCGGACATTGTGATGTATACTAGTGTCATTGATGCTAGCGCTGTTGAGGGAACTATTTATGAAGGTAGGAGAGTGCATGCTTGCATTTTGCAAATGGGCTCAAGCCTAAATGTTGTTGCCTCAACTTCCATGATCAACATGTATGGCAAGTGTGGTGACATTCACTCTGCAGTGGATGTTTTTGATGCCATAACTCAACCAAATGTTGTTTCTTGGAATTCTATGCTTGGAATGTATGCACATGTAGGGGATTTTAGGAATTCTTTACAATTATTTAACAACATGCAACAAGAAGGAGCCATGCCTAACCATGTGACTTTCACGATCATTCTTGATTCTTGTGCAAACATTACGGCACTGAAGGAAGGGAAGCAACTTCACGTAGTTTTAATAAACTATGGGCTTGATGGTGATGTCAATGCTCAAACTGCTCTAGTGAACATGTATGGGAAGTGTGGCAGCTTGAAAACAGCATATGAAATGTTCGATGAAATGGCAGAGCGAAATGTGGTTACATGGACGGCCATTATTTCTGCTTTTGCTCTACATGGACATTGCCTGGAAGCGATGCGACTTTTTAATCAAATGCAAGACGAGAAAGTCAAAGCAGACACTATTACATTCCTAAGCATCCTTTCTGCATGTAAATATGGGGGGTTCATTGATGAAGCATACCAATGGCTGAATGTTATGGTGCAAGAGCATGGCTTGAGTCCAGCTGAGAGGCATTATGATTGTATGGTTGACTTCCTTGGTAGAACAGGGCGGCTTGATGATGCAGAAGAGTTGATCAACAGAGCTCCCCATGTGCCTACTGCTGTGACATGGACTGCTTTGCTTGGATCTTGTAGAAACGAGGTTGATGTTGAACGAGGAGAGCGTGCTGCTATTTCTATGCTCAAAACAGATCCTGAAGAGTCCGCCTCTTATACTTCCCTGTCTAATGTATACTTTGCAGCAGGCAGGAATGAGGATGGAGCAAGGCTAATGCAGCAAATGAAGGAAGTTGGTAGGAATAACACATCGACATGTGTTTTGGTGAACTAAAGCCGTGTACAGTGACTGAGCAGTCAATATCCAAGGCCTCCTAAGCAGTTACCATTCAATCGCTCCAAAAGACGAGGAAATTGGCAGGTGATCTATTATTTCACTCTCTTCTCGGTAAGTTATATTATAATTTCTTCTAATTTCATTATGTCACTGTCTTTGTTCAGGTTCAATTCTCATTTTCCCTTGTGTATATTACAGCGATCATTTCTGTATCCAGCTCTTTCTAACAACATCAAATCTTAAACACAGCAACAGACAGGCAGGTATACACTCCTTGGTTATGTTGTGTATTGTATTTGTCAATTGCATATCAACAGTTGTTAGGGCAGTCAGCTTACTTTTCCAAATCTCAAAAGAAGAATTGGCCTTATGTGTTGATAATGTACAAGAAAGGATCCCCCATCTCATCAAACTTTTTTGAAGGGCTGTTTCGTCATCACACATTTTTGCTTTAGCGTGTGTGTGCCCGTGCGTGTGTAGGTGACATGCATGCCACATGGAGTCGCAGTTTGGGGGGGGGGGGGGGGGGGGGGGGGGGGGGGGGGGTACAGTGGATTATATTATGGCACCTCGGGAGGCTATACATCTCATTAACTGTTTCACCATCCCACCCATCCTCATCTTAGCTGACCCTGCCTACCTCTCTCTTTCTTTCATCGAAGCCACCATCTCCCATGCACCTGCTGAACCTACTCCACACTCTTATCATTTGCTTCACATGAGAACTAGCCCCTATATACTCAGTAGAGGTTCACGAGGGCCTTTGTCGGCTCGACCCATCCACACCATTGTTCACACTCACCTCCCAGATATACTCTTCACAATGGACCTACGCCCCCCCCCCCCCCCCCCCCCCCCCCCCCCCCCCCCCCCCCCCCCCCCCCCAACCTCTTCTTCTCTCTCTTCTCTGCTGTCCTGTTTTGTCTCCAAGGTCTTTTGCTTTGTCTTGAGCTTGACTGTCCTTTCTTCTTTCTCGAGCATTTCTTGTTTGATATACTCTAGCAAATGAAGGAGAGGTTCTATGAAAGCCTTGAATTTTTCCTTTACATCCCCTAAAAGTTGTGAGTGTGCACATTTATCAAAGATTGGGCTTAAGTGTTTAGTCGAGATCTGTTTCTATTTCCAACCTAGGGGTGTCCCTTCAATCTTGTCCCATCTTAAAAGGGCAACTCATCTTCACCAGAGCTGAAGGTGTTAGCACATGAATTCTCTGAATGCCCCACCTGTCAAGCATCTCATTGATCTTTTTCTGAGCAAGATATGCGGTATTTCTCCTAATTTTAGTTTGTTTGCTTTGCATTGTTTTGGAGAAATTTGTGTATCACTGAAGAAAGCCATCTATCAACAAGGTTGTGTCAATGGAGTTCGAGGCATGCAAGGGGCCTTAAAAGGTGCGATTGACTGCTGCATTCCAAAGGCATTTCACATGTCAGGAAAATTGGTTGGTGATGCCAATACTATACAACATGAAGCTGGCAGCAAGAGTGAAGGCATGCATTGGAACTTCAAAAGTGTCATACATACTGAAGCTATGCAAGGAGGAGGTGCTGCCTGTGCTAGCGCTGGTGTTGCAGGTTTGCAGATTGAAAAAATTTGCTTGTCACTTCATTTACACTTTGCCCTATGTGGCAGTGTGGTGCAAGCATACATATAAAATAGAGCCATTGATATTTTTACATCCCTTGGTACACATACATACAATCCTCGGTAAATGGGATGTCATGATATGTTCAAACTGTGAAAAATGTTTGCGTATCCTTTGCTTTACTGATAGCAAGCTGATTGGTATTTATGATTTTGAATTTCTGTAGTGTTTAATAGATTTCCTGCATTGGATCTATTGACCTGACAAGTGATCTATCATGGCTGGTTATGCTGAATGGGCCACTAAGCCACTGTTTCCAATTCTTCTGGTGAGCTATTGTGAAGGCATGCTCAAGCATACTACCCTAGACTTACGTTAGTGCATGATATTCTATAGAAGAGGTTTGCGAGTCCTTTGCTTAGTCTGGCAACACACCAATGGACATGTATGTCAAAGTGTGTGAGCCTTCACATTCTCACACAGAAATTTGATGAACTTTCTGCATGAGAGCGGTGACTTCAGGGAATATGAATATGCTCATTATTTTCATGGTCACCAGCCTTTTGAGTTTGCAGAGAAGGCATGTGTAGAGTCAGACATTGTTACCTACGAGTGAGACTCCCCTCACCTCGGGCGGCTGTGCTGCCTATGGCAGCATAAACGGAGAAGTTATACAAAGCCTGCAATAACAGCTGAACATCTTGCATAATACCACATTATTACCTTCAAGATACACTTCTAGGCAATGTTCAGGAAAAATGTGTCTTAGCGTAGCCTTACCCTTTACATAGCCAGCAACATTTTTCACCATGCAAGGATTAAGAAAGACCAAGCAACATCATTGTTGGATATGTCGATGTTCTAGTGCAAAATCCCTCGTGTAATTGGATTTAGTTGATTCAAATCCATATAGGAGGGGATGAGAAGAAATTGATAAGAGGTTTTCTTTTGCTTTGGTCAAAGCAATAACACCAAAAAAAAAAGTATCTCAATTCAACATCTTATTGTGGATTGCTGGTTTGAGACTGTGGATGGCATACATATAAGAGATGATGGCACCACGGGTGCTGTGATGATAGGGGTAGGTGTGGTTGCCATTACAAGAGACAAACTACATATATATGAAGGCGATGGCACATGTAGTTTATATGTGAAATTGAGCCTCTCACCTCCATGCCATCTCAATTGAGTAAGAGTAGGACCCTAGTCAAATCCCTAGTAGCATTGTGCTGCCCGCAAGAGCCATCAACACCCATCAGCCAATGTGCTTGCCTGCCTCGAATCTAGGCTAATGGATTTTGCGACTCGCAAGGAGCTCCGCCTCCTCCTTGTGTTTGTAAGTTGTTCGAGTTGCTAGCCATTGAAGCTCCAAGGCAACATTTTGAGTAACTCTTTAGAGAGCTACTTGTTGAAATTAGGGTTGCAGGGATGCACACACAGCTTGGAGAAGATGAAGAAGCTCAAGGCATGCAATAGAGAGTGTATTTCTTAGTGCACGAGAGAAAGATAAGGTAGCCCTAGAGTGATGGGTGCATATACAATGCACAAGGGGAAAAAACTCCTAGCGAGGAAAAAAATGCCATGACAGTCCTAAGTATGTTCACACATATCACTATCACGTGTATATGGTAACCTCGGGAGTGATGCGGTGAACGAGAGCTGGCACATAGAGTATAGGGAAGTGCCATGCCCTGTGAGGACATGAATAATCCCGAAAGGGGAGTAAGCCCAAAGCTTTGCGGAAAGCTTTGAACTTCTCACGAGGCAATGCCTTTGTGAACAAATCTGCAAGGTTTTCTTGTGTCGGTTGCGAGCATGAAAAACTGGGTTCCTTGCAGCTACGAATGCGCTTTGATTGTCATTGTAGATAATATTGTTAGTGTCTTGTCCAATACCCAAATCAACCATAAGGCGTTTGAGTCACACACACTCAACCATAGCTTTGAAGGGGGACGGGTATGGAGAGAGCTTTTGAAGGAAGCTTTTGAGGGAGCCTTTTCATTTTCCTTTACTTGGGTAATATTTTCTAGCAAAAAGCTCCCTCCTCTGTTGCTGGAGAGAGCTTTCTTTGTCATTTATCAATCCCTTAGAATTTTCAAACTATGGTTGTCTTTGATAAAACTTATGCTAGAAACATATTCGAAGGACAATATGGTACAATCCACACTTTTAGGACATGTGAGTCTTGACACAGACTACAATTTTAGTTTAGTAAACATCAATTATTAGCAAAGAAATATGTTATGCACGAAGTAGACGAACTGCAAAACGACTTCAATCTAGCACATAGCATATGCAAACAAAGATATGATAATCTTCAAGTAATTAACTGTAAAACATTTAGTGCCTTAAATTACCTAAATATGTCAAGCGTGCGTGACACTTATATATAAGAAAAAGGGGAGGCAGGGGTTTGGTTTGTAGATGACTAAACGCGTTTTGCTCTTTCAAGAGCTTATTAGTGGTGTTTCTAGGGAGATTGGAGATGGTAAAGAAGTGAGATGGTAAAGAAGTTTGGGAAGGAAGTAGGGGGTTGTTTAAGTAAGATGAGTTTTAGGAGGGAAGATGTTTGAAATAAAAGTGGGAAGTAGGTTTTGAATTTGAATTTAGAGATTCCAAAAAGTTTAAGTCTTTATATGTGTGAAAGTGACATGGGAGAGTTTGATTATCAAGGGTGAGCCTTATCTAACAAAAGTTAAAAAAAGGGGAAGGAGGGGGGGGGGGGGGGGGGGGGTTGGTTTAGCTAAGATTTATAAAGAGTTCTTATGCGCAAGAGCCATACCCAAAAAATAGTTTTTTTTTTTTTTTGGAATGATTATGGAGATTGGTATGTTAAAAAGACTTATAGCTTGATAGAGTTTTGGGTACATAAAAGGCGAGCGGGATGTGTGCCACTTGCTTGGGTAAGGAGATTGAGTATCAGGCACCTATGCGGTAAAGTAGTGATAAACTATGTTACACCAGAGGTTTTGCTCATAAGAATTGTACAAAAAGGAGAGGTTTTGCTCATAAGAAGTGTACAAAAAGGTTTTCTGGTGCTCGTCCCTCTCCAAACCCCTGTCTCAAAGACTCCCTTCCCCACTCACCCTCGTCCCTTGCCTTGCAAACCCTATGCCGCATCTCTCTCTCCGAACTCAGGCAAGTAGACAAGGTCCGCCGTGGCTGCAAACGGTCTTATTATCTCTAGCAAATCCCAGCCTTCGATGTCCTTGTTGTCCTCCAAGCGGCTAGATGTCTTACCTTTTTCCACCTCTTGCTGGAGTATTGCAAAGAAACAGTGCGAAGCGAAGCAATTCTCAGGTATTCTCTCGGCTTCATCCGAGGCTCTATGTTTGTGCCCTACAACTACGCCTCACGGTTTGTTGGTCCAGAAACCTTGGTGAATCTTCTCCCAAACACCACATGTGCGTGCACGCTGCATCTGCATCTTAACCTTACTGAGGAGGATCGCTTCAACAAGATGCATGCAAAGTCACAATTGCCCTTCACTCACTTGGCCACACAAACCCAAATGGCCATCTAGCACAAACTCCATCAACACACGTCACTCCCATCTTGGGCCCCTGTTACTACTGCTGCATTCTTCTACGGATGGGAACGACATGAGATCTACTCAACCTACGCTTTCTCCTCACCATCTTACTTTACCCATACATTTTGGCATGGCAGCTAGAGTGTACACACCCTGCATTTACCATACTCTGCACCATAAACCCCCATTCTCAACCTCACATCCCTTTTCTTACTCGACGTGGCTATCAAAGGTCTATTAGCAAACCAACATACTCCATGTTTCATGCCTACCTACAGGATATAGGGTAAAGGGGCCAGTATAAGGCCATGTAAGAAAAAAATAGTATTTTTGGGGGGGATTTTTTATATCCGGCCAGATTTGAAATTTGAAGAGCGCATTTAATTCCTCGTGAAAAGACGCATTAGATGATATCAAGATTGATATTTTTTTGATTTTGCCTTAGCACTCTATTTGAAAAAGCATAATTTTGAGGGCTTTTTAGAAAACAGAGACACTCAAGCCCCAATAGTAGTACACTTTTTAGCAAATCAGATGTGGACACCTACGCAAGATTCCAAGCATATTCCTTTTTTTTGTCTCTCTTTTGGGTGTGGAGCCATCTTCCTTTTGGGGGGTGGTTCATTATTGGCCCCTTTACCCTAGAGTTTGAATGTCACAAACTAGTGACGTGGTATGGCTTGGACATGGGGCAGCAAAGCACCCACACACACACCCCGGAAAAACAGGCCCGTGAAATGCAGAGATTGGCTGACGTGGCAGATTTCGTGAAAAGCGGCGGGCTACTGATGTGGCAGGGCCCTCACAACTCATAACATCTGGACGCAGAGTCTGAGAGTGAGAACCCTCCCACTCTCTTGTACTTTGAACACAAAAAAAATACATAAAGAATTACCAAAAGGGGCGCCAGTCTTGGGGGCCAATATCTCTAGGCACGGAACTCCGTCGGGCCTTGTCGAATCAATTGTGAATTGTGAACTGTTTTGAAGTGATTCTCTGCTGTGTCGCGGTAGAATCTTGACTTGCAGTGTCCAAGTTTGTTACAGTGGTATCAGAGCATGGCCAATTTCTCTTCTACCGGGAAATCCGATCTTTTTCTCGCGGCACTTATGGATTCCAACAATGAACAATCGACTTCCTCTGCATCTAGAAATGCGGGAAGAGATCACGAGGAGTACGGCCCGCTTGGGCCTACTTAGGCGGAGATTGAAGAGATGGAACGTCGACAATTGGTTGACGATGCGACAAAGATGATGAGCAATCTTACGAAGGATCCGAAATTTGCAAAATTTTTGACTCAGACATCCTTCGATGAAGTGCACTCCCAGTGGCGGAAGGCCAAAGAACCACCCCTCAAACCGGCCACTCAAGAAACCTCCTACTCCGAGGGTGTTTACAGAGCAAGAATTGGAAGAGGTGGTTGATACACGGATTACCCAGCTTTTTTACGCAAATAACAAAGCCAAAAAGCAGAAGAAAGGAATTGATTTCCCGGGTTATTTGGGTCGTCAATCTACTTTTGCCTCGGCAAGAAAGCAGAAGAAGCGTGTGTGATTTGAAGGAGTAGCCAGTTCTTCTTCTTCTTCTTCTTCTGACAGTTCTTCTAGCTCTTCTGACTCAATCGAAGAAGACAGGAAAGGGAAAAACCGAAGCAAAAAGCAAAGCTTCGGAAAGGGCAAGAAAAAGGCAAAGAAGCCTAAGTTTCACTCAGTTTCTGACAGTTCTACAGAGGACTCGTCTTCAGATAGTTCGGACTCCGATGATCACTTCTTTTATGCAAAGAAGAAACACTTCTACAAAGCCAACCAGTATGATTCTTGAGGATAAAAGCAAGAAAGTTTGAGAATTTAAAGAAGGTGGATATTCAATAAAATTTGACACTTTTTCTGGATTCCGAGATGCTTCAAGGGTTTTGGCCTTCATACAACAGTTTGATATAGCTTTCTCTAGAGGGCATTACTCAGAGCACTCCAAGATTCGGAGGGCTACCTCTTACTTCAAGGGCAATGCTTGAACATGGTGGTCCACTCTTCTATTGAACAAGAAAGTGCCAACTAGATGGCTGAAATTTGAAAGGATTTTTATTTCTTCTTGGTTGACTCGGGAATACGAACGAGACATACGAACTACTTGGAATCATCTCCGGCTTTGGACGCATATTGCAAGAGATTTTGGAGCTCTTTTCTACCCGCTTCTTCAATTGAGAAGATCTTGTTTAAAGAATAGATTGAGCGGTTTAGCTGCGGACTTCCTATAGAGATCCGAGATCACTACTTAGAACAAAAGTCAGATTCTATTCAAGAACTGATGAGTCATGCGAAACAGGGTTTTGCCATACATTCAAGCAGTCTGACTTACCCCACAGATGAGATCATGACGTAGAGAACCAAATAGACTTCTAAAACTGAAAGTAGAAAGAAGAAGAGCCCCCAAGAACAGAAAGATAAGGATGCACGACCCCGGCTCACTCTTCAGGAGAGAGCCAACTACATCAAAGAGGGGAAGTGTTTTGGATGCGAGGAACCTAGGCACATCTCAGCGAAGTGTCCTAAAAAGGCACAAAAAGAAAGATGAAGAAAGGTCAGAGAGTTTGAAAGCTGCCAAGGAACGTGGACGAAAAGGCAAGATGAAAACAGGACTGGTTCCAGATTGCATGGGTACTGACCCAAGCACGATTGATGAAAGTACAGAACTTTGCCAAGCGGCAAAGTGAAAGATCAAGAAGCCCTGCTTTTCTTTGATGGAGGAGCCAAGGCCAACTTCATTTCACTTGAATTGGCGGCGTGGCTCGAGATTACACCCGATCGGATGGGACCACAAGCAGAGGCAATTCTAGCGGCACCCGGCAGGGACGTGGCCATTACACTTGTCATTGGCAAACTTTGGTTGCATTGTCAGGGGTATTTGGGGCACGAGGACTTCTACATAATTTCCTTGGAAGGTTGTGATGTTCTCCTAAGAGTCCCTTGGTACCATAAGAGCAACTCCGTGGTCGATTATCGGGCGAAGAAAGTGACATTGACTATTGAAAAAGGTCGAACCATTATACTTGATGTGAAACTTAAGGGCGAGTCTGTCCCTATTGTATCGGCTTTGACTGTTTTGAAGTTAATGAAATCTAGTTTGTTTGTTTACTCGATCTTTTTGAAAGAGTTGAATGATGAACATAGGACAAATATGTTTGACCTTGATAAAGAACGCCACGATTTTCTCCACACTCATGTTGATTGCTTTTTTGAGGGCCTGTCAGGTGAGTTGCCACTAGCTCGTCCTGAGGATCATACCATTGATATGATACCTGGAAGCACACCATCGAACCGGCCACCTTACCGTGTGAGCCGATCCCAGAATGAAGAGATTATGAACCAAGTGAAAGACCTCTTGGAAAAGGGTCTTATCCAGCCGAGTACTTCACCTTATCACTTTCCAATGTTGTTGGTTTTGAAGAAAGACGGATCTTGGAGAATGTGCATTGACTATAGAGCTCTCAACAAAATCACTATCAAGAACAGATCTTCGATTCCTAGGTCGATGATATTCTTGACCGACTACATGGATCCTCTTGTTTCAACAGGATCGATTTGAAGAGCGGATATCATCAGATCCGAATCGTGTCGGGAGATGTCTATAAGACAGCTTTTTGGATGACCTTTGGTTTATTCGAGTTTTTGGTGATGCCTGTTGGCCTTACCAATGCTCCAATAACCTTTAACCAAATGATGGACATGATTTTTAGAGAGTACAAATCTTTTGTTGGCAGTTTCTTTGATGACATTATTGTCTTCTCCAAGGATGAGGCAGAACATAGAGAACATCTGCTACAGGTCTTTCAGGCATTGCGGATTCACAAGTTGGTAATCAATGCAAAGAAAAGTAAATTTTTCCTACTAGAGATACACTTTTTGGGACACATCGTCTCAACAGCAGGAGTGCAGATGAATCCGGCCAAGATTCAGACTATTCGTGATTGGCCTGAAGTTAGAAGCTTCTTGGGCTTATATTCTTACTACCGGCGGTTCATTAGAAAGTTTGCAGAGGTTGCTTCCCTTTGAAGGAGTACGAGCAGAAGTGTGACGCGAGAGAGAGTGCGAGAAGAAGAGCACGACGATATGGTGAACTCGCTCTATTGTAATGTGTAGAGCATAGTGAGTTCTTATTAGGTTTTTACAAAAGAATATGTGTACATACCTGGCGGCCCGCCCACTTACCTGGGCGACAACATTGGGCTTTATACCCCAACAACCTCCCACTTAAAGTCCGATGTGGTACTTTAAGTGTGAGAGAAGCTACTATACAAGCTAATATACAAGAGATGTAGAGAAGTGATGTACCACCCTACACCTAACTGCTTGCGAAAATGCGCAAAGGTCTCTGAGGGAAGTCCTTTTGTAAGTAGATTAGCAGGATTTTCTGCGGTGTGAACTTTGACAAGCTGAAGTTGCTTATCCTCGAGCATTTCCCTGATGAAATGATACTTCACATCCACATGCTTTGTCTTTGAGTGATAAACTGGATTACGAGCCAATTGTATAGCACTTTGACTATCACAATATAACACAGGCATCTCTTCTTTGATTCCCAAATCTGTTACTAGTCGATTAAGCCAAATTGATTCTTTGCATGTCTCTGATGCTGCAGCATATTCAGCCTCTGTAGTAGATTGAGTAACACAATCTTGTAATCTAGAACGCCATGATACTGCTCCACCAGCCAATGTAAAGACATACCCTGACGTAGACCTTCTGTTGTCTAAGTCACCTGCATAATCTGAGTTTGTAAAACCCTTTACACTTAGCTCCTGACTCCCATAACATATACGCATACTCTTTGTAGCTTTCAGGTATCTCAATATTCCTTTCACTGCCTCCCAATGTTTCTTGCCTGGGTTTGACATGTATCGACTTACTACTCCCACTGCAAATGCAATGTCTGGGCGAGTAGCAATCATTGCATACATCAAACTACCCACTGCAGAAGCATATGGAATCTTATCCATTTCAGCCTGTTCTTCCTTAGACACAGGACAATCTTGTTTGCTAAGTTTCACATATGGTAGCAATGGAACACTCAATGCCTTTCCCTTCTCCATATTGAAGCGTTGGAAAACCTTGTCAATATACTCTGTTTGAGATAACCAAATCAACTTCTTTGATCTGTCTCTCTCAATGCGCATACCAAGTATATGACTTGCCTCACCCATGTCTTTCATGTCAAACGATTTTGCCATCTTTGACTTCAAAGCTGAAATTTCTTCCAAGTGCTTGCCATCAATCAACATGTCATCCACATACAAAATAAGGATCAGCCAACTGCCATCCTTAGCCTTCTTTGTATATAGACAGTGATCGAACTCACTACGTTTGTAGCCTTGAGAAGGCATAAACTTGTGGAATTTATGGTACCATGCCCTCGGAGATTATTTTAAGCCATAAAGACTCTTTAACAACTGGCATACCAAATCTTCCTTGCCTTTCTTAACAAACCCTTCTGGCTGCTGCATGTAAATTTCCACATCTAAATCACCATGCAAGAACGCTGTCTTGACATCCATTTGGTGCAACACCAAATCTAATATGGCAACCAATGCAAGAAAGCATCTCAATGTAGTCATCTTGACCACCGGAGAGAAGACTTCATCAAAGTGAATGCTTTGTTCTTGCTTAAAGCCCTTGGCAACAAGCCTTGCTTTGTACTTTGGCCGACTATCATGAGCGCTGATCTTATACCTGTAAACCCATTTACAAGGTAGAGCCTTTTTTCCCTGTGGTAATTTAACTAGCTTCCATGTTTGGTTTTTATGGAGAGCTGTCATCTCTGACTGCATGGCCAATTGCCAATTCCCGGAGTCCTTCATTTGCACTGCTTCCTTGTAACATGAAGGCTCATTGCAATGAGTCAACATGACATAGTTCATAGATGGAAAAAACCTATCAGGAGGTCGCGTGATACATCCAGATCTACGCACAATAGGTGGCTCAGGCTCAGCCACAACCTGTGGTTCCAATATATCCTGTCCTTGCTCCTCTTGAGCCCTGACATTTTGTCTTGCACGTGCAGGTCCATCTTCTTGGAAGACAACTCTTCTAATCTCCTCAACCCTCTCTGGTTTAGAATGATATTTGGATTCATTAAAGTGAACATCATTGCTGCGGACAACCTTTCTGGATTCGGGATCCCAAAGTCTGTACCCCATCTCACCAGAATTACCATAGCCTAGAAAGATGCACTTTCTACTCTTTGGCTCAAGTTTGTTCCTAAATTCCTTTGGAACGTGAGTATATGCCTCACAGCCAAAGACTCTGAGATGCTTGTATGAGGGCATTTTGCCTGACCATACCATCTTTGGCACTGAATCCTTCTGTAAAACCTTGCTAGGAGATCTATTTACAAGATGAACATCTGTTGATACAGCTTCAGCCCAAAACCCATTTGGCAACTGTGCATTAGACAACATACTTTTGACTCTTGTATGGTCCTATTCATCCTCTCAGCAACACCATTTTGAGGAGGATTGTAAGGAGCAGTAAGTTCACGTTTTATACCTTTTGAATCACAAAAGTCCTGAAAGGCCTTTGAAACATACTCTCCACCATTGTCAGTGCGTAAGCATTTAAGCTTCTTGCCACTCTGATTCTCCACAAGTGTCACAAACGTTTTGAAAACACTAAACGCTTCATCCTTGTGCTTGAGAAAGTAAACCCATACTTTCCTCGAGTAATCATCTATAAATGTCATAAAGTAAGAAGCTCCCCCTAGAGATAGGTTAGGCATAGGTCCACACAAATCACTATGAACAAGTGCCAACTATGTATCTCTTCTATTGCTTCTATGCTTATGTGGCTGTTGTGTTTGCTTACCATACAGACAATGTTCACATAATTCAAAATCATTAAATGAAAAGCCAGGCAAATAACCAGAATGAGACAAGATTTCCATTCCCTTCTTGGACATATGTCTAAACCGGCTATGCCACAAAGAAACGTTCGGCTGCTCGGTTACATTGATTACATTTTTAGAGACATTTGATACATAAATCATGTAAAGTCCTCCAGAATTTACTCCATGTGCTACTGTCATAGAACCCTTGGATATCTTCCACATGTTCTGTCCAAAAGTGGTGACGTAGCCAGCATCATCAAGTAAACCTGTGCTGATCAAGCTCTTTGTAATTGCGAGAACATGTCTCACATTCTTCAACGTGAAAGAAGAGCCATTCTGAAACTTCAATTGAACATCTCCAACACCTAAGATCTCACATGTCTACCCATTGCCTAGCCGAACATGATCTTTAGTGGTCACATAAGAGGTAAACCACTCCTTGTTTGGAGACACATGAAGTGATGCCCCTGAGTCTATAATCCAGCCACTCAGTGCATTTCCATAAGATGTTGTAAGAAGAGCTGAGTCCATTGTATTCTTCAAGAAGTTGATGTCTCCTGACACTAGACTGTCATCCTCTGCAACAGTGTTTGTCACATTTATTTTTTGAATCTTCACTCAGGACTTGTTCTTCTCACCATGGTCTTCAGCTTTCTCTTTGCCTTTTTCTGCTTTCCATTGTCTGCAGTCTCTTTTCATGTGACCCTTCTTGCCACAATGGTAGCATTCTATGTCACTCTTGCCTTTAGCACAGCGGGACTTGCTACGAGACTGATTCCTCTTTCCACCTTTGTACTTTTGTTTGGTCCTTCCCCTGACAACTAAGGTTGTTCCTTTGCCTTTGTCCATTGTCTTTCTATTGGTTTCTTCAGTAAGCAGACTTCCTTCTACACATGCTATGTTCAAACCATCTGGAGGTGCAGAATTACTCAAAGCTGTGCGAAAAGTGTCCCAACTTTCCGGCAATGTGATCAACAGGAACATAGCTCTAACAGGTTCATCAAACTTGACACCTTGAGCTGACAATTGACTGTAGATTGTGTTGAATTCATTCAGATGATTGGACATAGGTGTCCCTTCTTTCATCTTCAAGTCAACAAGCTTCTTAAGCCAGTATACTTGTGAAGCTGCACTCTGCTTTTCATAAAGATCACTCAGCTTAAACCATGCTTGATAAGCCGACATCTCGTCTGCTACATTGAAGTAAACACTTTCTGCCAAAGTCAGCATAATGGTAGAAAGTGCCAATTCATCCATTTCGCTCCATTCATCTTCGTCCATATCTTCTGGTTTTATCCCCTTGAGCTTTATAGGTTTTATCTGCTTCTTTTGTACCAACACGTGCCAAATCTGCTTCTTCCACAATGGGAAATTGGTTCCATCCAGCTTCTTGATATTGTAAAGAGCAGTGTCCTGTGATCTAGCCATAGCTACGCTTCATAGTAGTTTACTTTCCTGGGAAAAATTCGGCAGAGTTTCCCCTGTAAACTGACCTCTGAACCAATGTCAACCTGTCAAATGAACCAAGAAGGCTTCAGATTCTGCATAAATTTCAGGAGAGTCTCCTTTGTAAAATGGCTCTGGTGTACTAAAAAACAGACCAAAAAACAGCTCAAAAAACCAATGTCTCTCTAACACTGTAAGCTGTGGGTAAACCTGTCCTGCACCTGTACTGTCTCTCACTGTCCTGTCACTATCCTGTAAGCATAGACTGCGACAATGCCTCAACGGCAGTAAAGCAAAGATGAAATCCCAAGTGTTTAACTCACAGTCAATACATCCTAGCTGCCTATCTAAGGGTGCTCGAGGGATTGCTCCAAGACCTGTATCACCGAAAGGATCTCAACATTCGAGAATCCCCCAGCTCAATAAAACCTCACTCAACCCTCAACAAAGGCTGCAGTAAATCTGAGAGTACATAGACTTCCCACAAAGTCATACATCCACAAATTTTCCACTATATGCTGTAACCGCTGCGGCGGTTGTTTGCTGCGTGACTCACAGCCAGCAAACCTTCAACAGACATACATCATCTCTGACAATACATCCCATGTGGAAGTACCTGCAATGTCAGGATGAAATCTGGAATATCAAGCAGCAAACACAAGCTACCTGATGAACTAGTGAATGTCGCCTACAGTCTGTGTGTAGATGCGCCCGTGTCGTATGTGACACACCTCCAAGAACTGTGAGCCATCCTTCGATGTGTAGACAGCCACAAATCAACACTCTGGGAGTGATGATGAACTAGTGAATGTCGCCTACAGTCTGTGTGTAGATGCGTCCGTGTCGTATGTGACACGCCTCCAAGAACTATGAGCATTCCTTCGATGTGTAGACAGCCACAAATCAACACTCTGGGAGTGCCGATATCCTGAGCACCTGTAGTCGTAGGCCGAAACCCCAAATTTGCAGAGTCGGATCTGCACCCGCTGAGACCATATAGTCGAAAATGGCATGTGCAGAAATTTGTCGAAGCCGAACGGTGGCTGAGATGACCTCAGAATGAAATTCTGAGAACACCATGGCCTTCGGGCTCTCCCACAAGATTTGGGGCCGTGTCTTCGCCTATCGAATCTCACTCCAATCTGAGCAGGTGACTCTGGCTACCTGCAAATGCTGCCCCGAGCCTCGATCTGAGCTCTGATACCAGTTGAAGGAGTACGAGCGGAAGTGTGACGCGAGAGAGAGTGCGAGAAGAAGAGCACGACGATATGGTGAACTCGCTCTACTGTAATGTGTAGAGCATAGTGAGTTTTATTAGGTTTTTACAAAAGAATATGTGTACATACCTGGAGGCCCGCCCACTTACCTGGGCGACCACATTGGGCTTTATACCCCAACACCCCTTTGCATATCTTGACACAGAAAGGAGTCCCTTTCTCGTGGGGACCCACAGAGGTGACTGCCTTTCAGACATTGAAAGAGAAATTGATTATAGGACCAATTTTGACTTTGCCGGATTTGCACAAGTCATTTGAAGTATATTGTGATGCTTGTGGTCGTAGTCTAGGTGCGGTCTTAATGCAAGAAGGCCATGTCATCGTCTACGAAAGCCGATTGTTTTCAAGGCCGGAATTAACAACATAGATATATGAGAAAGAGCTTTTGGCGGTTATCCATGCTCTTACTGAGTTGGCGACATTACCTACTCGGAGCCGATTTTACAGTCTTCACAGATCACCAGAGTTTACGCTACTTCTTGTCACAAAAGCAGCTATCGAGAAAGAAGATGCGGTGGGCAAACATCTTGTCACAGTTTCACTTCCAGATTGTCCATGTGTAGGGACAAAAGAACTTGGTGCCAGATGCTTTCTCCCGAAAGCCGTTGGTTCTGGCTTTCCGCGATACACCATAGAAGCTTAGAGGATATGGTCGATCAGTATGCCATAGATACAGATTTTTCTGATACATTCAGTCGAATACAAAATAGGGAGCTAGTAGCGGGATATTCCATTCAGGATGGCTACTTGATGAAGAAAATGATGTTGTGCGTTACACAACCATTGTTGAGGGAAAAGGTTTTAATCAAATGCCACTGTCCGCCATTTACGGGTCACCGCGGCATTGATACCACCTTGAAAGGTGTGGAGAAATACTTCTTTTGGCCAAGACTCAAGAAGGATGTGGACGATTTTGTACGCAGTTGCTTGGTATGCCAGAAGGTCAAGTTTGACAGGCATAAAGCACATGGATTATTACACCCTTTACCATATCCACCCGCCCCTGGGAAAGTATTGCAATGGATTTCATTTTTGATCTCCTGAAGACACAGAGTTGACACGATGGTATCTGGACTGTTATTGACAGATTTAGCAAGCAAGCTCATTTCATTCCAGTGAAGAAGATAGTCAAGCCGGATCACTTAGCGAGACTGTTCATTGCCTAGATATTTAGATTACATGGCATGCCTGAGACAATTGCCTCTGACAAAGATCCCCGATTCACGAGTTTGTTTTGGAAGGCGATTTGGGAGAACATTGGCACATGGTTGCAGTTCTTGTCATCTTTCCACCCGCAGACAAATGGGCAATCTGAGATTGCAAATTCAGTCGTACTGGATTTATTGAAGTCTTACATTTCAGATCAGAAGACTCAATGGGAAAAGTATTTGCCCTTGGTGGAATTTGCCTACAATAACACGATTCACTCTTCGACGAGGAAGGCGCCATTTGAGATTATTGAAGGTGCTACGAAGGTTCCACCCTACCTAAGCACGAAAGATAAGATTTTTGAAGCCGACCAGTACACACGAGACTTGGACATAGCTTTTGCCAAGGTCCGGGAGGCTTTGCAAAAATCTCAGGAAAGACACAAAAAGGCAGCTGATCGACACCGTCACGATTTGAAATTAAAGGAGAACGATTGGGTGCTCTTACGTTTTGAGAAGGCACGCCTGAGAAAGAAAAAGGGAAAGGAGTGGCTTTTTCCAAAGCTTAGCATGAGATACTATGGACCTTTCCAGATAAATGAAAAGATAAATGATATCTCCTTTAGACTGAAGCTAACCGATACATGGAGGATTCACAATGTTTTTCATGTGAGTCTTCTGAAGCCTTTTAAAGGCGATGTGCCTGATGACAGGGAGCCAGATGAGCAACACGAACTGGAGGAAAGCGAGGAGATACTCGTTCCAGAACAGATACTAGCACATCAAGATAGAAAGATAAAAGGTAAAGTGATAAGGTGGTTCTTGGTTAAATTCGAGAACTACCCCGCACTGGATGCAAAGTGGATGAAGGAGAAGGACCTGGCAGATACTCCTCAGATTGTGAACCTTTACCTTGAAGCATTCGGTTTAGCATAGTCTACTCCGATAGAACTCCGATTTCAGCATGGGCGAATCTAGTGCAGTGGGTATGCACAAGAGGGGAGTCACTCCACTCCTTTGTCGATAGATTGCCCCGATACTTTGATTTGATATAAAGTCACTAATGTCCATTTGGGTTTCAGGGATACTGCTGAGCTGACAGAATTCTGCTGTATGACTTTATGAACTGGAATTACCGATAATGAAAATGATACTGATTGATTTGTACTTGATTTTTTTGAGTCCAAGAACTGATAGAAGAAATGACTGCAGCATTTCGGTCTGATAAATCTCTATAGACAGGATTGCAATAAGGGTTAGTCAATTGGGCACCTGGGAGGTCCCGACTGGATCTAGATGCGATTGCTAAATACGTCACCGATTAATCATGGTCTGAGATTGGAATGATTGTTGATTGTGATTTGTCATGTGATGTCAAGTGATGTACTGTGATGTCATGTGATGTGACTGTCGATTGGTACATGTGCTAGATGTGTTGTTCCTAGTGCGTCGGTACTAATAGTCAGTGTCTGCTAAGACAGTTTATGGCCTCTGTCTGTTTTGTAGGTGTAATCCAGGGCGATTACAATGCTTTCAAGAGGGGGGTATGTCACAAACTGGTGACGTGGTATGGCCTGGACATGGGGCAGCAGAGCACCCACACACACCCCTCGGAAAAACAGGCCCGTGAAATGCGGAGACTGGCTGACATGGCAGATTCTATGAAACGCGATGGGTTGCTGACGTGGCATGCCGTACGGACTTTCGAGAATTGCGTCGTAAAAAGCGGCCAGTTGTACGGAATTCCAGCTTGGGGATTAATTGCTTTATTTTTGCAAGGCTTTTTACTAAAAGATTTTGGGGCTCTGCTTTTGGGTATCCCTTGTAAATTATAAATAAGTGGGCAGGGCCCTCACAACTCAGAGCATCTGGACGCAGAGTCTGAGAGTGAGAACCCTCCCACTCTCTTGTACTTTGAACACAGATTAATACAAAAAGAAACACCGAAAGGGGCGCCAGTCTTTGGGACCAATATCTCTAGGCACGGAACTCCGCCGGGCCGTGTCGAATCAATTGTGAATTGTGAACTGTTTTGAAGTGAATCTCTGCTGTGTCGCGGTAGAATCTTGACTTGGAGTGTCCAAGTTTGTTACATTGAATCTTTTCACAGCTTGGATAATCAGTCCCAAGAAATATGCCTTGGTTACACAAGAATCAACCCATTACTAAAATATTTGACCTACTTCAAAAATATCTTCCTAGCAACACTCATGGTCTCCTGCAAGCAGAAATCTCTTCAGCACCCCTAATGGCTAGGTAACTACCCTCTATACATGGACATGCAACTCACATCGTGGCCCTGCGATAGCCCTATGATGTAATCTTTTGCCTTTAATTTGAGTTTCAAAGGCCATAACGGAGCTTTTGATTTCCATCCAAGTTTCAAGGCACATCATGCTTTTGGATTTAATCCCAATTTTAGGGAGTACTAGTAGACTTGTATTATTGTTTCTAATCGTGCCTAGTTTACATGACTAGTCACACTCAAGCGATGCTTCATTAACCTTGTCCAATCCTAGTATACCCTTACATCTTGAAATCACAACCCCTTACCTCACTCTGCATCTTAGGCCCCTGTTGCTGCTACATTCCTGTACTGGTGAAATCCGCAACAGACATACTCAACCTACAGTTTATAATCACCATCTTACTTTATCCATACATTTTGGCATAGAAGCTAGAGTGTACACACCCTTGATTTACCATACTTTTCACCGCAAACTCCCATTCTTTGTGTCAACATAACGCCTCTATGCAATCTCTATTAGCCACCAAAACCTTGTTTCATGCCTACTAACTACCACCTATGAAGCTTGAACCTATTCAGAGCCTAGCTCCCTAATGTTTTGCAACCTCTACTCCCTTGGAGCCATCAGTACAGAGGCCTGGAAGAACATACTCACCCACTTTCCTTTCTCGTCCACCCACTACGAGATATCCTTTCATTACCCACCTTTTGCAACAAACAGGTAATAATGTCCAAGCACCTCTGATGGCTAGCTAGCCACCCTACTCCCTGCCACTCCCAGCCCCAAGGCCTATCTTGCTTCTATTACCATTTCAAAAAAACTTGCCTAGTTTGAACGATAAGGCAACTACCAACCATGCTTCTTCAACATGGTCCTCCTAACTATAGCTACCCATATATCCTAGCTTGGAAATCACACCCTCAGATTTACCCTTTTCGGTTACTTTTTGGAATACTGGTGGTAAAGCTTCCTCTATTCTAACTTCAATCACACCCTCAAATTTACCCTTTCCTGTTACTTTTTGGAATACTGGTGGTAAAGCTCCCTCTATGCTAACTTCAATCTTTTCCAAATACTGGCGGTGGTAAAGCTCCCTCTATGTTAACCTTAATCTTTGTTTTTTCTCTCGCTTGATTTATGCTATAGCAAATCAGCCCATTCTATTTTTTCACTATCTCCTCCTCCTTGGATATTACACCAATTGCTTCAAAGAATGATCACTTTCTACAGCCTGGAAGAGTACATGCGGTCAAAATGGAAGCATTGCCAACCTTGGTAGTGCAGATGTTGCATGTAGTCAAGAGCTTGGAGCCCTGGAATGGTTTATCCTAGTCATTTTAACCATCTTAGACCCTCAAGAAACTTTCTTCATCCATGGATTGGTACTCTATACTTCTAGCTTAGCAGGCCTTGCCTGATACATACTAACAAGCAAATCTAGCGAGATCATTAGATGACATCACATCTAGTATCCTTTCATAGTATGAAACACATCCATTACTATACTTGGTTTGAACCTTAATTATCAATCCTTTTTGTCCCCTTCCTTCATAATAAAATGGCATCGGATCTGGCAATTGTTAAAGGTAAGGAACCGATCATTACTGTACTTGGTTTGATTCTCAGTTTTGATTCCTTTTGCACCCTTGCTTTATCATCAAATGCCATAAGATCTAGCACCCTCTCATGGTATGGAACCCATCCATTATTGTACTTGGATTAACCCTTGGCTATGAATCCTTTGGCCCCCTTGCTAGGGGCTTATGAACTTTCAAAGCCATATTTCCTAAGTCATAAAATTCCTTACCGCTTGCTACCCAAATCCAAATTGGTGTTATCATCAAACCTATTATTAGAGATATCTTTGTGTCTACCCGCAAGCATTCCTTTGCCATCTTGAACATGTAGCCTTTCTACCCTTTAGCTCTATGTGTTTGGACCCAAGTGGCTATGTTAAGCAAGCTTTGTATACCCACCACACCTTTTTCCTCCTATAAATGCTCAAAATTTAACCTAAGCTAACCTTTACATTCTCCACCCTTACTTTTCCTCAAAAGAAATTGCCCACCTAAGCCTATTTCAAACAGCTCATCCCCTTAACACCTACCATTACTGCTCTTTTCTTGGGTTTCCCAGCTTGCTTTCATGAACGCCAACAGATGCATCACATGGTTCTCTTGTAAATGGTTGCCTCATACAATAATAAATGATGGGGTACACTATAATCTCCTCCTTGTTTTCTAATCTCGTTTACTTTTCAATGAACATTCGTATGCTTCATCAAAACCTCTAGCCCTTTGTCCAACCATATAACCCAATATAAGTGATGGTCCTTCTTAAACTCAAAACTTCATCATGATAACTTGAATTTACCATTTCCAAGGACTAACATTTTCACTCTCAATCAAGAGACTCTACCATTCCCAAGGAATCACACTTTCACTTTCAATCAAGAGGCTTTGGGTACACATACATTATGATTTAAAGCTCATACATCTCATGTCAAGCCCATAAATGCTCCACCTAATTCACTTTTTCCCTCCAAGAGTGCTTATAAAAGCATAAACCTCAAGAGAGATTTTTTGTATCCATGGAATGCCCTGATGAGACTTTGTAAGTCGAAACGCGTTGGCAAATGCCATGTTTTAGTGAAATCTCTCTTCTCCCATTATGACTCCCTTCCCTTTCTTTATGCTTATGTGAAGTACTCGCACGCTTGGATTCTATAATTAAGCAACATCATTGTTGGATATGTTGATGTTCTAGTGCAAAATTCCTTGAGTGTAATTGGATTTTATTGATTCAAATCCATATAGGAGGGGATGATAAGAAATTGATAAGAGGTTTTCTTTTGCTTTGGTCAAAGCAATAACACAATAAAAAAAAAGTATCTCAATTCAACATCTTATCGTGGATTCTTGGTTTGAGACTTCGGATGGCATACATATAAGGCTTGAGAAGAGGAGATGATGGCACCACGGGTGCTGTGATGATAGGGGTAGGTGTGGTTGTCATTACAGGAGACAAACCTACATATATAAAGGCGATGTCACATGTAGTTCATATGTAAAATTGATCCTATCTCACCTCCATGCCATCTCAGTCGAGTAAGAGTAAGAGTAGGACCCTAGTCAAATCCCTAGTAGCATTGTGCTGCCCGTAAGAGCCATCAACACCCACCATCAATCGAGTAAGGGTAGGACCCTAGTCAAATCCCTAGTAGCATTGTGCCACCCGTAAGAGCCATCAACACCCACCATCAGCCAATGTGCTTGCTTGCCTCGAATCTGGGCTAATGGATTTTGCGACTCACAAGGAGCTTCGCCTCCTCCTTGTGTTTGTAAGTTGTTCGAGTTGCTAGCCATTGAATCTCCAAGGCAACGGTTTGAGTAAATCTTTAGAGAGCTACTTGTTGAAATTAGGGTTGCAGGGATGCACACACAGCTTGGAGAAGATGAAGAAGCTCAAGGCATGCAACAGAGAATGTATTTCTTAGTGCACGATAGAAAGATGAGTTAGCCCTAGAATGATGGGTGCATATACAATGCACAAGGGGAAAAAACTCCTAGCGAGGAAAAAAATGCCCCGACAGTCCTAAGTATGTTCACACATATTACTATCACGTGTATATGGTAACAAATACCCCCTGGGAGTGATGCGGTGAACGAGAGCTGGCACATAGAGTATAGGGAAGTGCCATGCCCTGTGAGGACATGATCCATCCAGAAAGGGGAGTAAGCCCAAAGCTTTGAACTTCTCATGAGGCAATGCCTTTGTGAACAAATCTGCAAGGTTGTCTTGTGTCGGCTGCGAGCATGAAAAACTGGGTTCCTTGCAACTGCGAATGCGCTTTGACTGTCATTGTAGATAATATTGCCAGTGTCTTGTCCAATATCCAAATCAACCATAAGGCGTTTGAGTCATACACACTCAACCATAGCTGTGAAGGGGGACGGGTATGGAGAGAGCTTTTGAAGGAAGCTTTTGAGGGAGCTTTTTCATTTTCCTTTACTTGGGTAATATTTTCTAGCAAAAAGCTCCCTCCTCTGTTGCTGGAGAGAGCTTTCTTTGTCATTCACCAATCCCTTAGAATTTTCAAACTATGGTTGTCTTTGATAAAACTTATGCTAGAAACATATTCGAAGGACAATATGGTATAATCCACACTTTTAGGACATGTGAGTCACGACACAGATCACAATTTTAGTTTAGTAAACATCAATTATTAGCAAAGAAATATGTTATGCATGAAGTAGACAAACTGCAAAACGACTTCAGCCCAGCACATAGCATATATAAACAAAGTAATATGGTAAGCTCCAAGTAGACAAATTGCAAAACATTTAGTGCCAACCAACAAAGAAACATGTTATGCACAAAGTCGACGATTTTCTAAAAAATTGAGATGACATCATCTTGAAGATGGAATTCTCATTAAAAGAGTTTCAATACAAAATCACTCCGCAATTACATACAAAGTCGCAAGCGCTCAATGGCTATTATATTGCACCTCTAAAATTGAACACACACAACAGATCTTCATTTGTACTCTTGCTCTGATGGACGAACATATTGTGGTTCAAATCCAAGCCAAAATAGCGTAGGAAAATGTAGTATATGTGCTTACAGGCCATATATGGTTTACTTTGCTCCACTCGTTCTGCAAAGTCTCCACATGTACACATCAGACTACTGGCAACATGCACTTTGTATCTCTCTACTCGAACTTGAGAAGAAGATGTCTCTACCATGAAATTTTCATGCATGCCTGCCTTTACAACAATGTGTTGAATAACATGTGTCTCCATGGTTATGGCTGATTCAATTCTCTTAGAGGCCTGAATTGATACACCTGGCAAATAGCGGTCATTGCTAGTTTTCCTTGTTGTGATCTTTTTACTGTGAAGCCCCCTGTCTCCAAATCCAACAGCTCTAAGGTATTTATGTTTGTTCCCTTCTCCACATGCCAAGTTGTAGGTACTCTTGCAGGGCATTGAGTGAGTGTGTTACAGATTTTCCACGTGTGATCCACACTATCATTGCAGAACCACATGAATTGTGCCTTTGAAGTGCTTCCCTGACCAGTGGAATCACCTCTTTCCCATGTACGAATCCCCCAAAAGTATGGTGCAATCGCACCTGCACCAGTGTTCTTTATGTTTTTCTTGCATTTACCAAATCTAGAACCCAACCACCCTTGACATTGAACTCTACTACCCGTTGGTATAAAACGCAGTGCCCACATTGTCTTATGAATATCTGTCTCTTCTACTATCAGACCACTCTCGTTATCTTTGATATCCTGAGATGCCATTGTAAATGTTGTTTGTGTTCCCCGACAATTGCGAGGAACGTTTTGTGTAATATATTTAGGTCGATGCGACGCGTTCTCCTCCTCACAATGTACTGTACTAGCATTTTTGCGCCTTCTGGCTACTACATTATTATCTCCATCCATTGCTGGTCTTTGATATATGAGCGTACCTCCAAGACCATCTTCAATCTCTTTAGCAATGGCTACCGGACGTGGTGCTTTTCCTTGTTGCGCACGCTGACCAAGTTTTTCTGCTGATGGACCTGCTCCATGATATCTACCTTCGACAAAAGCAAGCATCTTCACACTTTGCAACAATGAGTTTGATAGATCGGAAATCCCGGGGGATTCACTCTATATACAAAACGGGATGCCACCTGCGAGCGGACAACTTTGATAAAACCCCTATATACGACTCATACTAGGGAATATGACCCCCCCTTTCAACGCTTATTCGACAATCAATGACGAAAACTATCATACCCCTATCTTACATATAAAATTTATGCCTCACATGATCTAACTGAGTAAAAGTAGTCAAGGCATGGAAACATCATGCAGCTCGAGTGTAAGAAGCCCTGATCATGCGATCCACTTCACCATTGCATTATTGTTGATTAGTTGAAATTTTGTTTGTAAGGTTTGCATACATGTGCTGTCGTCGCCTTATGTGAACAATAAGGTGGGAGAAAAGTTTTTGTACCTCTTTTACCAACGAGCTCGTCTTTTAATCTTTTGGTGTGCCTTGAAAATTACAAGTACTGAAAAGCTCATGCTTCTTACTGCTAGCAGTTATTATTTGACAAGAGATAAAGAAAGGCGAGGATGAGAGAGAGAGAGAGAGAGAGAGAGAGAGAGAGAGAGAGAGAGAGAGAGAGAGAGAGAGAGAGACTTTGAGCGTGTGGGGAAAGGGATGGGCATCGATAATTGATGTAGACCCACCCCCTCCCTCTTTTGGGGTTTCCCACATGGCTATGGATCTTAAATTTTAAGCCTTTGGACTACACCTTTCAAGAGTTCGCCTTTCTTCTATAGATATGCTAAGTCTTGTTACTCGTCCAAGTGTCCGTGTATTGGCTTGGGTTCAAAGTGTTGCACATAATGCAGCTTCTTGCTAGGCTTCCACAAACAAGAAATTGGCCAAGTGTAAAAGCACAATTTTTGTTGCTAATTTCTCTCCGAACGTATTTAACAGGATAGCTTATGAGGACATACGAGATGTTCTCTACATCATGACATATGCTAAAGGTTCATAGATACAGCCAAGTGTCCACACATCCTACTCGCAATGGCCTCCTTTAGACTTACCCATGGCCAATGTCACGAGTTTACAGATCAACTATCTTAGAGCCTGCTATACCAGCTAAACAACCTCTACTTTACAATCCAAGACTTTTGCTTACAAGGAATCCTACGCATATCACACAAAATGAAAATGATTACACCTAAAGTGTACCTAGCAAATGTTGAATCTTGACAGGCCTGACTAAGAATTCCATCGTTGTCATAGAACTTCCAAAAAGCAACATACAAACATTGGACATAAAACTTCTAGAAATAATAACATGCAAACACTATGTAATAATTGTGCATCCGCTGAGAAATAAACATAAGACTTCTTAGCTTTGGGGGCCTTGACAGACACCATAGCTATGGCTTGGTTCCCATGTATATATTCTTTGCCTAAAGTAGGTTGTGAAAATTTATTCACTTGAAACTCATTGACCAGTCAACCCTTATGAAAGTCACTTAACAACTTCAGTACACACTTCCCTCAACTCCAGCCAAAAAATTATGATCCAAATGATGAGATCCATCACAATTTAAATTCCTCCAATTCTATGCATTAGAATCTATTATTGTCTTGCTATTTAATAATCTTAGCTCAGAGGTGAGCCCCGTATGTTATAGATCTCCCAGCTACTTGCTAGACCCAAGGCCTATGATGTTAATTAAAGTATAGCCACAATGCAGATCCAAAAGTATCTCCACTTGTAATAATGGTACTTGGAGAAATAAAGACGTACAAACTGCTACTTTACCATATAGAAAAGATCTATTTTACCATGTAGAAAAGAAAATCTACCATGCTATCACATGACAATTATATAAAATCTAACCAGGATTTTATGATTTTAGCCGATTAGAATACACTGTACCCCTGTTTTTTTCTAACACTGATTGGAAATGTTTTGATCGATATGTAAGCCAAATGTGGTGCCCTTACAAAAGCATAAGAAGTCATTCATGAGATTTCTATTTGCAATGTCGACTCTCGAAGCACCTTGATTGTAGGATATGCCCAACATGACTATTGCAAGAAGCTCTACGTCTCCTCTGAGATTCGGCAAGGCTACAACAGCCTCACACACATGGAGGACATTGCACTCATGTGGCACCCGTTGTGCCCGTAACCCCTAGCTCAATGATGGCTCCAACAGCTTTAAGGTGGAGTTAGTGCACCACTCTCATAGTTCAAGGGTATGCCCACAATCCAAGAGAACTCCTAGAATAGTTCAAGAATGTAGCAATCTTTTTGCCTACAATCCCCAAATTGCCAGCTTAGAACTTTGAAGGCTTACCAAAAAAAGTGTTCAGGAAAATAAGGACTACGACAACAATTCTAAAAGAAATTTCACTTTGAAGAGCATTTACGCTTGTCAAAAAACTAGTCACTGAAAACAAGAGTTCTAGAAAAATCATGCAATTTTAGACAATGGCATCTAATTTACAAGAGTATTTACGATCGTGTCAAGACAAGGCTTCCATCCATATAATTTTGGGAATCCGATAGCCCAAGAGGCCCTGTGTCATTCTGAATGAGGTTGGACAATGAGGGTGGATAGAGACAATTACAATAAGCATAAAATTTGAATTCTAAGGGCATTATAAGCTTATAAGATTATTCCACCTCCATAAGCCAATCATTCCTTTCACAAATCAAGTGCACCGATCCGGGAGGTATGTACTCCTGCCAAATTTCGGAAGGCATGAAAAACAGAAACAAATCTCTCTCTCTCTCTCTCTCACACACACACACACACACACACACACACACACACACACACACACACACACACACACACACACACACACACACACACACACACACACACACACACACACACACACACACACACACACACACACACACACACACACACACACACACACACTCGTATGGACTGCGAACAGACTAAGCTCACTCTAAGAGAGTCACTGTTGAGAGAGGACGTTTTAGAAGCTGCAGCACACCTGCAAAAACCGTATGTGCAAAAGGAAAAAGAGCGAGAGCCTAGTGTTGTTGTCCATAGATTGTATGGGTTGGGATGAGCTATCAAATACAAAAATAATGGCTCTTCTAATAAATTTTACTAGCAATTTACAGCTAGTTTTCACATGCAACAGCTAGACAATGCGGGATACAAGCGAAGCAAGGCCATCCAATGGTACAAGGTAGCTCATAACTTACAAGGCTTGATTACAAACTTACTGTATCTTTGAGATAAGTGATCAAACCAGGATGAAATAACTGATTGAATCAGATGCCTTGGCCCTGTACTAGACTCATACACAAACATCTTGCAGGCATAAACCATGGTTGCTAGTACTATGAATGACCACTTTTCATTCACAAGTACCAAGATGGGTGATAGAAAACCATGACGCAAGTATTGAGGGTGCAGCCAGCTCCCCGCCTCTTTGGCTACCTCTTACCATATCTCCACTCCCCGCCTCTTTGGCTACCTCCACAAGCTTGCCATTTCGGCTACCTACCCCGACTCTGGCCATCCCTCACGTTGTGCAGCGTCCACATGGCACGCCTGAATTCGGCCCTCCATAACATGGTAATATAGATGCATAACAAAAGGAGAATCTGTAGGTTACCATACTTGTCCTCTCTCTCTTTCTCTCTGTGTTAAAATCGAGGCAGCATGATCTGAAAAAATGTGAATTTTTTCTCGGAACTACTACGGCCGGCCGCCTTTGGCGGTCTCTCTCTCTCCCCCTCTCCCCCTCACTCATATAAACCAAAACTCACCGGATGCAGCAAACGTTGACACGTGGCGCTGGAAAACCAGTCTCCTTAATATATAGTATAGATTCAATGATGCACGTATCCTTTCCGCAGAAGTATCCTTGCCAAAAATACATAAATAGTTTCATATTTTTAGTCCACTTATACACAATGGATCCTTCCCATTTTTCAACAACCCACCACTATCACTCATGACTCTTTCTTGAATGTTGCAGTGCACTCACCAATCAAACATTTTCATTCTTTATTGTAGTTTTATAAAATACATATTAGATTTTTCACTAGCAAAAAGGGAACACATCACTATGGCCTTAGCCCTTTGGGCACACCAAAAAAGTGATGAAATCACGAGGCCTGCAAAATGACCATTAGGAGATGTACATAATTAAAAACAAGACAGAGAGATAGAGAGTGGGGCCCTGTCGACCTTGGTGCTCTTCAGAGCTTGGGGCTACCCGACCGCTGAGGGGTGCCGTGCTAGCTTCTGCGAGCTGTTGGCATACGATACCCTGAGCGGCAGGCCATTGAGAGAGGGCACAACTGAGTAACTGAGGGCAAGCCGCACTAAGCAACATTTTTTTTGTTAATGAGCAGAGTAGGCTGATACGCATTTTGTTTTGAAGGGAATCTCACCAAATCCCTCTATTTTGCACTTTCCATCTCGACGAGAGAGGGGATAGAGAGGGTGGTTGGAGGATGTGAGAATAGGATGTGAGCGTAGGCGACATCTTGCACGTGGGCCAATGAAAATGCTAACAACTGCCGAGGGTGGAGTGGTGAGAGCTGTGGGAGGGTGCTCTCCTCTCTCTCTCTCTACTCTCTCTCTCTTTGTGTGTGTGTGTGTGTGATGTGTGCGTCAAATCCTTCATAAACGAGAGCGTAGACAATCTGTGAAAATCCAAATGTAGAAGTAATCCAAATGTAGAGGTCGTCTTTGCAGGTATGTGGAGATTGGAGGGGATGCATCCCGGGGTGAAGCTTTTGGGAAACTCTAAGGATGCAAGTGTAGCGGTCCTTGATGAGGGAGAGAACGAGTTTATCTACGTCGAGGGAAAGACGCAAAATAGGTGTGTATGGAAAAGTTGAATATAGAAGCTCACGAGAGGGGCAACCCATAGAGATTAGAAAGCAAGAAATGGATACCTTTTGAAATAGAGGCGAGAGTTTAAGAGTGGGCTGCATTGGCGGCAATGGCTAACCTCGGCACTCACACATGGCACGTGTGCACATCTGGAAAATGGGAAGGGGTCCCATACGATCCCACCCATAAGGGATCAATGGTCCACTTTACAAGGCGCCAGCAAGGTAATTCTCTGTGGTCAAACTGGGTGTGTGAACTATCGTGGCTATTGTTGTGGCTATTGTGAGTTGCATGTTAAGTGAAGGTGAACTCAACAGACGTTATGAAAAGTGTTTCATGGATGAATTGAGTGTTCATGTACAACACCCAATTTATGGTGTAAATTTCCTTTACCAAATCATAAGAGCACACCAATGCCAAATGGTAAAGCAATTGCCTTGGAAAGGGTAGATTATGTGACACGAGCCCTCATCCCACCATTTTTTCCCTCGCCCTAGCAATTGGACACCTAAATATCCCTTTCAATCTTGAGCAAAGTTTTGGTTGAGACATATCATTTCGTGTCAAGGGCAATGTGACAACAAGGGTAGGACCAAGGGGGGGCATGGTCAGCTAGGCATGCTAAGAATAGAGGTTTCCTAAAGATAGCTTATGGAGTCTATAACAGGGAGTGGTTGGGTAGAGAATAGGCATGTAGAGTTTCCCTTCTCCTTTCAGTGGTACATAGCACGCTTAGTTTCTAGGGAGGGGAATGCATCCTCTATGTGAGTGTGTGTGCACGCGTGCGCGCACATGCCTGCAGCCCTGCTCGCAATTCAAAACTTCAAACTTCAGAGGCTTATTGCCTAAAAATTGAAATGCATTATGCTACCTTTGTTAATTAAAACAAAACGCCTAAGGTCAAGCCTCAAGATGCATTTGTTCATACTTCATCTTTGGATTCTAGAATAGCGACAGAGATAGACACACACACACACACACACACACACACACACATATATATATCTATCTATCTATCTATCTATATATATATATATATATATATAGAGAGAGAGAGATAGAGATAGAGAGAGAGAGAGAGAGAGAGACAGAGAGAGACCTTAGATGTACTTATCTAGATTTTGGAGCACTCAAATGACGAGCGCCTCTCAACGTTCTGAGAATTCTTCAAGGGCCGGAATCCGAATATGCAATGGTAGTGGTAGTGAGCACTACCACTTGAGCTCAAAGCTACCTCTTGTTGTGTTTCTCCTACTTCTTGGTTAGAGTCGGCCAAGAGAGACAATGTGACATGCTCTAAGGTTCTCACTGCTCAGCACTCACAGACTCACAAAGGAAATCTTTGAAAATGATGCGGGATGAGAAAATCTGACAGAGCTTGTGTCACGTGTGCCACAAATGTTGAGAGAGAGGAAGAGAGAGTGAGAGGGGACTCATAGACAACGCTCACAAGTCACAAGCTCGCAAGGCAAATTGTAAAGAGGCGGGATGACATTAAGGGGCGGGAGCATTGCCAACCAAAAATAATGTTTATTAAGATTTGAACGTTAGCTAAGCCTAATAGCAACAGTAAAGTCTTTAAACTTTACATTAACTTGATTAAGGCATCCTGATTCCCCATTCCCACTATCCTTAGTCCTATTCCTTACTTCAAGATCATAATGCACTTTAAAATTTTAAAAAAACTATTTAACTTTTTTATTTCCCCTTACATTTATCTTATCTTTGTATATTCAAAAGGTAGTTTACCTCCTCTTCCTTTGCATACACTTAAAAAACCTAATAGGTTTTCTTTTCTTAAGTTTCCAAAACCCACATAATTCATTTCAAGAGGTAAATTTCAAAATTTGTAGGTGGGAATACATTAAACTGAGGTTTGTTTTGAGCATTGACATGTGGCCTTCAGTTTCTTCAAGATAGTATAAAAGCTATCGGCTAGATCTTCAAGAATCTAGAACATGATAAAACAAAGAAAAGTATAGGGAATAGTATGTGTACCCTCCGCCCCCCCCCCCCCCCCAAAACCGAAATATGATACCGCCCTCCCTTATTTTTAAGCTTAGGAGATAAATTATTGGGGGCCTACCCCTAACTTATACGCTTATGTAGCTTAAAACCCCCCCCCCTCCCTTGCACTTACGTGGTGCGGTAAGTTTTCCATGGTGAATCCCCCGGGTCGGAAGTACATGCATCATACAAGCTCAACAATTCTTTGTTTCCCTCACCCGCTAGCTAACTTGCATGCTTTGTTTTTGCAAGGTTTGTAGTCGGAATGTATGACAAATCATCTACTTCTTGCAACATAAAAAAAATCTTGTAAATGCATTGAAGTAAATAATTTTACATGCCACTAATACATATTCTACATAGTTTTACCCCAACAAAGTGCTTTCTCAAGCGAGGGTAATGCACGTGCCACAATTGAGCCAACAATCGATCTGGGACAAGTTACTGTCGAATACTGTACCAGTTGCCCACCAAGCTCGAATAGTCCTATACAAGCTTGTTGCCTTATCCTCGCTCCTTGCACATTGCCAAAGTTCACACAGACGCTTGTGCTCGTCTTGGAAATTTTAAAGCACGTATTGCATGGTGTGAATTTGCAAACTTTGGTCCCAATGAAACAAGTAAGAACGTTCTCTTCCCTCCATAATATTGTCAGGCCCTCCTCTACAGGCTCTCCAATTTGTCCCAGCCTCATCTGCCATGAATCCTTTAAAATCTTCTGGAAGGTGTCCACTTTTCAAAAGCACTGAATTCATCATTTCCCCAAAACATGGGTTGCGCCTATGTGTCTTCTTCTTTCATCTCGCAAATGGCTATTGTTTGCATATGTTGGATCCTATAGAGTGCATTGATTAATATTTTTTACAAACAAAAGCAAAAGAATAGGGTTGATATGTCAGTAGGTCTTACGTAGGGTCATAGACATGGACTGCCATTGTTGTCCACCCTGCTACTCTACGGACGTGATAAAAGAAAACCCAATTTTTTTGGAGGTCTCCACTACCATCTTGCCGCATTCTATTTACAAACTCAACACTAGATCCTGGGCCATTGGCTGACACTTTTAACACATGATATCTTTTGCTTTGATATGTGGATTGTCTTGGAAAAAGCAAACCGTGAAAAAACTTGTAGCCGCAACTGTTTTTGAGCCAAATCAATTGGGACTCTACACCAACACCAATACGTGTCGTTGTAGCTTCTCGCATCCAATGTTTGAATTTGAGTTACAAACCACAAAGATGCAGGTAAGAACATCGAGAGGGAGCACACATGACACATATTTTAGACAGGAGAGAGCTTTACCTCTGTGTATGACTTAGTGGCCGCATCTCCTCTAGTACAGAGAGCAGCTCATTACTATTCAGCTGCTCCCCATTTTCACGCACCACTGCTCCCGTAACCATCTGCTTTGCAAGACTTAATTGCAAATTCCTAGGTCCCGTCACCCACTGGGCTTTCTGACAACACACGTGACACAAGATCTCTAGTTTGTCTGATTGATGATCGCAAAAATCCCTTGGCCATGGGATGAATATGCCTTCCGAGGATAAATAAACGGGTCTGGTTGTAATTGGCCAGTAAGTAATAGATGGACACTCCCGAAGAAGAATTGGACAATTGCCACAATGAAAGCAACACAAGTGCTCCATTTTCGGAGCTAAGCATACAAACAAAAGCAATTGATGTTAGTAATTTCCCATTCCAAGAAGTCTCGCTTGGCAACCCGTTCATTGCATTTATCGAGCATGAGCTATTCTTACAAATGAGGTTCCCACCACATTTACTTCTCTTGATCAAAGGTGGATACCTCATTCTAAACTGAACAGGCTTAACTCAACAATGGCCATCATTCTTCTGATCCATTCCCATCATTTTTGGAATGCCATCTGGCACATTGTCTAGCTCATAAACGCAGCTCCCATTGTATATTTGAGGAGCTTCATCAACACGCTTCTTAATTGAACATCTAGAGATCATTCGACTTAACTTGGGGTACTTGTGGTTATTCAATGCAATATACTCTATTGTACTTTGTGTTTTTTCCAATTGCTCAAATTTTACCCTTTTTTCTGTCTTTTTGTTATGTTCCTCACTTAAGTTGCCTGCCTTTTCTTCATCACAGGCATGAAAGGAATCATCGGTCTTACCATATGAAATTTCGGCAGACCTTTCTCCTTGTCTTCAATGGAGTTGTCAAACAATTCTACAATTGCCACCTTCGGTGTTGAGGCTAATATCACATTGTCGTGCGTGACCAACAGAAACCTTGAAGACAAGGTTGAATCCAACACAAATTCATAGGATTGACCATCGAATATCTTGCTGGGCAATCAATCAAAAAGGGGACATTGCCAATAGTATTTAAAAATAAACTCACCTTGCTCAAATGATGATGAAGCCATTGCCCATTAAATCAAGCAGAAGCAATTGCATATACCTAGGTTAACCCCATATCATATATTTATAGGCATCCAAGACACTCTATATATCTATCTCGCTCACCATGTCTATCATTTTCTTCTACCTCTCACTCTAAATATAACCGACACTCCTGCTTGTTGAACCCAATCTATTTTTTTAACAAAATATACTATGGAATTTGGCCATATCCTAATTTTTTTCTAAAACCTACTCTAGAGTTATTGGTGGTCCAATAACTCACTAAAATGCCCCTTGAATTTGTCATTCTTTTGTCATAAATTCCCAAAATCCATTCCAATTTTCCATAACTCCCAAAACAACGATAGACTGGATTATAAAAAAAAAAAGACAAAAAAAGTTGATTCTTTTGACAAGAAGACTGTTTGTCTATCATTACAAATCTATTTCTCACCACAATTAATGACAAAATATGGGGGGTAATTTGTAAATTTTTGAAAATTGAGGGGTATTCTTGGAATTTCCACAAATTAGAGTTGGTAATTTTCCCTAATCTTTATCATTTCTTGACAATTGAGATCCTTTTTTGAGAGCTTAGCATGTTATTTGTCACAAATAATCTCCCCAAAAATGCAACCATCTCTAAAAATAATGAAGCAATTCATCTCCAAAATGTACATAAACAACTCAAATTCTAGTTTTAGTATCTTGTATTGATATACAATCAGTCTTCTTATGAAAACCTACAATTTTTTTCATCTTTTGAGAAATTTACTCTCACAATCAGGGGTATTTTTGTTGTTTGGAATATTTGAAAGGCACTTTGGGAATTAATGACAAATTATGGGGGTAATTTGGGTTTTAAAAAAAATTTGAGGTGTATTTTGGGAATTTCCACAAATTGGAGGGGGTTTTGGTAATTTTCCAAATCTTTATCCTTTCTTGACAATTGAGATCCTTTTTTTGAGAGCTTAGCATGTTATTTGTTACAAATCACCTCCCAAAAAAGGCAAATATTTCTAAAAATAATGAAGCAATTCATCTTCAAAGCCTACATAAACAACTCAAATTCTAGTTTTAGTATCTTGTCTTGATAGATAATCAGTCTTCTTATGAAAACCTACAATTTGTTTCATCTTTTGAGAAATTTACTTCACAACCAGGGGTATTTTGGATTTTATGGAAAATTTGAAGGGCATTTTGGAAATTAATGACCAAATATGGGGGGTATTTTGTAAATTTTTGAAATTAGAGGGGTCTTCTTGGAATTTCCACAAATTAGAGGGTTTTTTTGGTTATTTTTCCTAATCTTTATCCTTACTTGACAATTGAGATCTTTTTTTTTTAGAGCTTAACCTGTTATTTATCACAAATCCCTCCCAAAAGGCAATTATTTCTAAAAATAATGAAGCAATTCATCTCCATAGCCTACATAAACAACTCAAATTCTAGTTTTAGTATCTTGTATTGATAGACAATCAGTCTTATTATGAAAACCTACAAATTCTTTTATCTTTTGAGAAATTTACTCTCACAACCAGGGGTATTTTTTCTTTTTGGAAAATTTGAAGGGCATTTAGGGAATTAATGACAAACTATGGGAGGTAATTTGGGAATTTTTGAAATTCGAAGGGTATTTTGGGAATTTCCACAAATAACATCAGTTTTTTGGTAGTTTTTCCGTTTATTTAGCTCAGAAACGCAGAATCAAAACGTTTATTTAGTTGCCAATCAAAACAAAAGCTCAAAAATGCAGGCGTAGAGAGAGAGAGAGAGAGAGAGAGAGAGAGAGAGAGAGAGAGAGAGAGAGAGAGAGAGAGAGAGAGAGAGAGAGAGAGAGAGAGAGAGAGAGAGAGAGAGAGAGAGAGAGAGAGAGAGAGAGAGAGAGAGCACAGTCTAAATTTGGCGGAGCCGATTCTATAGTTCATGCATGCGTATGTGTATCCTCTCCAAAAGAGGGCTTAGCAGGTGCATGGTTTCAAGTGGGACGAAGAAGCACAAGAGGCCTTTGACAGGGTGAAAGAAATCTTGTGTCAATTACTGATGGTGTGTCCTCCAAACCGAGATGATAATTTTTATATTTCCATGATAGTAGGTATTGTGGCCATTGGAGCAGTGTTGCTACCTTCAGTAGCAACACTGATAGGTATTGCTACTGAAGGTAGCAATACCTACTATATTTCCATGATAGTAGGTATTGTGGCCATTGGAGCAGTGTTGCTACTGAAGGTAGGGAGAAGCTACAAGACCATCTACTTTGAAAGTAGGGTGATAAGTCACGGGGTGGTGACCTACACCGAAGTGGAACAATGGATGATGGAATTGGTTTTTGCTTGCAAAAATTTCAAAGTGCATCTCATTGTGCGAAAGTTCTATGTGTTGGCCGCTAACAATCTGTTGCCTGAAGTGGTGTTGTATTTAAAGCCAGGGAAGCAGATTATGAAGTGGGTGTTGGAGCTATAGGAGTTTGACTTCAAGTTTAAGATCGTCCACACTTGGCAGATATTTTGGTCAGCGAGGTTGTTGATTTGTCAGTTTATCCAAGGGTGGTGCAAAATGAATCTAGAGAGGAGCCAGACCTTGATGGTGCATTCACTATGTGGTTTGATGGTGCATATAGGAGAGTGATGCAAAAATCAAGAGGTGGTGTGGTGATATAGGATCCACAAGGAAAAGTAATCTTCTCAAAGGACTATGATATGGAGGACGTCCACACCAACAATGAGGTAGATTACTTTGCCCTCCATTTAGGTTTAAAGCAATGCGTAAAGTTCATCATTTCCAGGTGGGTAGTTAAAGGAGATGCATTGTTGGTCATCAAGTAGCTGTTAGGCCAATGGTAGGTAAAGCGAGATTCCTTGAAGCATTGGTTTTTTTCCATTAAGAAGTTGTTGAAGTTCTTTGGAGAGGTCTAGTTTAAGCATGTCAAGAGAGAGCAAAACCAAGAGGTAGACCAGCTAGCTAGCAGCACAGTGCATGCACATGTTGCGGGTCTATATGTAGCCCCATCCACTTACAAAGGTAGGGAATCCTTGAAGGAGATTGAAGATTTTCCAAGTACAGGACAATGTCCAACAGAGGATCTATCCAAGTTGCAGAGGAGAAGGGTTGTACAAAAGGCGCAAAAGTTTACATTGGTAGGTGAAGACCAAATGACCTATGGTCTAGATGGAGTTCTAAGAAGGGTGCTTTACAAAGAGGAGATTAGCTTGGTGTTTGAGCAGTGCCATGAGGAAATCGGACACAAGGGCAAAGACCACATGCTATTTAGAGTGCTTAGAGCAGGTTTTTGGTGGGCGTCTATAGTGCGGGATGTACACTATTGTTGCAAGACTTTCGATGAACGCCAGACCATGGGTGAAAGGCGACTGGTAGCCGAGTCCTAGGAGCCATCATAGCTCAGAGTGCTTTTGAGAAGTGGGGTTTGGATGCCATTGGTCCACTCCCTAAGTCTACAAGCGGCAAGAAATACATTGTGGTAGCCATTGACTACCTCACCAGGTGTGTTGAGGCCAAGACAGTTAAGGAGGTAAATGCACATGTTGTGGCTTAGTTTGTTTTTTATTGCATTTGTTGCCATTTTGGGGTGCCTTGGGTACTCATTTTTGGTAGAGGCCAAGGGTTTAGAAGCAATCTTATGCAGGCATTAGTGGAGGAGCTGGGCATTTAGCATCGGTTTTCTTTGCCCTATCATCCCCAATGCAACGGTCTAGTGGAGAGTGCCAATGGGAAGATCATCAAAATGCTGACAAAGTATGTGTACAAGAAGGAGGCAGAGTGGGAGGCAAATTTTGAGAAGTGCTTATGTGCGTACAGGATGTCTTATAAGGTGGCTACAAATTTTACTCCCTTCGAGTTGGTCTATGGTAAGGAGGCGGTGGTGCCAGTGCATGTGCAGCTAGGTGCTCTAAGGGGTATGTGGCGCGTCAATGCCACTCAACAGGAGGTTTTGGAGGATCGGATTGTCAATCTTGAAGCCTTACGGATGGACAAAGAGGTAGCAGAGGACTAATATGTGAAGCAGCGAGAGAAGTAGGTTGCAAAATTCAATCAAAGTTTTCAAGATAAGAAGATACAGGAGGGAGATTTGGTGATGAAGTAGAAAAGCTACTTGGATTTCACCTTTCATACAAAGTTCAAGAAGAAGTGGACGGGTCCATACAAAGTGAAAAGGGCTTTTCCTAATGTGACCTATCAATTGGTGAGAGCGAATGATAAGCTTCTTAGGCACAAGGTGAATGGTGTGCGACTCAAGCTGTACTTTGATAGAGGTCTTGTGTCTGATGTGCATGAGATTGTAGCCAAGAGAGGTAGGTAACCCACCTAGAATATGTGACATGCAAACAAGATGAAGTTTTGTACATATCCCTGTATGTTTGGTTGTCAGCTGGGTGTGGTAGTTTTGAAGTCCTATAAATATGCTTTTGGTTGAACATAAATGTTCAACAAGGGGGTTGGGCAATGACGGTGTAGCCAATTTTGATTGAGTCTAGAAGTGGTGCCAAGCAAGGCTACGGATATGTGCATGACAAAGTGCTAAAGCAGGTGTGAAGGCCCTAAGCATGCAAGTTGAAGTGTAGGCCTTATGTGGGTTTTTAGGTCAAGAGGGGCTCCATAGAAGGCCAATCAGAGTGATGGATCCAAGTGTCTAAATTGCAAAGTTGGTGCCTCAAAATGTAGTGTTTGATATGCTCTACAAGCCAATCAAGACGACTCCTCAAACGGAGCCACAGTGTGAAAGTTATGGATGTCTAAAGATAAAATACATTGTAGATTCCTGACAGATAGGGCAAGTGGGGACAAGTGTCTAGAGCTAGAGTGAGAAGACATGGTTGAAGTGATCAAGTTGTGGAGCATGCCGGTCTTTTTGGATCATTGATCAAAGCTTGAATGAGCAAGTTATGGCCAATGGAATATTTGTCAGGGTTAGTAATTGGGCACTTTGACCGCTTTGGTAGGCGTGTCATCTAGTGTTTTCTCAGCCTTACCAGGGTTCTAGAAAGTGATATGCACTATATGAAGCCAACAAGACTTGATAGCTCCTCAAACAGATCCACGGACAGCAAGATACGACAGATTGAGAGGAGGAGCGATTGCCGGGAAATGTGCACATGTGATTTTGTGTCGATTTTGGGGCCATCATTCGAGGTTGTAAGAGGGTGAAGGAGGGCAAGGTCTTCAAAAATCAAAACCAGCATGACAGTCACTCACCTGGATTTTACAAGATGGTGATTGAATATGTGAGCAAAGTCTAGTGAATCCAAGATCTCCAAAGTTGAGGAAGTTGGTGGTCTATGAGGTTTTAGGAAAAAAAAAGAACTTTGGAGGGCTCAGTGACCATGGTTCTGCCACGTGGACGCTCAATGAGCTCACATGCACATGAGGGGACCGGATGTGGAGGGGTTATATTCTGGAGTGCAACCCTCACTCAAAGCATGAGATGGTGAGGGAGCTCTCTCTAGAGCTCCTTGAGCTTGTGGCCATGGCGTTGCCATTGTGGCACTGTGCGTGGTGGCGCTCGGCACATCTGGGCATTGTTTTGGTGGTTGACAATGCGTGATGGTTATTGGGTCACTGTCGAGTGTGGCAATGCACAATGATGATGGGTGCCCGCAAGGGGCACATTCTCATAGCCTTACAAGGCCCTTTTAAATTGAAGGCAAGAAGGCACTAGCACTAGCGCCAATGCCCCCCTCTCCCCGAGATCTCAAGGGTGCTATGAAAGTGAGAGAGGAAGGATCAATTGACCACGAGGAGTTCCAAGATTGTCTCAATTGCCAAATAAAGAGCCAAAGAGGTCCAATGAGATCAAAATTTTCAAAAAAGGGCAGGGCCCCCCCAAATTTTTAGTCTTTTTTAGGGGCTTTCTTGCACTATTAGAGAACGGTGAAAGCCAAGTGAGAAGCCTCAAGGGCTATTTTTTGTTGGAGCTCACCATTTGTGGCATTGCAATGGTTGTAAGAGCTTTGCTAAGAAATAATAAGCCATCCCCCCCCCCCCCCCCCCCCCCCAGTTTCTGGCTTCGTTTCCCCCTCCCTCTCTCACTTTCCCTTGCTCTTTGTGTGTGTGTTGATGCCGGTGGATGTGTGTGCCTATGGACCTCTTTGTGGTGCAAAGAGTGGGAAATTGAGTTGTGGTGTGTGTTGGAAGTGATGAAACAAGCATTGGTAGTGTGTTTGTGTTGAATGGCGGTCCTTCTAAGCATGTGTGCATTGAGAGGTGTACATGCAGTGACTTGTTAGTGTGTGTTGTATCTTTTGAAGGTGTTTCCTGAGAGGATAGGGTTGTTGTGAATGCCTTGAGCTATAGAGAGGAATTTTTGTGTGTGCTGGGTGTGTTCCCCATTCCCCCTCTCCAACATTGGTCAAATCTCACATTACTAGTTCCTCTTTAATTTATATTGATGAAATTGCTATGTTATCTCTTTTTTACATGCTCTCTCTTGTATTGCATGGTCCACAAATGGCCCTTTCTATAGGTGTAGGTGGAGTTGAGAGTCAGTACATGTTAGCGACATGAAGATTGAGCCATTTAGCAATCCCACAAGTCCCATTTTTGATGTTGAACAAGAAAATGAACCAGATTTATCAACAACTGTGCAATATAACAAGTCTACCAGAGAGTCATGGAAAGATAAGCTGGTTCAACTATGGAATCAAGGTAGGATCAGGTGGATGGGTGAGGAGATTAGCGATTACGCCATGCCATTTGATGCAATTAAATTCGAATTTCTTGGGGACAACAATGCTGGTGTGGTGGTAGAGAGGACGTGTGATTCTGCAAACAAGCAGCTCAATTAACGTAGATAGTTGCATGGACAATTACACAAGTCACTTTTTTGAATGGCACACCATTGTGTAGTGATGATGCTATGCAACATGAGTTGGAATGGGACAGTTGGGATGTGGTCCAAAACTTGTGGTACCTTTATCCACCAAGAAAAAATATAGTATGAGCAATAGGAAACCAAAGAATGTGATTAAAGAACCAACAACATCAAGAAATATGTCTCTTGAGTCTATGCAACAAGTGTCAACTATTGATTGTTGTGGGAAGAAATGTTGTCCGTTAGCAGACTTTGGGATGTTGATGTCTCTAAGAAGGGCCAATGTCAACATGCTCACACTAACTATGTGTATGATAACATTGGGATAGCTCAACGTATCGATCCACATGGAAATATGCAATACACTTTCTCATTGAATGGAAATGAAATCTATTGCAGGGGATGGTATGAGATGCATGGGATTCCAAAAAGATCATTTTATAGATACAAGAAACATTTTGAAGCAAGAGTGTGGGTATTCTTGCATGGGAGCAATGGCCATGTCGGAAGGTCAAGGGACCATGTTGGAATGGGAAAAGCTACTATTCAAGATTTTTTCAAAAACAATTCAGAACAGATGCCTCACAAGAGTAGAGTAGTAGAAGATGGTACCAAGGAAATATTACTTGTAATTCCAGAGATGTACAAACATGTTGACATCCTTGGAGAGGTCAATGTCAAACTTTTAGCCACAACATATAAGATCTTATCGTCATCTACATTCAATAGGATATGGAACAATGAGTTCAAGCATGTGTCATTTCCAAAGTCAAATGAATTCTCCAATTGTAGATTGTGTAGTGGAATTAAATCACGGATGGGTGCTACAAAGTCTCAGGAAGAGCACACCAAGATCATGGAGGAGTGGAGGAAACACATGAAACAACAACAGAGTTGAAGAAACTTGTACTATGAGTGGTGCAAGTACTTAGAGATGTCTTGCAATTAGTATGTATGCATCATCTATGATTTTTAAAAAAAGGAAACTCCTTGCTTGAAGATCAAGCCAAAGGATGTGGCCAAATCATGGTACTATAAGAGTCCTTGACTGGCATGATAAATGATGGGCATGGTCATGGAAGATATGGTCACTTTGCATTGACACTTTATGGCCCCCTGATCCAATTGCAACAATTGGATCTCTTTGTCTTTGCTTGCACAACCTAGAAAGGAGAGGTAAACATGACTTGGGTGACTTGGGAGAATAGTACTCTCAATCAGCTCATGGGAATTTCTTGTTTGATGCTTTACTTCAAAGGAATGCTCTCAGTGCTTTGAGAGATTTAGTCAAGGAGAACATCCAGACAATGCCCAATGCAGAGATGTCTAACAACCCTGATCGAGGTATACAACCAACCCAGTGTGAAAGTCACGTACAAAGCAAGAGATCTTTCAAAACACTACATGAGAACTTGCTATTGCAGTTAGATAATTGTGCATGCAACTAAAATTAAGAACATATATATGTTTGCATATCTCTCTTTACTTGTAGCTCGTGGTGCCTTCAAGATTGTGCAATTGGGTTTTTTAGTAGTGGGACATGCACATGAAGACATAGATGCCATGCTTATCAAGCTCTTAGAAAGGTTGAGAAATAACACTGCCTTCACGTTCCCTCATTTGATGGAGATTTTCATCAATGTGAGAAGTCATCACCAGCCCCATTTTTGCTCAAGCAAGTGCCCGACTTCAAGAGATTTTTGGAAGAATATCTATGTGATAGTCTAGATGCTCTAGTGGGGCACTCAAAACCATTGCAATTTAGATTTTTTATGCAAGATGATGTCCCTATCATGCAATACAAGGTGCACCCAAAGATGCATGATTCGAAGCTGATAGAGGAAGGGATAGAGCTATGGAAGAGGGATGATATAGGAAAAATCATGCTTCCTCAAGGGTCACCAATGGTCTTGCAATTAGAAAATTTTGTCAAGGACAATAAGTGGTTTGATGGATGAATTACCACATAAGATATTGGGAGAAATGGGTGGGCATCAAGGGTTGTGGGTCAAGTTATGAAAAATATATTAGTCTTGTGATTGAGTATTGGATGAAAATGGTCAATGAATTAGAAAAACCCACTTTGCCAAATGCATGTGTGTATGAAAGATTCTAGCTGCTATCAAAAGGAACTCATTACATGGTGCCTTTGGAGGTGGAAGAGGATTCTGAGTTTGAGGGCTATGAGGAGTACAATGACCATTGTTGTGGTCCACAAAGCAAAAGGCCTAAGGACTCATTTGCACCATTGATTAATGTCAAAAAATGGTGTCGTGCCGCTCCGCTTCCATGATGGGAAAAAGAGCAAAGAAATGTAAGCTAAGATTCTTTGAAGCCTACACATTTATTGAGCAGTGATCAGGGCTTGTTAACAAACTGAGTTTAATGCTAAATGTATGCCCGATGCGACTTAAAAGAGCCAACAGATGCCTTAATGCTGCTGAAAAGGAGTATGCTTGAAGTGAGCATAGATGGGAGATTATCATCTAGAACTGTAGTGCTTGAAGTGCTCTAACGGCCTGTCTTTATGGCTCGTCGATTGGAGCTACGGGGCAAAAGTTATGGCAGTTTGAAGTTTAAGTCGATTGCAGATTTGTACCGAATTGGGCAACTGCAGCTGGGGTGACAAAAATGAAATGAATGCAAATGCTTGAAGTGCTCACTTTGTGGAGCGTGTCAGTCTTTTCAGATGAGTGTGATCGGAGTTCCGGTCGCCAAGATATTGGTCGTTAAAGATTCACCGGGGGCTGTCGGTTCCGTACTGGTCCGGTCGGCTCGGTTGGTGTCTCAACTGGGAGTTTTTGTCTTTCGTCTAGGTTTTGGAAGGCTGGAGCAGTAATAGCTTGAGGAGTCTCATGTCTGGGATGCCATTTCATGCAGTGCTTGGCCGCAATGGTCGTGATTGGCAATACCCGGCTAGCAGGAACAAAACTCTGACACTTTTTATTGAATGTGATGGGAAGGCCTTACTTCAAATGCAATCACTCATACTTACATCTAGCAGGCTTGTGGCACTATTCAAGACCATTTACGGGCACAAAATTCACGGTGATATTACTAGTCAGGGGATGTTGGAAATGATGTCATGCGAGGCATTGCCTTGGCCGACATGTATGCCAAAACGGGTTGTACCAAAGATGTTATGCAAGGCATTGCCTTGGCCGATATGTATGCCAAATGTGATGCCCTTCAAATGGTGCCCAAGGGCCCATAAATACAGGCCGCCCATATTCAAAACGGTTAAGCCGACCGCCCAAAGGCCTCTTCAATGGCCGCCCAATAGGGGTTTAATAAGGGCAAATGGGAAAAGGAAAAAGAAAAGCATGGAAGAAATGGCGTGAGCAGTGGGCATCAGCGCATGGGGGAAAGGGGAAGCTCGTAGCAACCAATGCGTGGCTCGAATGAGCCCGACCAGCAAGCGAAAAATGGCCAATAGGCCATGGCGACCCATTCAGTACCGTCCGTGGTGAATTCGGCTGTGCTCTAGAAGTCCGGCCTGCCACGTCATCACAAGGGATCATGCCCCACATCAGTCACGACGCCGTGACTGATGGGCTGAGTGAGGCTACTATTGGAGGATAAAAACGAGATTTTGGAGGGCATCGAAGGGAGTTGAACGAAGTTGAAAAGGAAGGGCTTCTCGTGCTCTCTCTCTGGTGGGCTTGAGAACCGAAGCAAGAAGGTCTCTCTCTCACTCTCTCTCTCTCTCTCAACCTTGGAGAGAGAAGGTAACGGGGAGGGAATAAGGTGCAAAGGGAAGGAGAAGAAGTGGAAGGAGCGTAGCTCAAGGAGTGGAAGCTCGGCAAAGGAGAGGATCTCCCTTCTTCTCAACTTACCAAAGCAAAGTCTCTCAGGGCCAGAACAAGAAGGGATTTGTCGATGACCTATATATCTCTCTCTCTCTCTCAGGCCACGGCTCTTTCTTTCGACCTAAAGAAGCAAGAGGAAAGCATAAGGCATGGCAAGCAAGGAGATGCCCTCTCTCTCTTTCATAGATGAGCAAGCAGGAAGTATCTCTCTCTCGTCGAGCATAAATCGAGCATAAGGAAGAGGGAACTCTCTCCCTCGAGAGTAAGAAAAGCTTGGCAAGGGAAGGAGATTAGGCGAGTCGATGGCGGCAGACATCCGTATGGCCAGTTTTAAGTTTTGATGACAGGCATAAGTGGGAAGTTTACAGTCTTGGTCTAAATTGAGAGCATTAAACTCTCTTAACGCCATTAGTGCCATTAACGGCAAACATTTGTAATCGAATTTCACTTCGGCTAATCATTAACAGCTTAAAGCATTCCGGTTGTCAATTTTTAAGCATTTAAGGTGTATTCGGAATCTTTTTCTTGTGTCGTGCATCTTGTCTCTCTTGTTTCCCACAATGAGAAGCCTCGTGTTGACCTAGTTCACCTCGCGAACCCATTACCCCGACATCTTTGGTGAACCCGATGTAAAACTGAACTGGGGTGGAAAAAGTTAGCAGAGAAAGATGACTACACCGCAAGAGGCGGCGATGTAGTAGATGATGCAGCAATTTGCTGCCTACATGTAGCAGCAAAAAACTACACAAGAACAATTTAATTTTCATGACAAGATACGGAAAGCTCGACAAGTAGTAACAGAAAAATTACAGCGGTTCAATGTCGAGATGTTTCAGAATATTGCAAATTTATGAGCAATCTATGGAGGATAATGGGATTGATGATCATGAAGCAGTTGAAGGTTTTCACTTGATTGTCGTGCCAGAGGTTAGGGCTCAAATTGGGGAGATACAAGCTGCACAAGGACCAAATTGGCAGAATTTTAAAAAGGCATTACAGGAGGAGTATTTCCTTGAAGATTCTCAAAGGGTAACTAAGTAGAGTTTTATGAAGTGGATCCAGCAGAAAAACAAGGATTTGTCTGCAAGAGAGCTGCTACAAGAATTTGAAAAGAAATTTGAGTAGCTATCTACAGGACAACAGCGGTCATTGAAACCAGAACGGGTAGAGTTATTTGTCCAAGCTGTTGACCCACGGCTTCAAAAGAGCTTGGTGCAGCTACTTGAGGATTCAACACGTGAATTGGGTTTAACATCTGATTGGAAGCTGGTTTCTAAAGTAGTTAACATGATTGTAAAGTGGCAGATGAGGGTGGATAAGCTGATTGTGGTTGATCCCATGGAGACAACGGATGAAGAAATTAAGGAAAAGCCAGGCTCTGGGAAGCAAAAATTAGAGAGGCTTGTTCTTGACGAGTTGATCAAAGGTATACAAGAATTAAATCTAAATTTGAAAGAAATTAAGCTTGAAGGGGTAGGTACCAAGGGTTCCACTTCAGAGCCCACGTAACGAACTCCACGCAAGAATTGGGATGACCACTGCATGTGGTGTGATAGTAAAGATCATGAATGCAAAGACTATGAAGATTTTGATGAAGCTTACAAGAAAAATGTGGTCTTTTGGAAAGATAAGAAGATTCATCTCAAAGCAACAAGTGAGCCGCTCCGCTTGAATTTTGGGAGGGGTGGTATGAAGAAGTTAGCAGAGGAGATACAACATAACATTGCTATGGTAGAAGCAGCTACATATGGGTTGCAGGTATACAATAATGCAGATGATGAAGGTGTGAGAACTAAAGGTGATTTGTGGCCCTATGCTTTGAAGACTGAAGAAGCAGACAAGGTGACTCATGGAAAATTATGTCAGGTTGGGAATTGCATTAAGGAAACTACAGGATGGGCAGATCCGATAGATTCACTTTTAGTATATGCATTTATTGCCAGGTCTCAAGCTAATGAAGCCATAGTAGAGAAGGGCAAAAGAGATGAAGATATTGAAGGAATATCAAAAAGAGCAACAAGATCTAGCAGTAAGCAGGATGAAGGCAAACCTACTCCAGAAGTGGTAATGGAAGAGGCACTAAAAGATAAGAAGCAGAGTAAACCCAAGGGACCTTCTTATAAGATGAAATCTGACATTGAGTTGGCTACATATCTAAAGAAGGTTTTTGAAGAGCGCATTCTCAATAGCAAAGTGGAGCTCACATTGGGAGACATCTTGGGAATTGCCAAGCGTGAGTTTCATCAGGAGATTATTGACATTATCAAGAGGAAACGTCAGATACCAAGTGAGCAGGAACCTGATGCAGCTAAAAGTCAAATGATTCATCACATTGAGTCAATTTTGGATGCTTATGAAGAGGCATTTGAAGATGAAAAGTCAAAGGCTGTGGTGGTTTCAAATCCAATCATATATGAGGTAAGGCATGTTCATTTTAATGACGATGGAGATGAGGAAGTGGTACCCAGGAGTCACTTTTCTAGGACTCATTGGGCCAAAGCAATGACAGAAACCATTGTGAAACTTGGGGACATTGAAGGGCCAGTTTTAGCACTTGTGGACCATGGGTCAGAAATCAATCTTATGGCAAAGAGCTTGCACAAGAAAGGGAAATGGCCTATTGATTTTGATCATGGTTGGCGGATTTGAGCTGCCAATATGCTTCTGGGGGATCTTTATGGTGCCTGTGCAAATGTTAAGGTAACTATTGGGGATGTTTGTGATGCACAAAACTTTTTTATACAGGAGCATTCGCCCTATCCACTCATACTAGGACAACCCTACATTACGGCTATGCGCAAGGAAACAAAGGGGTTAGATGATGGCTCAGCCTATGCAAGGATCCGGAGCGGGGATAGTAAAAAGGCTGTTCAGTTTTTGACTATGTGAGTAGATCATGCCCGAAATAAAGATAGTCTACGTGATCATCCATTTCCGAAGATACGCAAAGAGTTCAAAGAACACAGGTTTTCACAGGATTTTCTTGGGGTGCCACTATAAAGCGGGACTATGATGGTATGGAGGTGGGGAAGCTCTCGCAAAGAGAGACTTTATCTTCGGGGTTTTTGGGATTAACATCTGAGGGTTCGGTGTCATACAGGAAGTTTAATGAGCTACCTAAATGGGAAAAGCAATATGTGTCAGGTATTCAAAGTGAATTGCAGGGATGTGATGTGCTTGAACCGGATGATGTGATTTCAGGAATCTTTGAAGAGGTCTCTTATGTGGATACTATGTCATAGCTAGAAGAGATCATGCAATACAGGTTACATAGTGGATTGACATAGTTAAAGTAAATTCAATGGACATGTATGAAGAACTGGATTTATATGAAGTACTTACACATATAAGGGAGGATTTGGGTGAACCAATTGAAGTCCAGGTAGAGACAAAATATAATATGTTGCAAAGAAGGTGATGCCAGTGGCTACACATTTGCCAGAAGGAAGTGATGGAGTAATGGAGAAAGCTTCTCGCCAACCTATACTGAGAGATCCAAAGAACATTGGGCATAAGTTCACTGAAGAGACATTGAAGCAGCTAAAAATTGGAAAGGAGGATTTCCTTACTGAAGAGGAGGTCAAATGCTTTTGACAAATACTTGGAAATCATGGTAAAGCCTTTGATTTTGAGCCTGATGAGATTGGGTGTGGAGACCCAAATGTTGTTTCTCCTATGGTATATTTACTGTGTCCTCATATGCCATGGAGTTTATGCCCTCGGTACCCAAAGCTCACTTGCCAAAGCTCATTGATTTGTTAAATGAGAAGATAAGGATGGGCATTTTGGAACCATCATGCGCACCATACTCTAATCGGTGGTTTACTGTTCTAGAGAAGAATGGTACCCTAAGGTTCATTCAGGATATGCAACCAGTCAACAAAGTAACAATCCGCAATGTGGGTACATGTCCAATAGTGGACGAGTTTGCTGAAGCCTTTGCAGGAAGATCTATTTACTCTATGGGTGATCTTTACTCAGGATATGATCAGTTTCAGCTTTCTTTGGAGAGTAGGGATCTTACTACAATGCGTACACCTCTCGGTTTGGTGAGGACGTGCACTCTACCACAGGGTGCTACTAACTCTGTAGCTCATATGATGAATGGTATGAATAAGGTGCTAAGGGATTTTATTCCTCATGTTACTATGCCTTTCATCGATGATTTTCCGATCAAGGGATGTGAAGAAGGGTTCAAAGATGAAGTAAAAGACCAGAGGGGGTGCCAACAGTTTGTTACCCAACATATTGCTGACTGTGATGCCATTTTATCTAGGCTTGAAGAAGTTAACTTGACACTTTCAGGGACAAAGTCAATTTTTGGTGCTAAAGAGGTTTCAATTGTGGGGCATATGTGTGGCTCAGATGGAAGACGACCAAGTCCGGCTAAAGTTGAAGCTATACAGAAGATGAAAGAAACATGCACATCGGTCACAGAGGTTCGGAGATTTCTGGGTGCATGTGTATTTTATCGTATTTGGTTGCCGCACTTTGCTCATGTTGCAGAGGCGCTTTACCAATTGCTAAGGAAGGGTAAAAGGTTTGTATGAGAAGAAGCTCATACAATGGCCATTAGAAAACTGAAAATGATGCTTCTCGAGGCTCCTACCTTGAGAAAGGTTGACTATAAGTGTGGAAGGCCAGTGATCGTAACCGTTGACACTAGCCTGACAGGTATTGGCTGGGCTATAGGTCAAAACGACGGGGATGGTCACAGGTATGCGGTCCGGTTTGGAGCAAAAGTGCTTAATTCTTGTCAAAGAGGTTACCCACAAGTTAAGAGAGAACTTTGGGGTGTTGCTATTTCCCTGAGGTCTGACAAAGAATATTTCATTGGTGCTTCAGTTGTGGTAGAGACAGATTGTTTACCATTGATAGGGATGATTGCAAACTGCACTACTCCAAACATTGCAATGTTGCGATAGATAGCCTTTATTAAGTCTCTTAACCCAGAGTTTTGTCACATTGCAAGAAGAGATAACCCTGTAGCAGATATGTTGTCAAGGGCCAGATATGAAGATGAAGAGGAGATGCTTACCATTAGTGATGATGTGGGCTTAAAGTTCTACACCTCTTCTCATTTACATGCAAGCTGTGGTACTCATGCTCGTGTTTTTGAAGTCTTTTTTGAAGGGATGTATGATGGAGAATGGCTTTTGATAGGGCGTTACCTCAATACTCTTACCAGGCAAGAGGGATGGAGTGATCAAGAGTACAAGAGGATCAGAAAGAAGGCTTATGGCTACTTTTTAAAGGATGGCCATCTGTGGAGGCAGCCAAAGCGTTCAAGAGGGATACCGCAACGGGTTGTTTGGATAAGCAACTCAAGAGCAGGTGATTAAAGAGTTTCATGAAAGCTTATGGGCCAGACACAGAGGGGTATGGGCAATGTTTGTCAAAATTAAGGACCGCTACTAGTGGAAGGGATGTACAAAGATGTTGCTCAATTTGTGGAGACATGCTTAGTATGCCAACAATATTCTAATGTATAGCATCGAGACGGATTACATCCTACTTATCCACTAGCTATGCATTACAAGTGGGTAGTAGATTTGATTACAATGCCAGTGGGTGTTTGGCAGATGAGGTATATTGTTCTTGCTAGAGAAGATCTCACTAATCAGGTTGAAGGAAGAGCTTTGCGTACAAAGGCTACAAGTGCTCTATGCAATTTTTTGCTAGAAGATGTAATTTCCAGGTATGGATGTGTTGGCAAAATCACTGCTGACAGAGGAGAGCTGGATGCAAATGAAGCTCGTGAGTTCTTTGCTCGTTTGGGCATTAAATTGGCTCTTACTACAACATACAATCCAGAAGGTAATGAGAAAAGTGAAAGAGGGCATCTGCCTATTGTTAAGGCTTTAGCAAAAGCATGCCAAGGACATATTGGTGATTGGCCTGAGCTACTACCTTTTGCTTTATGGGCTGATCACACTACGCATAGTTCAGTTACAAGTTATATGCCATTTGAATTGGTTTACGTATTCTCCAACAAGTTCTTGCTTTACGTATTCTCCAACTTGAGAGCATCAAGAAGATATTGAGCAGGCCAAAGAAAAGCTCAAGGAGGCAAGGTTGAAGAATAAAGCAACATTTGATGAGAAGCATAGACTACGACCATATGCTATCAAAGATGGAGATTGGTGAGTCTAATTTTGAGGATCAAATATTAGATCAAGAGCCAAGGGATGATGATGATATGTATGCATCGGACAATGTGTCTGATGAAGCTTTTGACGATTGAAATTAAAACGGAAGACGGTTGGCACATGCCGGAGGATGTGTAGGTCCAAAGAGGGTGGATGTCATGCCGCTTCGCTTCCATGATGGGAAAATGAGCAAAGAAATGTAATCTAAGATTCTTTGCAGCCTACACATTTATTGAGCAGTGATCAGGGCTTGTTAACAGGCCGAGTTTAATGCTAAATGTATGCCAGATGTGAGCAGTAATAGCTTGAGGAGTCTCATGTCCGGGATGCCATTTCATGTAGTGCTTGGCCGCTTGGTCGTGATTGGCAATACCCGGCTAGCAGGAACAAAACTCTGACACTTTTTATCGAATGTGATGGGAAGGCCTTACTTCAAATGCAATCACTCATACTTACATCTAGCAAGCTTGTGGCACTATTCAAGACCATTTACGGGCACAAAAATTCACGATGATATTACTAGTCAAGGGATGTTGGAAATGAGGTCATGTGAGGCATTGCCTTGGCTGACATGTATGCCAAAACGGGTTGTACCGAAGATGTTATGCAAGGCATTGCCTTGGCCGATATGTATGCCAAATGTGATGCCCTTCAAATCGTGCCCAAGGGCCCATAAATACAAGCGCCCATATTCAAAACGGTTAAGCCTGCCGCCCAAAGGCCTCTTCAATGGCCGCCAATAGGGGTTTAATAAGGGAAAATGGGAAAAGGAAAAAGAAAAGCATGGAAGAAATGGCGTGAGCAGCGGGCATCTGCGCAGGGGGGAAAGGGGAAGCTCGTAGCAACCAAAGCGTGGCTTGAATGAGCCCGACAAGGAAGCAAAAAATGGCTAGCAGGCCATGGCCACCCATTCAGTACCATGTGTGGTGAATTCGGCGGTGCTCCAGAAGTCCGGCCTACCACATCATCACAAGGGATCATTCACAGCGCCGTGACTAATGGGCTGAGGCTATTATTGGAGGATAAAAACGAGATTTTGGAGGGCATCAAAGGGAGTTGAACGAAGTTGAAAAGGAAGGGCTTCTCGCTCTCTCTCTCTAGTGGGATTGAGAACTGAAGCAAGAAGATCTCTCTCTCGCGCTCTCTCTCTCTCTCTCTCTCTCTCTCTCTCTCTCGACCTTGGAGAGAGAAGGTAACGGCGAGGGGATAAGGTGCAAAGGGAAGGAGAAGAAGTGGAAGAAGCATAGCTCGGGGAGTGGAAGCTCGGCAAAGGAGAGGATCTCCCTTCTTCTTGACTTAGCAAAGCAAAGTCTCTCAGGGCTTGTATGGAATAACAGCAGGTAAAGAACAAGAAGGAATTGGTCGATGACCTATCTCTCTCTCTCTCTCTCTCTCTCTCTCTCTCTCAAGCCACGACTCTTTCTTTCGACCTAAAGAAGCAAGAGGAAAGCATAAGGCATGGAAAGCAAGGAGTTGCCCTCTCTCTCTTTCATAGTTGAGCAAGCAGGAAGTATCTCTCTCTCATCGAGCATAAGTCAAGCATAAGGAAGAGGGAACTCTCTCCCTTGAGAGTAAGCAAAGCTTGGCAAGGGAAGGAGATTAGGCGAGTCGATGGCGGCAGATATCCTTATGGCCAGTTTTAAGTTCTGATGGCAGGCATAGGTGGGAAATTTACAGTCTTGGTCTAAATTGAGAGCATTAAACTCTCTTAACACCATCAGTGCCATTAACGGCAAATATTTGTAATCGAATTTCATTGCAGCTAATCATTAGCAGCTTAAAACATTCCGGTTGTCAATTTTTAAGTATTTAAGGTGCATTCGAAATCTTTTAATCGTGTCGTGCATCTTGTCTCTCTTGTTTCCCAAAACGAGTGGCCCCGTGCTGACCCGGTTCACCTCGCGAACCCATTACCCCCGACAACGGAACTTCATATTGGTACGACCTTCTGATGTAGTGTACCCAATATGGCTAGGTGTTTCTCAATCAGACATTGATGTTGATCCTAGTTCAACTAACTTTAGGAAGGTCCTCATTCAATGTTGGACACTAGTGTGCAAGAAGAAGGGTGTGAGTGATGATGGGGTTTATGAATTTTTTTGGGATAAGAAATGGGGACCTAATGAAAGAGATCCACAAGTATCGGAGGATGTGCTCTCTTTCTAAATTAAAAAAGCACTCTACAAGTGAATTTTGGAAGACAGGTTGAACAGTCTTTTTCCCAAAATAAGTGGGAATTTTCCCAAGTGGGATGGGTTGAAGTTTAAGCTTCCCAGTTTATTGCAAACTTCCCATTTCATCTAATATAATGTTATACAATGCATGCTTGTCATGTGATAAACCCTTTCTTCTTCCTTCCATTTTTTGTCGAGACCATTTCATGGAAGCTTGAGGACTTCCATAGACAATCCCACACACCTTCTTGAAAAAACTTAATTGGAACCCTCATGTGCTCGAATACAAGGTAGGAATAGCATGGACTGCACTAGCATATCATAGAAGAAGCATGCGTATTGTATCCTCTCTCAAATAATTTTAACGTGCTGATATTCTTCTTCAAGCAAGTTCCCCCCTTGCTTAGATTCATGGCACCATGAGTAATGTGGCATTTTGAGCCATATTTTTCCAAAAATGGGTATATTTGGACCATTTTATTGGCCACTTTATCCCTAAAAATTACCCATTTTGGCCATAAAAGGGTGCAAGCAAAGATACATGTACAAAAAGCTATGGTCCTTGACATAGGTTGTGACTGACTTGTAAGCTCTATTAGCAAAGTGAATCTTAATAACATAGTGTATTTTAAGAAATTTCCATTATGGTATCTTTTTTTGTAACATCCATAAAGGTCCCAGACCCGTCACCCCCTCACGTGGTTCTAACAACTTTAGATTGTGAGCATTGTTTCCCCTTTTTCTTGCAGTTCCATGGCTCAAGAGCTGCGAGAGTCTTTCAGCATCAGTTGCCAACATATAGAGGAGGCTATCATGGCGCAAGAGCTATACAGAGGACCCTTTTACAACACACAGTAGGCTGCTGCTATTGGAAGTGTGGTGTTCCCAACTTGGAGTGGTGTAACGCGTCTCTCTCTCTCTCTCTCTCTCTCTCTCTCTCTCTCTCTCTCTCTCTCTCTCTCTCTCTCTCTCTCTCTCTCTCTCTCTCTCAGCTATTCCATATTTAAGTCTAAAAATTGGATGGTTTTTGGTGTACGTTTCAATGGGATCCCTATGAATTTAGCAAGAGGTAATGGACACGCATTCACAATTGTGTCAGAATCTCCCCATGAAATTTCAAATTGGAACATACAAAATTCTAGCATGGAAGCTAGAGAACATTAAAATTTGTATTGGGCTTCCAAGGAAAGAGAGTAGCGCATAAGAGAAGCAGCACAAAAATTGCAAGTTGATGTGGTGAGAGTGTTGAATCAGATGAGACCAGAGTGTTGAAGATATGCAAGATTATTGCCGCTTGCTTTTAGAGGCAGAGAGGAGGTTTGTTGGACATAGCAAGCCAACGGAAATTTTCCCAACAACTCATGCTTCAACCTTGTATTGCTAGGCTGTAGGATGCATCAAGTCAGATTGAGTCTAGATTACTTGCAAATGTGAGGCACACTTTAACTCATATTAAGCAGCTTCATTCAACAAATGAGATGTTTGCCAAGATTTTTGCAATCCTGATGTTGATGAACTCAATGGATGGAGACCCTGAGGATATAAACTTTCTTCAAGTAGCAAGATACCTTGGTGTTGATCCATGAACTCTGTTGCAAGCAAGGCTACGTTTGTCTAGCGAGAATGAGGAAAGTTTTCCTATCTTTATGTGTGAGAGAGGCTGGAGTACATGCTGTTTAATAAGATATATGAAGGATGTTGTCTACTTCTGGATTACGAAGACGCGAGTTTCTCTCAACAAGAAAGACTATGCAACATGAGGATTGGGACAGTCATATATGTGCAACTTCTAGTCCATCTTCTGGATGAGTCTTAGGTATATTTTCATTGCATCCAAATGTGTGTTCTAGTGTACATAGATCAAAGCTTAGATGTGATAATCAGTTTATAAAGCAATAGTTGCTCCATATTGATTGATTATTAAAAGTTATGTGGGTGCTACTTGTACTTATTACTTGAGTGCTTTGAAGGTTTTGTGAATCTGATGAGAATGGAGTTTTTTAATGTACTTAGCTCTCCATATTTCTATAAAGTATGCAACCCAAATGTTGCCTTAAAATAGTGCACTTAGGCTTGATATATTATCTAACTACTTGAAAGCTGACAATGATCAAGTTACAAGACAATGGAGAAAGCTAATACATGTATCTTAGATCAAGCATTTGCTACTTTTAAGCATAAGTCTTTAAATCACTGAAAGTTACATAGCTTTGCTTCGCTTCAAACCTTTGTTTTGCTGATTTGATAATTTGGTATTGAACTTTAAAGCCTTGTGCTTGAAAGCAATATGCTATAAAGCAGGCTATTGATCTCTGTGCTAAAGAGAAGTCTTCTTTAAGCCCGCACAAAATTGTTGTTTTTGCTCTCCGAAATCCATCTTTTTGAAGATAGTGGCTTTGAGATGCAAGTCCCAAAACTTGTTTACATATTTGTGAATGGATTCGTAGGCAGAGAGCTTCAAGATTCGCCATTCGGTGAGTACTTTGTCTTTGGCATCGGTGGCCAAAAACTGCTTCATGATGGAAGCTCTTAAAGCTTTCCATGTTCGTGGAGCTTCACCGTTGGCCCATAGGCTAGACCACCATTGCCTGGCGGACTTTTGAAAGTGCATGGCTACATGGCATAGCTTAGAGGACTTCGTGAAGCCCTCATCTCCAAACGCCGCATGGAATTGTTGGATGAAATCCAAGACTTTGTCTGTAGCACCAAAAGTGCCATCATAGGTAAGGAAAGGGATGATCTTTCCTCCCTCTTTGAACTTCTTGAGCTTGGACGATCTCTTCCACACGGCATAGGATTTCCTATGGCCTCTTCTTTTTTATGGTTCAAAAGTTGCACCATCGCTCTCTTCAAGAGATGAAGAATTGGAGGAAGATGGAAAAGAGGGTGACCTCTTTCTCACCTTTTTCTTGCCTTGATCCTCTTTGTCTGCACCATCACTTTCATAAGAGGAAGAGGATGAAGAAGATGGAGAAGAGGGTGACCTCTTTCTTGCCTTTTTCTTCTCTTGCTTTTTGTCATCCCTCTTTGAATTATGGTGTGGAGAAGTGTGCAATGGTCTTCTCCGTTTAGGAGGTGATGGGGAGCATTTTTCCTGCCATATTTGTGGGGCCATCTCCGCCGAGGTGGCAGGAGACTCACTTCTTTTTCGTTCCTTCGGTGGGGGCTCTTGAGTTCTCCTTTGAGAAGGATATGCGTCATCAAGAAGCAAATTTTTGAGCCCTTTGTATGGATCCTCTTCTTCTTCGCGAATCAAAGAGAGGCCTCTTTTGGGAGTCTCGCAAGGAGGCTTCCTAGGTACTCTCTTGCAATGGTGGGGAGTTTGGAGAATCCCATGAGCACGAAGGTGCCGTTGCACTTCACTTTGGAGGGATGGATTGCCCATGGCTTGTTGAAGCCTCGAAACAAGGTAGTTAACAAGCATAGGGGCATCATTAGTTGCCTCCTTATTAGCAAAATCAAAGATATCAACAATAATTTCAGTCTCTTTACTATTGTCAGCCATTCTAACAATTTTTAGGTGTAGTTTGGCACTTCAAGCCCTACTTGCTACTCCTCTTTACCCCTTTAGAAAAGCACTCAAGCTACTGTACCCGTGGCTCGAATACCATTAATTGGAAGGAATAGAAGAGAGGGTCTTTCAACACAAAAAGAGCACTGGCTCCTGTCAAGCTTCTAATAGCTCAATAGTAGTTAAGCTGTAGGCAAGCCCCGTAGGACTCCACTGTTAAGACCATAGCTCTCGATGGTGATGCTCCGTTAGCTGCACGAAGGCAGGCGCACTGCAAGGCTGAAAAATCCCTATTCTACTTACTCAATTGCAATTAATAATACCAACCATTTATAGCAATCTTGAGGACCTCCCTTCTTGAGAAAGAAAAGAGAAACGTTGTTCTCTGATACCAACATAACATTTAATGGCCTAGTAACTTGTGTGTAGCGGAAAATAGCATGAACATAGTGAGCATTTCATTAGAATAGATCCCTAATGAGCAAAAGGCTTTGTAGTATAGGTTTCCCCCATCAAGGGAGACATTTTACAATACAATTATTTGTGTTCCTTTAATAACTAGCTAGTGTAATGACGATGGAAGCTTCACGCACTAAGCAAACACTTATAAAACACAACATCAATTCCCTCACGGTCTCAGACCAAAGATCTCACACACCTTCGAAGATGGTGAGAGCTAGCAGGGTACGAGAGTAGATAGAGAGGAAGAAGGAGTAGTCTTATGAGAAAGATGTACATCTGCTCACATAATCACTCATATTAGCATAGCATAGCTTAGTAATTAGCACGATAGAGGAGATGAGCATGCATTGAAGCTTGGATTTTGGTTGGATTTGCATCACAAAGCCAAGAGTTGTTGGTGTAGGCCTCCCTTCTCACAAGCTTGGAGTAGGTGATAAGCTTTCCATTAAAGCTTGAGAAGGAGAGAGAGAGTCTTCTTGCTTCACACATGAGCTTGTGTGAGTGTGTGTGGAATAATGCCTTTGAAAAATCAGCCCCCTCTCTCTTGGTCGACCCCTCTTGCTAAATCCTCTTGTTGGCACCTCATTGGACCTCCCCAGGCTTAGCCAATAGGATTTAAGAAGCATAAGTGATAGACTTCTGACATGTGTCCCCCTTTTCCCTTTTGTGAGAGCTTTAGGTAATTAATTAATGCAACTAAACTGTCATTGGACACCTTTGTCTTCTGGCCAATAGAATCAAGCAAGCCATTGGGCTGCTGAATGCTCATTGGACCCCTTGGGAGACTCTTCAATAGTCTTCTAGAGAGCTTAATTCTTATTGGTTCTTTTATTAAGTGCTTTTAAATAAATTAACTAGATCAACTCTAGCCTAATTCTCATTGGTCCACCTCTATGGCCATCCAGTAGGATTTAAGTGCACCTTGTGGGCATCTGGGCTAGGGAGCTGACATGTGTCCCTCATTTTTCTTTGTGTAAAGGGAGCCAGTGAGTGTATGTGTGTGTGTGTTTCTCTCTCATCCCCTACTTACAGGGCTCGCCCCCTCCTATGTAGGAGCCTTGAAGACTTTTTTGGCACACTCACAAAGCATCCAATTTTACTAAGCTTGACCATTGGACACAACCTTTTGAATTTTGGAACCTTAGCATTGTGGAAGTCTTAATGGGCTGAACTTAGGGTCTTTAAAGCCCATTGTTGCACATTGCTCTTTTGCAGATGGCCCCCCCTTTGGATCCCTATTTTCCCTGCTTTGGATCCCTAGTGTGTGTGGTCTGCCAGCTTAACCAATATTCTACCTTTTTCTCCCCTGGCACTTCCCCATAACATGAGAAAATCATTTAGGAGAATTAGATATTAGTTATTATGACATTGAGACTTGCTAAAGACCCTGGATGTCCACTTTCCAAAAATACCTATAGCACATGCCTTTAAGGATATTTATACATACACTTCATCCATGAATTAAAAGACCTCTCTTCCTTAAACTTGCAACTTTTTTTAAGTTTCATGTAGTTTTGATTTTTTTAAAAAAAGTTTTCCATTTCTAAACCCCTATTGTACATGTAATTCTGTAACTCTTTGAAATATTAAAAGCAATTCCGAGTGAACTCACATACTACATTTTCATATTTTGTGGCAGACCCTCGTCGAGAGCCAAAAGAATCTTAATTTCAGATTTAGATGCAAACGGGACATTATTGATGATGATGCAAATTTGCACCCTTGGTCTACTTTTCTTTGTAATACACCCCCCCCCCCCAAAGTTGCATCATTTTATGATAGGCCTCGTGATTTTATCACTTGTTTTTATTGCTTCCACTTCCATGGCTATGCTGGCCACCTCTACGAGACGACATACTGTCAAGGTAGTTTCTTTCTCCTCATTCCCGGTTTGAGGCATGCCTCATCTCTCTTGCTCTCTCTCTCTCTCTCTCTCTCTCTCTCTCACACACACACACACACACACACACACACACACACACACACACACACACACACACACACACACACACACACACACACACACACACACACACACACACACACACACACACACACACACACACACACATTTTTTTTTAGTAATGTCAGATTGAATTACTAATGGGAAACCTCAAAACGAGGAAAACCCATATAAAATATTACAAGCGATAAATTAGAAATAGTCAAAGTAGAGCTCATAATGACTGAAGGGGAGCTCATCCACCAACTCATAGGCAACCTGAAGAGACTGACAAAGAGAAGTTTTGAAGAAGGATACATACTCCACTTGAATCTGCTTAAACATGAGGAAATTACGTGCTCTCCACACTGTCCATAGCACCCAGAATCTAACCCAGCCAAAATAGTATGTATACGACCGAAGTAATGGCGGAAGAACTCCAAATAGCCAGAAAAATCTACCAAAATGTATCCCAGGGAAACGTGTGCAAAGAGCTGCAGAGATGAAATCCACAAATTGTTGCGTACGAGAACAATACATGTGGAATATTCTCAATGATTGCACCACAACGAACACATCGCGAGGAGGCCAATCTTCTGGAGAGCAGAAATTTGCTTGTTGGGAGCCACCCAATTATGCATCTCCACATAAACAATCGCTCCTTTAAAGGTAGCTTTGCATGCCACACTTGCATAACTTTAGTTTGCCACCATGTAGCATCCTTATTCATATTCCACACCTTGTTACAGTGTTGTTGTATCCGGGAGGATGACTGCAAATGGAAATACACCTTCTTTGCAGATATAGCGTGAAAGGAAGGACCAATGTAATGCCAATCAAATATTTGATCCTCCACAACCAATGACGAAATAGGAGAGATAGAATGAACCAGATCCTTAATGGTGCTCTCTATGTGCCTGTAGTGCATTCCCAGTCCAAAATTAATAGCAGCCTGTCTGAATAAGAGCACCTGTCTATCCGCATCAAGCACATTTTATATCCTTTCAATACCTTTCTGGGAGAGAAAGTAAGATTGTCTAGGAGACCGTTGAACAAGAGATGAAAAACCTGACTCCAATGTAGACTCTCCAATCGAAGCGAATTGCCACTCACATCATCTCTACCATGCCACAGCAAGTCCTGCGTAACTATTTTCCAATCAGCCACAATGCTGGAAGAAAGGGGACGTCCAGGTATTTTGGCTTCAAATTTACCAAAGACCACATCCCAGTAAGAAGGCTGCCAATGGCCAAAAGCTGGTGTAGAAACTGCACTAGAACACAGAAATGCCATCATTTGCGTCTAGGGTTGTTTTTGCTCTATCAGTACCAATAGCAAAGTGGCCTTCCTTGCTGTAACATGAGAACAAAAATGTAGAATATTGAGACCACTACAACGCTTCGGAGTACACAAATTATCTATCGCGAGAAATTGCAAGCCCTTTTTCGGAGAGCAAGTAGACCAAAAGTGCTCTAAAATTCAAGACATAAAGGCCCGAAGACGAAGTGGTTGCCAATGCAACAATGGCAGGAAAAATTTCATATATGCCACCAAAAATAGACTGCACTATTCTGAGTCTTACATGCAGCGGCCAAGTAGAAAATTTCCAATAGTGCAATTTAGACTTAAGTTTATTCTCAACCCAATCCAATAACTTGGCATTGTTCACCGACCAAGCAAGCGAGTATCCAAGGTGTCACACAATTTGATCAAGCTTCAAAATCTCACTTAGCCATATTACAGAGTGCCAATCCATTTGATGCAAGGAAACAATTTAGAATTTTGAAAGTTCACATGCAAACCTGCAGCCACTCCATAAACATGTAGAGCTTCCATGATACATCGAACATGCTCAAGTTGATATTGAGGCCAAAACATGGAGTCATCCGCATACGCTTGTGCCACAAAATGAGAACGAGAGGGAAATTCCAATCCATGTAAATGGCCAGATGTTGTCAAGGAGTTCAAATACAATAACAAAGGATGTGTAGCAATAGCATACAACATAGCACTCAAAGGACATCCTTGCCTGATCGAACAACCAAAATCCCGTAATTGAGTCATCTCACCATCAATTATTTTGGCAGATTGACTATGCTCATAAAGAAAATAGACCACATGACGCATTTTGGACCCAAAGCCCAATGCCGCCATTATCTGTGCAATGAATTTCTAATGAACAATGTCAAACGCTTTCTCTATATCAACTTGCATAACAAGTAAATCGTGTCTTGTATATTTTGCATACTCAATCCAATGAAAGCATTGGCAATATTATCCATAATTTGTCGGCGAGGAATGAATCCATACTGAGCCGGATGTATGCAAGTGTAGCTATCATTTTCGACAACAATTTGTAAGTGACCGACATAAGCGTCATGGGACACCACTGTGAAAAGGATTCACACAGTGCCTACTTGGGTAACAATTTCACCTGTCCTATTTTCCATGATTGTGGCAAAGATTGTGTAGTCCATGCATGATTTATCATGAAAAGTAGAGGTTGCTTAAGGGACTCCCAAAAACGAAGGAAAAATTCAACCTTAAGACCATCCCATCCAAGTGATTTCCAATGACCAAGATGTGACAAACTATTGTGCAGTTCGGCTTCAGTAAACTTTGGCCTCAAGAGTATCTGCATCACCTATTGTCAATATGGGATGTACATGTGACAACAACAACTGACTACCTTGCAAAACCTCACTTGAGGGAGCCTCAGGGGCGGCAAAAACCCGTTGAAAATGATCCACCATGAAATTTGCCAACTGAAATTTATTGGCAGTCCATTGCTTAACCCTTTTAATAGTCACAGATACCCGCGAGTGATGCAAATGCTTAAAGAACTGATTTGACGAACAACCTTTATCGATGAAGGCATACTGTCTCGATCTAACCTTCCATTTTTCAAGTTTCCTCTTGTTATTATGCATCAATGAGGCTTCAACCACACATTACTCCTCTTGTTCCGAATCAGTAAGTGGTCTAGTATGTGCAAGACTTTCCAAGGCTTGACAAGTCGCCTTATCTTCATTTTCATGCACTTTATCTCTTAGTTGATACATATAGCACGAGCCATAATCCTTGATGACTACTTGATACCAAGCCACATACACATTAATAAACATCTGAGAGACAAGAGGAGGAATCACCACTTCAATCAAGCTTTGAAATTCTTTGTGTGAAAGATATGCATTATCATAAATGCAACAACCGCTTGCGGGGAAGCGGGGAGTCTGTAGCCAAGTCTGCAGCCAATGCCTCAAAATGGACCAAGAGCCAAAGAGTAAAATGATCATATAAGGTAAAGGAACGATCAATCCTCATACCACATGCAAACATATCATATTGCGGAGTGCCCAACACATATCAACGATCCAATCGAGCCCTATATTCACAATGAGCATCATGATTAAACGTATCACCCCGCTCTGAAGAGTGGGTAAAGGTCCACAAATCCAAAGCACTGGTAATATTGACCATAGCATCCCAAGAAGAACGCTCAACACTCAACATATGCAAATGACCAGATGTATTGTCCATGTTTGCAGGTGCATTATTAAAATCCCCACACCAAAAAGCATGCAAACGCCAGGGATATTTGGCTAACTCTTGCCAAAGACGACTTCTTTGTGCTGAGGCAATATAAGCATACACACCAGCAAATTCCATAATGTTTCCCTATACCAGACATTGAACAACCATCCAACGACCCATTGGGTCATTGCGGGCTAAAACCGGCTGCAATTCATGTCGCACCATCATTAAAACACCCGAAAAAGATCTAGTACCAGCATAAGAAATCCAAAATCCTGCATAGAACGAAGATTGACCAGCGAACTCGTGTTGATTATGCTCCTGTAATATTACTATATTTGCTTTATATGTATGTACATAATGCCAGATTAGCTTCCACTTATCATGGTTGCACAACCCGCCCACATTATACGTAAGACATCTAAGAGGAGAATGCATCTGTACAATATTTACAAGAGAATCACATGGCCCATTCATCAGGAAGAGTTTCCCATAGGCACGTCGGCCTCCATACTAACTGTCAACAAATCAAACTCCACCTGCGTGTCTTGAGGGAGAAATTGATGCACGGTCAATGACACCGATGTGGAACCAAGCAGAGCATCTTTATATGAGTGAACCACTCTATCCCACTCTTCAACCAACGAATTATGATCATGAGATAAGGATGTTGCAGTCGCACCACTTCTCCCATCCGAAGGAGGTACATAATTTCTAGAGACATGTGAAACACGACGCTTAGTAGTCTTCTTTGGAGTTCGCCAACCATCAATAGAATCTCCCAATTTGGCTTTACCTTTTGTATCCACCTTTGCACTCGGATGCACATTTTCACTAGGATGCACCTTTGCACTAGGATGCACATTAGCCAAATTCTTGCTTTTATCTTTATCTTGCAGGGCATGCATGTTTCCATTATAATCCCCCAACTTTGTCTTCATAGACGAAGAGGAGGGAGAGGCAACATGAGTTCTAGAAGTAGGAATAGCAAAAAGCGGAAATTTCAACAAAGGTTCTTGACATTCAGACTGCATGTGGCCAAATTTACCACAAGTAAAACATGCACTTGCAAACTTTCCCCATTTAAGCTTAAATGGCCTTTTGCCTACCATTGGATCACCAGAGTCAACCGTGATTCCTGAAAGCGCCGGTTGATCCGTATCCCACAACACACAAAATCTGTTGAAATTAGTATCCAAGTTTGGTGGACAAATCACTTTACCCAATTGAGCAGCTAAAAGAGGCAAGAAATGCTTCCAAGTCCATGGAAATCCAACTATTTCCATATCAAACTCTGATAGTCTTTAGTAAGCGCCCATGGCAATACATGTGTCATTTTCATGTTGAAGAACAATGGTGACATTTCCAACAGCTGTGAGCGAGCATCCATGTCCGCCAACAACACTTCATAAAAGCCACGGGCACCAAAATAAACCCCTCGAACTGCTTGTCTTTTCAACAAAAGTCAAACCATTGACCCACATCTTGTGCCGAGGGAATTTTGCCCCGGAAAAACAAAATAACCGCATTCAATGGATATTGCGCAATTGGATCCATAAGCTTTTGAGCTGGAATAACCACTTTAGTAGCGGGTTGCTGACCCTCCTGGTCATTCCAAGCATCTGCAAAATCCTCCGACAGACACTCTTTGATGATGTTTGACGCATCCATTGAGGAGAGATCGACCTGTTTTCTACTCTTGTAGACAACTTAATCTGCCATTAAAAACCAACCAGCACCTTCCGCAAATGATACTCTACTGCAAGTAAAGACTACCAGTAGTATATTGCTTGAAGGAAAATAGCCGATTACTCACTTCTTTTTTTTCTTTTATCAAAGTTTATCGCTGTGCAAAAACCACATCAAACTGTACATACAACCTATCCCTTCTTCAACAAAAGAGTGTACAGAAACCTGCCCTGAGAAAGCTTGGAGAGAACCTACTGATAAATTCACAAGGTATCGAACATCCACACACAAACACTCTCACACCTACGCGCGCGCACACATACACACACATGCAGAGCTGACTGACGAGAACAGAGCTGCGGACAATGCAGACTATCAGGCATCAGCAAAAGCCCTACACGTAGCACAAACACACGCGAGCACGCACCTGTGGACAGGATGGGAATCGCGAGGTTGAAGGCTACAGACTGCGTAGGTTTAGGGTTTACGTCTCTGCCTCTCTCCTGCGTGCACGCTCCTTTCTCTCTCTCTCTCTCTCTCACACACACACACACACACACACACACACACACACACACACACACACACACACACACACACACACACACACACACACACACACACACACACACACACACACACACACACACACACACACGATATTTGATCATAGCCAGCGGTACCTGACACAATGGCAGAAATCTTGGGCTTTGATGAAGGTCATTACAATTGGGGCTTGCAGGAAGTCTCCGTCTCACTTGTGTCTTTCACGCAAAAGCAGGTCCCCCCCCCCCCCCCCCCCCCCCCCCCCCCCCCCCCCCCCCCCCCCCACACACACACACACACACACGAACGAACACCTTAATACATGCAGAGGGCGCTTCCAAGCTTGCTAGGTTATCTCTCTCTCTCATTCTCTCTCTCTCTCTCTCACACACACACACACACACACACAAAGTTCTTTTTCTCAATTTCTGTAGTTGATGAATATCCTCAGCTGTATGCCTCTGCCGGGGATTGATGGCCTACACTAGTGTAACTATAGCATAATCAAATGGTTTCCTCGGTAATTTCACTTGTGTGTTTATCATGGTTTTGTGGATATTGAATGTGTGTGCATGAAGCAATGTGTTCAATTTCTCCTAATTTGTTACCAAATCTTGCTAATTGTGTGCCTACACACTCTACATTCACACTAACCCCATGCTAATTTCACTAATTTTTGCTAGCTTGCACACTAGTTTTCTACTAATTGGACTAACATTTTGTGCTTATGCATTGATATTTTCCTAATTAGAGGCTTGGATTGCATTCTAACATTGCCGGTTTGTGCTAATTGCTTCTTAACAATTTGTTGATTTTGGAATGCAAGATTAGGGCTTCGGAGCATCGACAAAATCGTCCTACACATTGTGTAATTGGCAATTGGAAGGTGCTTATGGACTCAACATTTGTGCGGTATGCTTAGCTGTTGTCAATTTGTGAATTGGAAATTTTGATTTTGCAAGTTTGCATGCCGTTATAATGCCAAATATTTCTTGGAATTAAATGTGCAAATTGATGGCTACATGGCTAATGCGCATTGTTAATTTTCCTAATTGCATGTTTGAATGGTCAATTGCAAGTGTGTGCATTAAAATCGTGTCTGTGTGCATTCTAATTGAGTGTGTGTATGCTTTATTTTTAGTGTGTGTGCACTATTTTTCCCTTGTGTGTGCACTAAAAAATCAATGTGTGCATAAAGATTTTGCAATTGTGATGATTGATTTGTGAAGTGGTCATGCCCAATAAGACATTTGTGAGTTCAATTTGCAATTTTGACAAGATTAACCCTTGTCTGTGTGCACCTAAAAATTGGTAAAAACTGTCAATTATTTGTGTGTGTGTGTGTGCGCGCGCATGCCTAAAAAGTGCTTAATGTGTATGATTAATTCAATTTTTGATTGCAAATTTGAAGTACTTAATGGTTAATTGTTGCATATTCAAGTTCAATACAGGGATTTATGCAATCCGTTTGTGTCAATTTTCAACCTAAAATTGCCGATTTAATTGCCTAGTTTTGATTTTTATTGGTGAAATTAATTGGTGATTGAATCTATGTGATTATTGTGATTTGATTTGGATTAACTAATCCCTTATGTGTGGAGAATTTTTAGAAATTTTTTGAGTATTTTTTCGTAATTTTTTCATTACTTTCCGCTTAATTTCGTTAAAAATTGATATCTTGCGGTCTTGATGAGTTGTTTTGTGTGCGTATTTACGATCATTTTGAGCGCTTCTGTGCCCTCATTGGTCAAGTTTTGAGCGTTTTGCTATTTTCAGGGACAGGGTTGTTGATTTTGTCGCAATTAGTATTGTTGGCAAAAAATGCAATTTCTGGTGATTATGTGCGTGTTGAAAGTGTTTGATTGTGATTGCCAATGATTTTAAGAGATTTATAGAATTTTTTGACTTTTTTTGGATTTTTGGATGTTTTTAAACATTTTCAAGCCATTTTCTGCCAATTTTAGCGTTTTCGGACATTTCAAGACTTGAAATTAGAAAAAAATTTGATTTCGACGCACATTGGCAAAGTTCGATGAGTCGATGTGCGCTAGAGCAAGGTTGCAACGATCACTTCCAAGCTGAACGGTGAGATTTCGGACTCTGAGCAAAAATCGAGTGCGAACGTAAGTTTCAGTGAGAACCTACGCTTAAATCACTTGGGGTTTTAAATAATAATAATAATAATAAATCCTCCCCAGCTCTCTTGTGCGCGCTCATTATACTCTTTTTCCTATCCACTCTCTCTCTTCCCTATTCTCTCAAAGCTCATTATACTCTCTCTCTTCCCTATTCTCTCAACGCTCATTATAGTCTCTCTCCTCCCCACTCTCTTTCTTCCCTATTCTCTCAGCGCTCATTATACTCTCTCTCTCTCTCTCTCTCTCTCTCTCTCTCTCTCTCTCTCTCTCTCTCTCTCTCTCTCTCTCTCTCTCTCTCTCTATGGTTTGTCGGACCTCACCCATAACATCTCTCTCTCTCTCACTCACTGCGCACATGCCATTCCACCTTCTCCTTTGTTGTTATCCCCCCTACTCCTGCACCCCGAAATCAGCGTTGCAGTACTCTCTCTCTCTCTCTCTCTCTCTTTTCTTCTCTGCTCCCGAGCCCACCGCCACACTCTCTTCTCTCTCGTCTCACTTTGTGCGCCATACAAACCACTGCCTGCTTGCCGCCATCACCTCTTGCTGCCCACCCACACATTCACCACATCCAGTGGGTGTAGTGCCTCTCTCTCTCTCTCTCTCTCTCTCTCTCTCTCTCTCTCTCTCTCTCTCTCTCTCTCTCTCTCTCTCTCTCTCTCTCTGCCTTACCTCCTACGTGCCAGGCTAGGCCTTCTTGCTACCTCCTACGTGCCAGGCTAGGCCTTCTTGCTGCCTCCTGCCGCGTCACTGCCAGCTGGACTCTCTCTCACACTGCCTCTCTCTCCCTCTCTACCACTGAGACAGCCTGCGTGCGTGCTTGTCGCCCCAACCACCAGTGACCACTGACCACCCTTTGTTGTGCGCCTTCGTCACAAATAGCAGTACGCCAACTCTATCCAGGTAAGCAGAGGTGAGTATTTAGTTAGTTTAATGAACTAGGTTTAATTTTTTAATTTTTCAATTTATTTGGTTTTATTTAATAAACCCCCAAAAAAATAATATTAAAACATTAAAAAATAAAAAATAAAAACAAAAAAACTCATAAAAATACCCAAAAATAAAAATTAAAAAAACCACACATAAATTTGAAAAAAAATCACAAACATTAGGAAAAAAATCTTTTAAAAATCACCAATTTTTTAAACAAACTAGAAAATAAAAGAAAACAGTTGAAAAATATGTTTTAAAAATCACAAAAATATAGATAAGTCAACCAAAATTCATTAAATTTTTTTAAAAGTTCAAAATTCACAAAAAATCAAAAACTTCACAAAACATTCATTAAAAAATCAATATTGCATAAATAAATAAATAAAAAATGAGAAATTTCATAAAACCTTAAAAAAACATAAAAATTAAAAAATTCACAAAAAAATCAAAAAATTCTCAAAAATTTTAGAGAAAATATTTAAAAATCTAAAAATATAAAAATTTCACAAAGAAATTATTAAAAAAGAAGGGAGGTTCCAAAAGAGGCAAAGAAGCAAAACAGCCTCGCCATAAATTCACATTGCAAGCGAAAAAAGACTAGACGAGCAGAAAAAGCCGTCGAGAAAATCACAAAGAAGAAACCGAGAAGAAGCAAACCAGAGCAGTAGAAGAACAACCTGAAAAATCCAAAAAAACGAGAAAAAGAGAACGAAGAGAGTCGTGAGCTGTAAAAATTTCAAAATTGTGAAAAAGAGCAGAAAACAAAACCGAGCGAAACCGAGAAATCGGATTTGCATCGAGAGCCGACCGCGACCAGGGTACGTTCACACGAAGACTCAATCCAAAACTGAAATTTGAGTAAATTTTGGCCATTAGAGCATTGTTTACGTGTAATCTGAGTCAAAGTCTCACCAAAGCCCAAAATTTGACCTAGAATCAGGAAAAATCCTTGGGAACTGGGACTGACCAAATATATCATTGTTCTAGCCAATTTTTGAAAGTGTTATCGCAATTCAGTCAAGGAGCTAGAATTGATCGTACCGACCAGAAATGGGCAAGTGCAAGCAACTGCAATGAAAATTGGGTCTAGAATTGGATGACCATGGGCACCACTCAAATGTGATTACAGATTAGACTATTACAAGCACATATTTAGGGTCATCGTACATGGATTATAGTGGTCAGATCTATAGTCGAGAGCCAGAATTGGAATATCCAACAGATCAGCCACCAATAGAAGCAAGTCTAATCAGAGACGAGCATCTACTTTGATTAAAACAACCGTAGATATAGATGAGAGCCTAAAATCTACGATGCCGTGGGTCCTGAAACCACAAAATCTCATGTCATAGGAGACCTATGGGATAGACAATATCAGGGCGAAGATAATGCCATCTACAACTTGACTTGGGGAATCATATGTTATGTTTGACAAAGGTACATATGAAAAGATGCATAAGGTTTACACATGCCAAACATCAATAGTGCTACCCACAGTGTACCTACACAGTCCCAAAAGGTGAGACCAAAACATAATCAAACAGTTTTGAACTCTCATAATGGAGAAAGATTTAGTGATCACCCTAGAAAGGGGGGAGCTGCAAATCCAGTAAGCTCAGCTATTGTACCGGGAAATGCAACACCAGTTAGAAGCCCTAAAGCCTCTAGCCACTAGACCCCTTTAAAGAAGTAGCCATTGAAAGATCATATGGTTGTTATTTCAACTAATCTCCACAAAAAATCCAAGCAACCCAATAGTGTTCAAGCAGTTGCATGTGATTAAGCTCACAAATGCATACGTGGATACAAATGGCAATGAATACCAACAGGTTCACAGCCTTGTACAAACCCCTGCGGATATTAAACCTGAAGTCAAAGATTATTTCAAGATGATGCAAAGCCTCAAGCTGCCAAAGTAGGTGACAGATAGGTCAAAATCAACCGAAGTTAAAGTTCAGAAGGCTACCCAAAAATCACCACCAAATCTCCTCTGAAGAGACAGATTCTATCGAAAAGTACAGTGGATCTTCTAAGATCAAAGGTTACTCAGATGCAAGTAGACAATTCTCAACAGTTGCAATCAAAAGGTGCAATATCACAGCCAAATGAGCCAACATCGACTGAGATAGGTGATCAAAGCAAGAAAGTTACATAAAAAGTTCAACCCAAGGACACAACCACAACAAAGTTAGTAAATTCACACACAAATCCTGAGAAGATCCAGTACAACATCACTGGTGAACATGAAGAAAAGCTCTCAAGCAAAGTAAAGCTGGACTTTCAGCTAGATAAGTATCTCATGTCTTTTCACACTTGGAAAGAATGTGGCCAACCACAGCTGGAAGGTGCTCCTAAATTCATTAGCATCTCTGGAAACAAATGAGCAGAATGTTGGGGAATCATTTCCACTGCTATTCAAATAATTTCACAGATAATCATTTCTCAATTCCATGTGATCACAGCAAAAGATCCAGATAACATCATAGTGGGAATACCAATGTCCCAAAAGGTTTTACAGATACGGAGTTGAAACAAGATGCAGTCATTACAGACAACAAGGAATGAAGACCAAGACTAGTCACTCGTGCACGACAACACAAAGTCCTCAAGCACAATTAAAATGGAGACTGATACCAAAGCATAGCTTATTGAAGATGAATCATCTCCATCCAATAGAACTTTAGAAGAGCTTAAAGCAGATCAAGCATCAAGAAGTGCAGATAAACATAGCAAATAGCAACCACAAAAGCTATTGAGAAGAAAAAGACATCAAAGCCAGAATTAAAGAAGAACGAGTTGCAGAAAACTAGAAAGCAATAGGAATTCCAAAGGTCACTCAATCATTGCCAACAGATAGAAGTCCTAATGGAAAACAGAGTCTCAAGTCACCTTCCATAGAGACACAATTAGATCAAGAGGAGACCATAGCAAAAGCACGACAAAAATCTTCAAGAGAACCAATGAGGATAGCTATAGTTCTCAACAGTACCAATGGAGTGAGGGTCAGATCCAATTCTCTATTGGATAAAGAATCAAAGTGCAATATGGTTCCAGCTAACATCCAAAGGATCCTCCAAATCACTCCAAGTAGACAGAATAGTAAAGCAATGCTAGGTATGGTTGCGAGTCAAGAAGAAACGGTTGCTATTCTTAGCATCCAAAAGAATAAAGAGCAGGTAAAGTTTCAAGTAAAACATTCAAAGGACATGCTTGTAGAAATCATCCTTGGACATCAATGGTTAGACCAGCACAAGGCTTACAAAGAAGATACAATGCTAATACTCTCTTTTCCCCAAGAGATAGCAAGCTACACTTATAGATACCATTAATGCTAGATTTAGAGTTGCAAATGTCCCAAGAAACAAAGACAAATATTGCAGATAAAGGTAAAGCTAAAGTGGACCTTCCACCGACTAGTACAAAAGGCGTGACATCATATGCCTCTACATCAAAGAACCCTCATGGATCAGCTTCTTCAAGCAAGTCGGGCTTTCAAAACTTCAAGTCAATTGCTGACCCTTCTGAAACCTCTAGGGAGACACCCAGAAAAACAAATATATTTCAGCCCAAGTACTCAAGAAAGAAAAGGAAAGTCAAGCAACTGTTTGTTCCGAGCAGTCTAGTAAAAGTCAATCATCTAGTGTAGATTGAAGACAAAAGATCACAACAATAAGACAAACACATGGGATGGATAGCATCACAATGGAGCTTAAAAGAACAGGAGTACTATATAGATAACATACAAATATAAGTACCAAAATCGAAGGTCAGGGCATATGAAGTGCAATCGAGAACCTACCAAGAAAGAAGGCCTACTAGGTATCGATCTCAAAATCATCCCAAGATATGTATGAAGCAGGTGTACAATAGAACAACATCAAAAGCTGCTAACATCTACCACTTCTCTCAAGAGGATATAGATTAAAGATGGATTACAACGAATCTTCCTCTTGCACAATGATTCTACACAGGCTATACGAAGATTTGGAAACCAGTCAACAAAAGACCAACTGCAATTGAGACAGACATGCATGAAAATCTCAAGAGTTCAAAAAGACCTAGAGTTCAGCAAAGTGAACAAAGGAGTTACAAAGTTTATGAAGAGATTTGGATTCCTAAGTCTTCCAATGATTCGAGTCAAAAGTCAGGTGAAGACAGTCAACCAAGGCCTACAAGATGGCTATGGATGCAGCTGAGGGCTACCTTCCTTGACGTGTGTTGAAATGGATTATTGCTTTTCAAAGGGTTTGATGCAAGGACATTATTGGTTGTCATAGGGCGGGTCTCTATAACCTGCTTTGATTGAGATTTGGTTGTACAATATTATTTAAACAATAAGTGGTATTTGTACATGACCCATGTATTACTCGTGTTTGTTGGTCTTTGAACATGTAATGTTCATTTGTGATATTGTCTATATAAGGTAACTTGAACACACACACACACACACACACACACACACACACACACACACACACACACACACACCAACACCAGTGAGGATATTTGTAATGTCATAAAAACAATCCCAAGAGACCTCATAGTCAAGAAGAGAGAGAGAGAGAGAGAGAGAGAGAGAGAGAGAGAGAGAGAGAGCGAGATTTTAATGACATCTTGAAGAGGCCAAAGAGAACTCGCCTATCCTTTATGGCATAAAATGTTTATTTACGTTTGCAAAAGGCCTAGAACCTATGAGACTAGAAATTATACAAGAAGCTAGGATCTTCTTAATAGTGAATACCAACACATCCAAACGTCCAACATAGAAAATATAAAATACTAAAGCAACAAATGCATCCAAATGTCTAGTATAGAAAATACAAAAGCCTAAAGTAGCAAACGTTGAAATGTGAATAAATGAATGGGTCACTAGGGCAACTCTGACCTACCTTCCAATGCTTGATCTCCTTAGTGAGGTGCCCTTGTAAGTACCACTGCATGAACTCTCTCATCGGCCACTGCATCATGGCGTCAATTTCCTCCTATGTTAGAACCTTGTACGAGCCACTCTATGTCTCTCAATAATTGCCTAGATGTGGCAATGATAAATAGCGACTTTGTTGGCTAAGGCTACGAGAGCGTTAAGATTTTCTTATCGCTATAAACACCATACGATTTAAGAAAATCTTAACGCTCTCGTAGCCCAAAGATTTTCTTATCTCTATAAACACCATACGATTTAGGAAAATCTTAACGCTCTCGTAGACATAGCCAACGAAGTCGCTATTTATCATTGCCACATCTAGGCGATTATTGAGAGACATAGAGTGGCTCGTACAAGGTTCTAACATAGGAGGAAATTAACGCCATGATGCAACGGCCGATGAGAGAGTCTAATATGGTGTTTTTAGCAATAAGAAAATCTTAACGCTCTCGTAACCCTAGCCAACAAAGTCGCTATTTATCATTGCCACAGCTAGGCGTCTAATATGGTGTTTATAGGGAATAAGAAAATCGCTATAAACACCATATTAGACTGTTTGAGACGTTAGAGCCAATTTGGGAGTCACCAATGTATTGAATATTTGGCCATATGGACAAATCTCAAATTACTTTTCAAGGCCAAAGGCATCCACAAGGTAGTACTTGAAAAGCTCTTCCGAGCCATGCTCTCAAAACTTTGGCTAAGATTTGGCCATGTGGTCAAATCTTAAGAGTGTTTTGAAAGTGGGAATTGGGAAGTTCCCAAATTCACTAATATGGTGTTTATAGCACTATTTGAAGAGTCAAAATTTGGGAGTGTCATCAATCTTGTTGGGAGCTAGTGCTCTGAAAGAGTCTGTCACCAGCCTTTGAGTGGATCCTTTGCTAGGGCACATAGAACGGTGTAATAAAGCATGTATGTTCCTATGAAGCTCCAACAAGAATAGCTCGAGGCCTATGTGGTGAAAATTATCCATCATCTAGAAGAGAGGCTCGAATCCATCTCTCAAGAGACAATGAGATCCTCCTTGTATTTCATGATATATTGTACATCGACATCTGTAATGCTCCTTTGTATTTGGATCTAAGTCTATATGCTGCTCATGGGGCACTGAAGTGTATATACTTGGTCGTGGGGAGGGGGGCGAGCTCTTCGAGCTGTCCATCTGCTTGCCCTTCTACAACAGACTCCATGCAGACAACCGACAGGTTAAGGTCACATTAGCAACATGAAAATTTTACTTGCCTAGTGAACCAACAAAAGCCAGATCAACACTTAGAATTTCAACCAACAGTTGCCACCTCAACGCTCAAAATTTATGCCGCAGTGGCGTGAAAATAGTATGCCCGTGACGACTGTCGACTGCATAGGAGTGTGTAACCTGGCCCCCCTCCCCACAAACATTGACAGTCAAGAATGGTCATGCAGTGACCATTTCCTAAAAAACATGCTCCCACCATGGCTCTCGACCTCCGTCGGTCGCCATGTGGTCACCCTTTACTTCATGGAATGGTCACTGCACGACCATTTCCTACACAAAGTAAATCAATACTCGATAATGTGAAGAATGAATTTTCCTAAGATCCAGTCTGATCATCTTTTTTATCTCTGAATGTGTAAATGTGAGTAATATTCATACAAGGGGTACTAAAGGGTGGCAATTTTTACATCATGTCAATATCTCGTAATGTGTTTTTTGACGTGTGGTTTCCCCTATCACTACCTCTCTTTGTAATCCGCTTCTAGTTTCTCCTCACTCATCATGATCCAGCTATTCAAGGCATAGTGTGACTACCATGTCTAGCTATATTGCTAGAGTGGGGAAAGATTGTAGCTCCTACCACATGAATAACATCTCTAAGGTGGTATGTAAGCTTTGTCAAAGGTGCACAACTGTCCACACTCGGTCCACAATTACTAGGAATCTAAATATCTCATAAGTATGGACATGATTGGTCTCCTTAGAGAAATTGTTTCTATATAAGGACGTCAGTCGTGGATGTCCATGGTTGTGTAGTATAGCAATGTAGTATGAAAGTTAGGTATGCAAACTGCAATCCATCTTGTTGAAACATGTAACTCATGAAAGATAAACATATACATAATCCCACTGTGGTGGCAGCATGCTAGTAGGAGTAATATGGTACAAGAGCAAGCTGAGCATACGCATCATCCAATGGAATGGTGATGGAACCATGCTAGTGTGGGTAATACAGTATAAGAGCAAGTTGAGCTATACATAATCCCACTCTGGTGGCACCATGCCAGTGTGGGTAATATGGTACAAGAGCAAGCTGAGCATATACATCATCCAATGGCATGGTTTTGGCACCATGCCACTGTGGGTAATATGTTAGTCCTCTTGATGATGGCCATTTAGGGATGCCAATTATTATGGCTAACCCATGCATAGCTCCCATCTTAGGAGATATTTATCATACTTTTCTCTGCATAAAATCATCAAAAACTCTCTCAATGCAAGATTTTCATATTCATACTCACAAAAATCCTTTGCTGATGTTTCGATGAAGGCAACTTGACAAGAAGTTTTCCTTGCATCAAAGCCCCCAACCAACATGATATCTCTCATTTTCGGCTATATCATCATCCATGACCTCATTTGGCAATCACCCATTTGTGCTAGCACATTGAGAGGCAGAAAGTGCAAAATAGCATATGAGGAGGAAAATTCTCTATATGAACTCTTATAAACATATAGCAAGCATGCTAGTCCCTTTGTACTATTCGTACGATGGGATGTAACTCCTCCCTATAAAGCAAGGCAACTCCTTATGACCCCTTATTGGGTGTCTTTCCAATTCCCATCTATACCCTCAATTTGCGGGTAAGTTCCTTGTCCTAAGAGGATGGAATATAGAACAATATCCCGTCCTCTAAAAGTCTTCTCAAAAGTCATGCTAAGATCCATGATAGTTCCATACTGCAAAATCTTAGCATGGCCCTATAGGTCATGCACCCTCATGCACTCCATTTCTCCACATTGATCACTCTACCATCTCTATAAATAGTCCATTTTCCTTTCTTTCTCACATCAAGAATATGCGGAGTGCATTTTTTCTGATGTGCTACTTGAGCATGTGAGATCTTCCTCCAAAAATATGTTTTTTACCCGTTAAGGCACATCGATGCGAGAAATGTTTTTCTCCTCCTCAAAATCAACAAATTTCATTATTCCTTTTGTACTCTCCATGCATCTATGGGAAACTTTTCTCTGCCCCATTTTTTATACATAAGCCAATGCATTATCTTTTGGACTTTTTTCCTCCTTAGGTGAGGAGCTAACTTCTGTTTTCCACAATTTCTATCCATTGTGTTTTCCTCATGTTGTTTGACCACATCAGTCCAAACCTTCAATCCATTCACGATACGACTTCGGCTCTTTTATCTTTTCTTGTAAATGCAGACCCACTGTACTACTTTTGAGTTACAAGTTTGCCCTCAAGATCTTCAATGAAAGCATCTTTTACCGTTATGCACTTTTCTGTTTTCGATTTCCACAAATCAAAAGTAGCAAGCTGATAACCCAATCTTTTTTGCACCATTGACTCCATTACATTCACTCTGCTGAGAGAGAGAGAGAGAGAGAGAGAGAGAGAGAGAGAGAGAGAGAGAGAGAGAGAGAGAGAGAGAGAGAGAGAGAGAGAGAGAGAGTTGCATTGTATTGACATAACTACTTCATTATGGACTGAAACACGGTGTGGTTGAGAAAGTTTTGTAATCATTGGTGAAATGTAAGTTCTCTTTTGACCATGTTTATCAAAAAATTGGTCATTAGTCACCACAATGTAATCATCACTCACTATTTGTTGGACGTGGGGTATGACTATTGTTAGTATATTACTATGGTGAAAATTGAAGAATTTTGTTTGATTAGAGCCTTCAAAAAGATTACCTCTTCAAAAAATTGGTTAGTTTGATGGTTAGTGTGCTTCCTTGACTCTGGAAGAAGTTAGCTACACTCAATACTTGCTAGCAATTTTGATCACACATGCGTACATTCCAACCGCACTTGCAATAATGCCAATCACAATGATTATTCTGCACAAAACCGTCTGGGCACAAAAGACATTTATGAAGTTAGGCATCTATGCTTCAAGAATTGCGCTTCGAAGCGTGTTTTGAGAGACACAGATCTTACCTGTAGTCTAGTCGTGTTATTCTTGTAGATCTTCAAGAAGCATACACATGGAAAAATCAAGGTCTGCACACAAACAATTGTTGCTGATGTAAGCCTAGAGAAAAAAAAACGAAATTAAAACCACATACTTTTTTTTCCCAAGGAAAAGATCCCTTCTATTACTTAATAAAACTACCCAACGAGAGGGGGGGGGGGGGGGGGTACATCACCATGAGAGGAGACTCTCCCAATGAAAAAATGAGATATGTACAATGACAGCTAAATCAAGATATGGGAACAACATAGGTGGCCGAGAATGCCATCTAGGAGCCCCATGGACCATGGTGTAGAAAGGGATCTGGACGCCAAATTCATAGAAATGCCTCGTGACGCTCCTGCATATGGTGGGAGCTGCCTTGCAGCCTCTCGAACTGACCTCGAAGTGTGTGGATCAGCTCCACCCATATATCTGGTACAGTCTCCACTGGTGGGATGGGCCAGGCCTCGAAGATGCGGAAGCACCGGGCTCTCCATATGAACCAGAGAGTCAAGTTGCAGATAAGCTCCCAACAAAGCTCTCTATCACCGCTCCACTCCTGGGGCATAAGCTCTGTGATAGGCTGGAGAGTGGGTCAGCCCTCCTCTATCACAATCATCCTGCTAGCTGAGGACAACTCACAACGAAGTGCTGGGCTCATGAGGGTGGACCAAAGCAACATCACCCCTAACTAGCTGACGACAGGGTTAGCATCAGCCGTAGAATACGAAGCCAAACCTACTGTGCCATGGGGCAGTCCCATAGACAACAACTCAAGTGGTTGGCCACACACGGCACAGCCCGCCGAATGGCCACTATAGACCAACCAACTCCCCACTACGGTAGCTCGATGGGTGACGAACTACTAGAACATGGTGACTTAACACCACCATCTTATAGTGTAAGCGCGCACTCACGCTTATGTATGTATGTATATGTAAGAGTGTGTACTCTTACTAGCTATTTACAATCAAGAACTCATGCATTGATTAAAGTCTCATGCTATTATTTGATTGAGCTTAACATTTTGTCATATAATTATTGTTTCTCTCTAAGAAGTACTATCAGACGGTGGTGTTAATATCTTTTTGGTGGTTGTTGATATGTTTTCAACTAAAGACTATAATTAAAGCACATACAATGTACACCTACACATATATATAGATACCTACATACTTACATATACACACAGTTAGCGAGAGAGAGAGAGAGAGAGAGAGAGAGAGGGAGAGAGGGAGACACCTTATCAAGAGGACCGTGGTATATCGACTCTTGTCCCTCAAGGAGTAGTAGATGTTTGGCAAAACAACATGTTTTGAGTAGCAAAAACAATAAACACCCACTGCCAAGGGAAGGTCTCGCCAATTCACGATGCTGGTTGTTTTGATGAAACTAACTCCGTCGACAGCTCCCTCCCAAACCATGAGGACCATCACCAAACAGGCTTGTTGTTACGACTCCCATGACTACCAACTACAAAATTAAAAATAATTATAGACTTACACACACACCTATACCACTCATGTTGAGCGCGCAGACGTACACAACTTTGCACACATGCAACAACAGCATTGACGATGCGGAGGAAAAACTATCTATGCATTTATTTCTTGGATACTCACACGAAAGAGCAAAGAGACAATTTAGGTTTTCCAACCACACAGTAGGCAGGATCACCACTGAAGCATAAATAGCAAAGATCGCATATGAACCAATGTCCATTCCAGCCATTGTAAACCGATAGTTTGGAAAAAGCTTGGATAAGTTGTCTCCCTCTAGTATGAGAAACTCCACACCATACGCTGCATTATCGTTTGCAATAATCATCATAATATAAGTGGGATAATTATGTACTTTTTCAATTATCAAGAATTGACCTTTAACAATGGGTTGGGAACTTACATAGAGCTCGGCATAGAGAAACCATCTGCAAACAACAAAACACCGTTAGTAGTTTGTGTCATTATTTTTAGCAAACATGGAGATTGCAGTCAAATAAAATCAAACGTACCGACACAATTGTGCGACCCATCTTGCCAAGTGCAAGTTGTCCAATGTCTGGGTACGTGGTAAGTATGCCGAGGGGTTGACTGTCCATGCATTTGCGCAAAAGGTGACCCGTGTAGCAACATATAAGAGCAAATAGCACCAACACTACCATTCCCCCCCACCCACCCTCCTTCACCGCATATGGGCATGATAGCAGTCCCACTCTAGCCATCACATTGACACCTGAAGTTCCAAAGTTCTATATAAATTTTTTCCAAGTCTTGAGTTTAACTTCTTCAAAAGATCAATTGATTACAATTCGTACCATTGAATGTTGCTTGCATCCAGCTGCACTGTGCAGAAGTCTCTATACTGATTTGAGTCTTCTCTTCTTCTCTTGAAGGCAGGAGAGGAATGATATGAGACGGCATGTCTTCAGATCCATTGCGTAAATAGGGCTCCTCAGTTATGCCATCAATGGAGAGATGGTGGTTTGATGAAGGTAGAATAATCTTTGGAGAAGAACTCATTCGCGAGCAGTACTGTCCATCATCACCACCCTCTTTGTCACATAAAGTCTCTATAGATGGAAATTTGTGCCACCTCTTGTTGGTTCTTTGTGGAGATGATTTGCTGCCCCATGAGAACGGACTTGTCTTTGGTGATGCTCCAAGGCTATATCGTTGGTCGATTGCCTGAGAAAAGTAAGACACTTTACTATCCAATGCTCTTTAACAAGATCAACTTACTAAATTAAATAAATATAATATAAACATATACATTCACAAGAAATAAGTTGAAAGAAATAGATCTCTCAATTGACTGTTACACATTCTTAGCCTTTCTACGCGGTAATTTAAGCTAGAAGAATACGTTAACTTGAACTTGCCACAATAGCTGAATATCCTACATGTCTGATAACTAGGTGAGGGGGATGTGTAAATAACTACTTGAAAAATGTTGAAACTGTGAGTACACTATGATAATTTAAGCTGTTATAAAACCATTTTAACCACCTAATGCACCAAGTTTCATTTTAGTGATGGCCTCTACTCACCTTATTTCTTATATGCCAAAAGAAGACAACAACCTTCACAAATGCTAGGCACATATTTGCACCTATACAAGTAGGCGTGTTGTCACCAATTTCTGGCTAAGCAAACTATCCTTGAGGAGCTGAAGCAGCTTGATGATGTGGCAAGGAGCTTCGGTTGTTGGCCGAGGTGGAGAGGTGCTTGCTGACTTGCTAGCCTGAGGTAGCAATACATGAACGACAGGTGGACACACAGACGCTCTTTGTATGGCATGTGGACACACAGGCTGTACAAGAAGGCAATTGATCTTGCAAGCTCCGCTCACAAGCAGTCCGACTACCTTGCCTTGCAGGTTCTACTCTCTCTAGGAGGAAAGTAATCCACCTTTGTCATCCAAAATCTGCAACTTGGTACAAAGGTGCAACTGAGTCATCAACTTGCTACCCCTCTGACGGGCTGAAAATCCACATTTGCATGTGCAAGAGAAGTCTGGAACTCCATATCAGCCTACGTAAAGTCCTACATAGGGATAACTCTATCAACAAATCCAAGAAAAAACGTGCATTTGCAAAAGATCCAACAATCATCTAATCCCTCTCCTTGAAGAAACACAGCCATAGGAAACTGCTCCCCAAGTGTTGAAGACGATCCCAATGTTGTCCAAACAATTCTCTCTAAAGAAGGACGAAACGATGTTTCCTCCTTTGAATCCAAAAGCCGCAGGCTTGCTCCCCTTGCGAGAAGCCATGGCAGAACTCCATCTGGGAAAACCAAAGCAATCTAGCAATGCTCCATGTCGTTAATCCTCCACGGGGTTCCCCTCGGTGAAGAGGGGTCGGGGTAAACAAGCGGAGAAGATGGGGAAGTCGTAGACAAGGCATAGCCTACACATACCCAGATCAGCCCAAACAGGAGAAAACATAGGAAAAAACAGCAAGCTTTGTCACAAACTGTTGACATGTCAGGCCACTGAAGATCCAGAGGGTTAGGACTCCCTGAGCCTAACGCTAGCCAACCTGTAGATCCCGGCCGAGGGGCCTAAGCCCTAGACGGATTTACCAACTTGCAGATCATCGCTGAGTGGCCCAAATAATAAATTGGGTAAGGATTGAAAATCCTAACCCCCAACAACTTATGGAATTGGCCGAGGGACCTAAATCCTTAAAAATAAAGCGCGCGCGCGCGCACACACACACACACACACACACACACACACACACACACACACACTACCCTAACTTGCGTAAAAGCTGATGACGTGGCAGCTATACAGACGTTCCACGAATTGTGCTGGCTACTGATGACGTGGTAGCGCTATACGAACAGCCCTCTGAGTGCTTTCTTTTCGACCAGATGCTTTTAGAACTATTGCATTCCATGTAACTACTTTTTTGCAGGCCAAGGGCCTTTAAATACATGTTGTGGGCTCTCTCTCGAGGATTCTACCGCTTGGAGAAGCAGAGCATAGCCACAGAGTTGTACCCTGTTGAAGCAATAAAAAGAAATACCGAAACGGGCGTCATCATTTGGGGCCATTGCAGTCTCGGACTGGAACTCCGCCACTTTGTGTCCCGTGTACAATCTTTTCGTTCAGTTGTTTGAAGTGCTAAACGTCTGTCTCAGTCTGTTCTTTTCAATTCGCACATGGTACCCGTCCCCGTCACACTGATATCAGAGCTTCAATCGTGTGCTTTTCCGAAAGCATACTAGTCCTCCCAAGAATAGACAGAGCAAGATGCGTTTTTGGATTCCACAGAGTATCTGCAATTTCTCCTTGACGAGCTTCGTGACATTCTCTCAGAGCACCCTCCAAAGTTACCCGGGACGAACGGGAACAGGAGGGTCCACAACGAGATGGGAACGGGGAGGAGGGGGGGCCGGAACGGTCGACTAAAGTAAGGCTTGAATTACCTCTATTAAGCTTAGTCCCAAATCTGCCCCAAAACTTGCCCTCAAACTGCCCCAAATATGTCCCCCAAATCTGCCCCAAAATGCCTACTTTTTTACCTCCAAATGCCTAATTTTTCCCGTTCCACCCCGCATTCTGCCATTCCGTCTCCTGTTCCACCCCGTTCACCCGTTTCGGACCACCCTTCTGGTTACACCCCGTTCTGGAACGGCGTTCCGTTCCCAACCGTTTCGGGAGCGAGACTCGTCCGGAACGCCGTTTCGGAACGTTTGGCTGCGTTTCGCCCGTTCCTTGTTACACTGGCATCCTCAGTAGAATCTCCCAGTTCTGTAGAGCTTTCAACAATACTTGAATTACATGTTGCTGCCTCTGTTGCCTTAGGCTGTTCCTTCTCCTCAGGCACTAGAAAGCACAAGGGCTTCTAATCTACAATCTAATTAGTCTTCGATTCCTATTGGGGGAGTTTTCCGAAATATGGTTCAATCTCCTGAAGTGTACCCACTGCAATCGCCTCCTCCACCGTGGTTGCCACCATCTCCCCTACCTCCACTAGGATACAATGTATGGTTTTCCCTATTACTATCCACGTCCTTGGGTTGTGTACCAATTCAACCAAAAGATTTCAAGGATGGGGGAACTACAGTAAAATTCTGAAGTGAAAGATAGAAAGAAAGCCTTGCAGTTTTTGCAACAGTTTGACAACATCTATGCCTTGGGGAACTACACAAAAGAATCAAAGATCTCTCAAGCCGTAGAATTTCTCAAAGATAATGCTATGCAGTGGTGGAGTTCAATTGCTACACAGCCGCATGGTCCAAGGACTTGGTAGGCTTTCAAGATTTTTTTTGCACGAAGCTGCATGACCTCCCTAGAAAATGCTTGCCACGGAAACCATGGAAGACTACAACCAAAGGTTCCTTGATGTTTACCTTCCAATGTCTTTCTTCAAGCTGATTCCCTTGGAGGACCAATGCGAGCGCTCTACAATTGGACTTCCATCACCATCACAGGAATATTGTCTCTCTAAACAAGTATCTACTATGCAAGAGCTCATGGACCATGTTGTGGTTGCTTACTAACTTATGAAAGAAAAATTGGAATTTCCTACGGAAGCGCAACCGACCAACACTAAGAATTCTCGTCCCCAACGAACCACTTCTCGGGGTTCTTCCGACAACTTGATTCAAATGGTCAAGCCTCATTTAACTCAATGTCAACAAGAAGCCCTACTCCAAGAAGGCCGATGCTTTGAATGCTTCTAGACGAGACACACTTACAACAATTGGCCTACTAAAGGGGATACGCCTCCAGAACAACCATCTGCAAAGAGAACCAAAACTGTGGTGGGACTTGTCTCTGACATTTACGGCATCGCTCTAGAAGGTTCCAATCAACTATGCAAAGCCTATGGAAAGATAAATGTCTTGAAGGCACTTATCTTCTTTGACCTAGGAGCCACCGAAAATTTCATCCATCCCGAATTCCTAAAACATATGTATTTTGAGTACAATCAACTCGTGGAGATTTTCACATCATGAAGTTGGGAAATTGTGATGCTCTTTTGGGCATGCCTTGGAATGACAAGAACAATGCGACCATCCAGATTCATAACCGCACCATCACTTTGTATCAAAACGACAAGCCAGTCGTCCTTAAAGTTCGGCTAACACAAACCAACCCAAATGATTTTAAGATTGAATTGGATTAAGATACTCTTTGACTTTGTTTGACAATATTGTTTGAAATACAAATGAACTGTTTTGAACTTGTTTGGGTGTGTAAGTGCTATTGTATAGAACAAGGGCCTTTAAATACATGTTGTGGGCTCTCTCTCTCTTGGATTCTACCACATGAAGAAGAAGAGTAGAGCCATAGAGTTGTACCTTGTTAAAGAAATATAAAGAAATACTGAAAGGGGCGCCATCGTATGGGGCCATTGCAATCTGGGAGTGGAACTCCGCCATCCGTGTCTCGTGTGGATTATCTTTGTCTTTCTATTCAGTTGTTTGAAGTGCTAACCGTCTGTCTCAGTCTATTCTTTTCAGTTGGCACGTGGTGCCCGTCGTGTTACAAGCTTCTTCTCTCTCAATCAAGTCCAATAAAGCACCGGATCAACCTACATTGAGCATCCAAGACATTCAAGACACCAAGGCTCTGATACACTATAGAAATAGGTAGCAAAAGATGCAATGAGGACGCGGACTGACCTCCAATCTGATGGACACCTCGACTCCAATCTCGCTCGACTCTAAAAAGATCCTCTGACACAAGAGAACATGTGCAATGCCACATACCTATACAAGCAACTGTGGAGAAGATAGATCACTGAGGTAGAAAGAGACAAGACAATCTCTAAGAGAGAGAGAGATCTGGGAAAGGCACTCCATGCTCATAGAAAGCTGCATGTACAAGTGACCAAGGGTGGTCCGGAATAGATATGACATGCCCTTGATGGATAGATCCCTTGTACACACATCTGCTACTACTGATGCCATTTGTTCCTACACATGAGACCACTGACTCAGTCTCAAGATTAGCAACAAGCCCCAAGCACCCTAAGAGAACACAATGCACCTCCTCATGGGAGCTAGACTAATCGAGAAGAGAGACAGATGAATAAACCAAGGCCAGTTTCCCTCAATATGTCAAAGTGAGGTAGTTTTCTCTTGTCGGGATTTTCCTAGCTTTAATCTTGAGTTTTGGCTCTTCACGAACCATATAGGCCATAGTCACAAGGGATGCATTCCGGGACAAAGAGAGACAAAGAGAATCCACACGAGACATGGATGGTAGAGTGCAGGATGAACCACTATGGTGGGGAGTTGTGCCACTACATACGACCTTGAAAAACTAAGAAACATGTGGAAGTGAGCTCATCATCTCAAAAAACGAAACTTGCACTCCTCAGCTGCCCTTGAGGAACCCACTGTCGAATCCCAGCGGCTAAATGGAGTGTAAATAAATATCCGTCCAAATGTCTGCAAGGATGTCCACAGTAGAGGATGGTGCAACACCAACGAGCTCGCCAAAGTTCCTAATGTAATGACAACTAGTATGCAAAACACCTTATCTTGGGATAGAGGAGCATCATGTTGCGCATCCCCTCTGGGTATCATACTCAAGGTACCAATGAGATACCCTGACACTGTCAGCATAAAAACCAAATCTGTGGCAACAACCTCAGAAAACTAATGAGTGCCAACACAAAGCATTAACCACAAGAGTGCTCCTCCCCACATAAGAAAGCCAAACTGGACCCAACTCTCGAACGGTGGGCTGGCTCCAGAGGGCAGGAGGGAAAGCCGGCAGCTCTGCCGTAACAATAGCAATGGATAGGGGTGTTGGGATAGCACGGAGAGGAGAGAGAAGATTAGCGGCAGCTTCGAGAGAGAGAGAGAGAGAGAGAGAGAGAGAGAGAGAGAGAGAGAAGAAGAAGAAGAAGAAGAAGAAGAAGAGAGTTTTAACGTCGTAGGAAACTATCCCAAGAGACCTTAAAGATCTAGCCGACGAGGAGTTGAACGCGAGAGAGAGAGAGAGAGAGAGAGAGAGAGAGAGAGAGAGAGAGAGAGAGAGAGAGAGAGAGAGAGAGAGAGAGAGAGAGAGAGAGAGAGAGAGAGAGAGAGAGAGAGAGAGAGAGAGAGAGAGAGAGAGAGAGAGAGAGAGAGATCGCTTCCCTATTTGCTGATTTTGGAAGATTTTGGGGGTGCCCTCCTGTTGTCCTGCTTTGTTTTAATAATGGGCTGCCCACTGCCCACTTATTAAGTGGGCAGTCAACCACTTATTAAATAGGGTGAACCTGTTCAAAAACTCAATAAAAACTCAGTGTGGTAGAAAATCGATGCTACACAACACTTTCCAGGCGTCCCTGGATGCAACCTCGTGCACAGATGCAATGTAGACATAGATTTCCTTGCGGGAAAGCATCTGCTTTCCCAGAAAGCACTTAAAAATATCCTGCTTTTTTCAAGAAAAAGCTTCTAGTAACCCTCTTTATTCTTGTGTTTGCGTCTTTACGCGTATTCCTTTATCCAGTTCGGATTTTCTCCTAGACCAATGGAATATTCCCTATCTGATGCTCCCGTCACCATCATGTGACGCATCGGGAATACCCATTCCCCAGTCTCTCCCACCGAACTTGCGGAACAACTCCTTCATGATGCTTAATGTCACCCATCATATGACACATCACAGTTGTCCATTCCTGATGGATTTTATCAGTTCCAGTAGATCTACAGTTCCTAACTTTAACAGTTCTAGTGTACACATTTAAATATCCCGATTTCATAAAATAGAAATTAATCAGAAAAATAAGAAAATAGTCCATTTAGCAATAGAGCATGTCCACATACATCCAATGGGCACTGCCACTTGCCAGGATCCCAATAACGTTGAGATAAAGGACGACCCTCCCAAATCCAAAGCCTCTAAGAGGTAGCATCCTTTGCGATGAGATGAGGATCCACGAATCGCTTTCTCCCAGAAGAACCCATGACTCCGATTGGTTGCCAAGTAAGGCTAGGAAAGAACAGGTCCTTTTTGAAGTAAAAATGTATGTGTGTGTGTGTGCAGAGGAGAGTTACTCTCTAGAAATAATGAACGAAAGGACCTGATAATTAACAAGAAGGGTTGTGCTAGACTCATCGAAGTAACCCCACCAGCCCTAATGCTGTGGAAGAGAAGTATCTCCTCTTATGACCTGGTCCCACAAGTCTGGAATGGCAGACTATCTCAATAATCTTGGGGCGAATTCCTCTGTGAATATGATACCTTTCTGCAAAGATATTGGCAAAGGCCAATAGCACCTGATTGGCCACGAATGATGGACTAGCCAAAGAAAGATGCTGCGAGGACCAGTTGCAAAGCTTCCTACGCGTTGTCAGGAGTTTTTTTGAGCAAGGGATTGCGCATATGTACATACACATGCATGGTGCATCGAATAAAGGATTACCCAATTTCCATAGCCAGGTGGTTACGTGGGGCCCACGTGTGTACAGGTAGGACAGGGTGTACATAGTGCAACGATTTTCACTATTATCAGTACTAGTGTGTTTTTTCTACAATAAGGAGGAGTTGGTAGCGCGTAAAACTTCTCGAGGAAGCTATCCGCGGGCCGACGACATGAGGTCAGCAGGTGCGTCAGATGGCATCTAGTGGCGTCAGGAGGGCGAACGGGGTCAATATTTGCACGCGGATGAGGACGGACACAACGTGGGTGTTTTCTTGTGAGAGTTATGCTGAAAGGTCATCATTAGGAACACTTTTTGGGGCCACTTCACGTGGTTGCGGGATGCATTATTTGAAAAACTGAGTGCTAGGTGTGCGGATGATGCAAAAAGGTGACAACTATGCACTGCGAGGTCAGTTTTTGGCCTGTTCGGGGTCCGTTTGAGGTCATCTAAATGGCCACGGGTGCCCAACTAATAGAGCTAAGTGTGGGAACTGAAAAAACTGAGAGAAGACCAGAAAAAACGTGGAGAAGAGAGGAGGAACAGCCGCGGTGTGTTTTTGCTCATTTTGGAGCCTGTTTTGGCCGTAAACTGCTCATCCGAGGTCGGATTTGAGCACTTTGACATTGTAGACTGGGGTTTTGGGCCGTTCCGGACGCGATGGCGCTGTCCATTTTGCCAAATTCCTCACTCTTTTCCTGCTGTTTTTCTGTGTAAGTTTCTCCTATGAGCGAAGTTTCTGCTCTAGTTTGTGATTGTATCTGGCTTATTTTACCCATATTGTGTGAGCTATTTGCCCCATTGGTGTTGGCCCAAGCTCATTTGTATCTAATTATCAGAATTTCTCCTCTTTTGAGCTGAGTTTTTTGTGTGTGTGTGTGTGTGTGTGTGTGTCTCTGTGTGGAGTGGGAAAGTGGATAGTCTCTCTCCTCTCGCTCCATCGGTGTGTTCCCTGTCTCGGCCAGGTGGGTTGTCTGTGTGTATGTATCATTCCAAGAGTGTGTGTCGGGTCGTTATAGAGGCGCTGTGTGTGTTTTCATCTTGCTCACAGCGTCAACTACATAACAAGTGCAAACTGTTGTTCCATAGTCACATCTAGACCTACCTGAAACCCTGGCTATCTACAAGACTGACCATGTCTCAACCAAGTAAAACCATCCACTATGCCCCAGGTCAGCAAGAATGCCAAAAGACTTGTGCCAATAGATGTGTGCACCATTGGCTAAACAATATACATCCAAAGAGTGCCAAATCGCATCCAAAACATCCAGGGCATAGCGTAAAAACAGGAGAGTGTCATCAGAATACTCTTGATCTACCAAATCTATCTCATCCTTAAGGGACATGAGCAAACATTTAATACCTGGCTATTGTGCTCTGCTGAAATCTGACAGTGTCTCTGCCACAAATAAATACAAGTAACTTGCCAGTAGGCAACCCTGCCTGAGAGAGCCAGCAAACCCTCCAATGGTCACTGCACTATAAGCTGATCTATATAGAGTTGAGACTCCTCTGATCCAAGCATCTGGAAAACCTATCCAAAGTAGGGATCCCTCAAGAAAACTCCAATCAACTCTGTCATAGGCCTTCTCAAATTCAAGGAGGATAGCCAACTATGTATGTGACGAGCGAGCCCACTTGACTGCCTGATGAAAGCAAAAAAAATTGTCCAGACACTGATCTTGAACAAAACCTATCTGAGAACTGTGTATAAGGTCCAACAGAAAAGGACACAGCAAAAAAGGATGCAGTTTAGTACTAATAAATTTAGCCAATATCTTATAAACCGAAGAGAGGAATGTGATGGTCGCCATTGTCTCAAACAAGTGGTGTCCCCTCTCTTTTGTTAAGAGATATAAGACCTGAACACATCGATTTCAGCATAAAACCTGTATCAAATATGTCCTGGAAACCTCTCAAGAGTCGCAATTATACTACAGCTACAAGTGTACTACATTGTCATAAGTTGGTGGCGTGGCTAAGGAAATGGCCAAGGCCATACTGTTGTATGGCACCTCTGCATGACGTGCACTGTTTACTTTGCAGTTTCAGTCTATGATGTTTCACTGCAAGACGATATATATGTTTAACTATTCACATTGCTTTTTTGTAGCTTGACTAAAAAATCGTCCTCCATCTTACACAATTGGATGACATTCGTACACGATTATCAGGTCGGTAGTGTAGTTCAATATTTATAGTCTATTTATGCTTTCTATATTTTTGAGTTTTTCAAAGCTTCCTTAAATTTAGTTTAGCCACATGTTTTCCTCATCAGTGCATGCTCAATTTTGATCATTGTATCTATATAACAAATAGGCAGGCATTTCTTTTCTCACAATTTGGCAATTCAACCTATATATTGAAATAAAGGAACATTAACTACACTTGATTGAGAATAAGATGGGTGTCTTAAAGATGGCTCCACGGTTTAGAGACTAAATGGTCGATATTACTAGGTTGAAATGTGCAACCTGTAAACAACTGCCAAAGTGGGTTAAGTTGCAACCCTTTAGCTCGATTCAATTGCCCTTTTTAGTATCCCTTTTGTCATATATGGAGTACTATGGGACACAACTTGCTTCTTTCCAATGCCAAACAAGTCCCAAGCTAAGCTATTATTGGTGCCTGTAAATTGGTTCTACTCATTTTTTTGTGTCACCACAACAAACCCAAGACGACAGCAATCACAACCAACTAACCAAGTAACCAGCTGCACTCCAATATCTAAAACTATTAGATTATGTATGGCAAAGGCCCACCAAGCAAGACTAGTTACTTTGTTAGCGTAGGAGCCAAAATCTCAATCCTGCGCTTTCATTAACCCATGCTGCTGCGATAAAAAGCTCTAAAAAAAATCATTCCATCAAAAGCTACCAACTGCCAAGTCAATAAAACAAGGTCGTCTATAGTAGATGAGGGCACTGCCTCCAATTAAAAATTGGAATTGGTGGTTAAAAATGTTATTAACCTTGAGGCGCGAGAAATCATATAGATGTAATCTATGCTTGACAGCAGACAATAACAAAGAATGTAAGTTGTAGTTTGGAGAAACACTAAACTTTAACCAGTCAAGGTGATTGGATTAGAGAATGCTCGCAGTTCTGAATTATAAGTAAGTATGTAATATTTTTTATGATTTTCCCAAAAAACAAGCAGTAATGAACCACATAAAATTTGGTATAGAAAAACAATAAATTGTGACCATGAAAAATAACTGAATATGATGTAGTGCGTATTGTTGTAGGCTTGAAATTCTGGTATGTATTAGGGTCTTGTTCTCAAGAACTTTGTATCACTGTGTATTTTTTTTTAATAATCTTTTATTAACATTCGACTACAACTTATTTCCTCGAAATTTGTGTTTGTATGTTTGGAACAGTAAGAGGATTTGTTTTTTCTTGCTATAATTTTATTTATTCAAATAAGGAAATGAGAGGGCAACGAATTGATTCTTTAAATTCTGACATCATACAGACAAGAGACAAAAGCACAATTCCTTAATTCCTAAAATAAGCTATTAAATGAAATGGGACCCCAAGCAATGTCAAAACATAGTCAAAGATACGGCATAAAACTTATGGCTAAAATAACAGTCTTTTATATATGTGTATGTAAACCCATCTATGTCTGTGCGTGTCTATCTAAATGTTGTACATAGTGTATTGGATAGAGTACATGAATGATTGTACCCTCTATAAGGGCTAGCCGTGGTTGAAAGTTTGCGTCAAAGATAGTCGCACACTCATAATATTTGACATAGTCACAGTTTATAACAGACTTCAAATATTTTTCCCCCATGTAAAACCAGCCTAGGAATTCCAAAGGATATTATGTAGGTTGTAAAACTACCTGATATGAAGCACACAGAATCACAACGGTAATTTACAACTCAAATAGAAGTAGAAGTTTTTCCCGCTTTGGTACTTTTGAGCACTGATCCAATGATCGCCAAAACCTCTTCACATGTAGCAATACTAAGTCTGTCTTTTCACCTACAAAAGCCCACCCCCACCCTTACAACCATCCACGATAGTGAAATTCATGGTATAAGCCATTTGAAAGGAGCAAATAACAAACAAAGGACAATAGTTTAAGCGGCGAGGTGTAGGCTCAAGGTTGAATCTTTGGCATTGTTTGTATTTGACCCAAAACCGATTTATCTAGCCACAATTAGGTTGAATGTAGCTCTCCAGAGAGCCTAGTCAAAGTCTGAGAGCATGTTATAACTATTATGAGCTATTGACTTTGATGGACAATTCTAATTAAGAGGCAATAGCGGTCCCTACTCGCAATGCACAATATCAATGATTTATCTGCTATGAAAGAATTCCACACTGTTTGAAAACATAAGCAAAAAGCTATTGAGCTCTTAATTGTATAAACTGCAGAAAAGCTTCGAAGCAAGCAACGTTGCTAAGCTATGTTAGTCATCTCTTTGAGTAAAGTGCACTACTTGCAGCACGCTATGAGAATGCATGCCATATCAGGATCTGTGTGTAATATACCACACTACACATTTTTTTAAATCGAAAAGAGCCATTTGCACATAACATGAGGGAATATAGTACGCCAAGAAGGGAAGATCTGCCTCTTTTGAGGGCATTGAAATGACTTCTCCTTGGCAATGGCTCCTTTTGCATTAGCATCGCTTGTGTATGTTCTGAGGTTTTTACGGTAGTAGACATCTGTTAATAGAGTGGGTGGGGAGGAAAGTGAAACCAGCCTAGGAATTCCAAAGGATATTATGTAGGTTGTAAAACTACCTGATATGAAACACACAGAATCACAACGGTAATTTACAACTCAAATCGAAGTAGAAGTTTTTCCCGCTTTGGTACTTTTGAGTACTGACCCAATGATCGCCAAAACCTCCTCACATGTCGAAATACTAAGTCTGTCTTTTCACCTACAAAAGCCCACCCCACCCTGCAAATAATAAGCAAAGGATAGTAGCTTAAGCCACGAGGTGTAGGCTCAAGATTGAATCTTTGGCATTGTTTGTATTTGACCCAAAACTGATTTATCTAGCCACAATTAGGTTGAATGTAGCTCTCCAGAGAGCCTAGTCAAAGTCTGAGAGCATGTTATGACTATTATGAGCTATTGACTTTGATGGACAATTCTAATTAAGAGGCAATAGCGGTCCCTACTCGCAATGCACAATATCAATGATTTATCTGCTATGAAAGAATTCCACACTGTTTGAAAACATAAGCAACAAGCTATTGAGCTTTTAATTGTATAAACTGTAGAAAAGCTTCGAAGCAAGCAACGTTGCTAAGCTAAGCTAGTCATATCTTTGGTATAGAATCTCGGTGGTGCCAAGGTTCAAATCCACTACCTCTTCTCCTTTGACTATCTTAGAGAAGTTCCTTTTCCTGAAAAAGGTTTTCTCTTTATCAAGTATCTCATCCCACTCTGGTATCTTTTCTACTAAGATACTCGAGAGATCTTCTTTTTTCTCTGCTATGACAGGCTGTGATTTAGCTGCTTTCAAGAACTTTCGGTTAGACTAACTTGGACTCAACCCAATACTTAGGTCTTGAGTTCAACTCCCCTCGTTTGCGGATAGATCTTTAAGTCTCTTGGGATAGTTTCCTACGACGTTAAAATTATCTTCTTCGTCTCTTCTTCTAGCTTCTTCTTAACCTTGGACAGCTTTGAATTGGCACTACTGTCATGTTCGCTTATGCCATCTTTGATGACCTCCCTTGGTGCCGGCACATGATCCTTGGCACCTTGTGTTCTCTTATCCTTTTCTAATAATTAGGCGACTTCAAATTTAAACAATGTCGTCTACAGTAGACGAGGGCACTGCCTCCAATTAAGAATTGAAATTGCTGGTCAACAACTTGTTGCTCTTGACTGTGGCAATTTAATCTGCCTCTCTCATACACAAATATCAACATAACCCTCACTTTCCTCCCCACCTGCTCTATTAACAGATGTCTACTAATGTAAAAATCTCGGAACATACACAAGGGTCAAATACATTCAACCTAATTGTGGCTAGATAAATCGGTTTTGGGTCAAATACAAACAATGCCAAAGATTCAATCTTGAGCCTACACCTCGTGGCTTAAGCTACTGTCCTTTGTTTGTTATTTGATCCTTTCAAATGGCTTATACCATGAATTTCACTATCGTGGATGGTTGTAAGGGTGGGGGTGGGCTTTTGTAGGTGAAAAGACAGGCTTAGTATTTCTACATGTGAGGAGGTTTTGGCGATCATTGGGTCAGTACTCAAAAGTACCAAAGCGGGAAAAACTTCTACTTCTATTTGAGTTGTAAATTACCGTTGTGATTCTGTGTGTTTCATATCAGGTAGTTTTACAACCTACATAATATCCTTTGGAATTCCTAGGCTGGTTTCACTTTCCTCCCCACCCGCTCTATTAACAGATGTCTACTACCGTAAAAACCTCAGAACATACACAAGCGATGCTAATGCAAAAGGAGCCATTGCCAAGGAGAAGTCATTTCAATGCCCTCAAAAGAGGCAGATCTTCCCTTCTTGGCGTACTATATTCCCTCATGTTATGTGCAAATGGCTCTTTTCGATTTAAAAAAATGTGTAGTGTGGTATATTACACACAGATCCTGATATGGCATGCATTCTCATAGCGTGCTGCAAGTAGTGCACTTTACTCAAAGAGATGACTAACATAGCTTAGCAACGTTGCTTGCTTCGAAGCTTTTCTGCAGTTTATACAATTAAGAGCTCAATAGCTTTTTGCTTATGTTTTCAAACAGTGTGGAATTCTTTCATAGCAGATAAATCATTGATATTGTGCATTGCGAGTAGGGACCGCTATTGCCTCTTAATTAGAATTGTCCATCAAAGTCAATAGCTCATAATAGTCATAACATGCTCTCAGACTTTGACTAGGCTCTCTGGAGAGCTACATTCAACCTAATTGTGGCTAGATAAATCGGTTTTGGGTCAAATACAAACAATGCCAAAGATTCAACCTTGAGCCTACACCTCGTCGCTTAAACTATTGTCCTTTGTTTGTTATTTGCTCCTTTCAAATGGCTTATACCATGAATTTCACTATCGTGGATGGTTGTAAGGGTGGGGGTGGGCTTTTGTAGGTGAAAAGACAGACTTAGTATTGCTACATGTGAAGAGGTTTTGGCGATCATTGGATCAGTGCTCAAAAGTACCAAAGCGGGAAAAACTTCTACTTCTATTTGAGTTGTAAATTACCGTTGTGATTCTGTGTGTTTCATATCAGGTAGTTTTACAACCTACATAATATCCTTTGGAATTCCTAGGCTGGTTTTACATGGGGGAAGAATATTTGAAGTCTGTTATAAACTGTGACTATGTCAAATATTATGAGTGTGCGACTATCTTTGACGCAAACTTTCAACCACGGCTAGCCCTTATAGAGGGTACAATCATTCATGTACTCTATCCAATACACTATGTACAACATTTAAATAGACACGCACAGACATAGATGGGTTTACATACACATATATAAAAGACTGTTATTTTAGCCATAAGTTTGTACGCCGTATCTTTGACTATGTTTTGACATTGCTTGGGGTCCCATTTCATTTAATAGCTTATTTTAGGAATTAAGGAATTGTGCTTTTGTCTCTTGTCTGTATGATGTCAGAATTTAAAGAATCAATTCGTTGCCCTCTCATTTCCTTATTTGAATAAATAAAATTATAGCAATAAAAAACAAATCCTCTTACTGTTCCAAACATACAAACACAAATTTCTAGGAAATAAGTTGTAGTCGAATGTTAATAAAAGATTATTAAAAAAAAATACACAGTGATACAAAGTTCTTGAGAACAAGACCCTAATACATACTAGAATTTCAAGCCTACAACAATACGCACTACATCATATTCAGTTATTTTTTATGGTCACAATTTATTGTTTTTCTATACCAAATTTTATGTGGTTCATTACTGCTTGTTTTTTGGGAAAATCATTAAAAAAATTACATACTTACTTATAATTCAGAATTGCGAGCATTCTCTAATCCAATCACCTTGACTGGTTAAAGTTTAGTGTTTCTCCAAACTACAACTTACATTCTTTGTTATTGTCTGCTATCAAGCGTAGATTACATCTATATGATTTCTCGCGCCTCAAGTTTAATAACATTTTTAACCACCAATTCCAATTTTTAATTGGAGGCAGTGCCCTCGTCTACTATAGACGACCTTGTTTTATTGACTCGGCAGTTGGTAGCTTTTGATGGCGTGATTTTTTTTAGAGCCCTTTATCGCAGCCGCGTGGGTTAATGAAAGCGCAGGATTGAGATTTTGGCTCCTACGCTACTGAAGTAACTAGTCTTGCTTGGTGGGCCTTTGCCATACATAATCTAATAGTTTTAGATATTGGAGTGCAGCTGGTTACTTGGTTAGTTGATTGTGATTGTTGTCGTCTTGGGTTTGTTGTGGTGACACAAAAAAATGAGTAGAACCAATTTACAGGCACCAATAATAGCTTAGCTTGGGACTTGTTTGGCATTGGAAAGAAGCAAGTTGTGTCCCATAGTGCTCCATATATGACAAAAGGGCTACTAAAAAGGGCAATTGAATTGAGCTAAAGGGTTGCAACTTAACCTACTTTGGTAGTTGTTTACAAGTTGCACATTTCAACCTAGTAATATCGAACATTTAGTCTCTAAACCGTGGAGCCATCTTTAAGACACCCATCTTATTCTCAATCAAGCGTAGTTAATGTTCCTTTATTTCAATATATAGGTTGAATTGCCAAATTGTGAGAAAAGAAATGCCTGTCTATTTGCTATATAGATACAATGATCAAAATTGAGCATGCGGCTAAAAGCATGCTTTGGTGGTACAAAAAGGACTGTCCTTGACAGCACCTTTGACAAATCTTCAAGCTCCAATTTCTACATGTCACATGAAAAACTACCTATCATACTTTATATCAATGGATAGATCTTCAAAAGGAGAATCTAAAAACACAAGGTCCGAAAAGTTTTGACCTAAATTATAAAAAATTTACCAGTCCCCACTTTTTCATTGGTAGAAGTAAAATAGGTCCTTTTTTTGTACCACCAAACCATGCTTTCACCCATGCACTGACGAGGAAAACATGTGGCTAAACTAAATTTAAGGAAGCTTTGAAAAACTCAAAAATACAGAAAGCTTAAATAGACTATAAATATTGAACTACACTACCAACCTGATAATCGTGTACGTATGTCATCCAATTGTGTAAGATAGAGGACAATTTTTGAGTCAAGCTACAAAAAAGCAATGTGATAGTTAAACATATATATCGTCTTGCAATGAAACATCATAGACTAAAACTGCAAAGTAAACAGTGCACGTCATGCAGAGGTGCCATACAACAGTATGGTGGAGAGCTAGCACTGTGGTCTCTCCAAAAATTATAAAAAACGGAAGCCGTGCCTTGCCCTGTAGTGTTTATGTGTTGCGCCAAGCAAATGCATAGTCATGGGGTGCTGGATACAAATAACGGACCTTGTGGTGCTGTAGAGCCGGAGTCGCGCTTGTGCAATTGAAACGTCCAGTGTTGTGAAAATATGTCCTCCATGCCAGACACAAAACATGTATTATGACAAATACAAGAGATGTGGTACATTGATTAAGCTTAAAGATAAGTAGATCTAATTTTATATTCTATGACAAAGGTTCGCTACATAAAGAGTTATGGGTTTTTTTTTATAGATTTTCCCTTGTAAAAATTGCACTATATCTCTCTGCTCAGTCGTCAACTCTTTCTCCTACCATATACTTTAGCCATTTTCCTATTTGTAGTGTGTCCTCTTCTTGTAGACCAAGCATGGCTTCTCCTTATTTATGCAACTCGTCGGTCATGCAGTAGCATGCTATCATACATAGGGTCTATCCTCAAGAAGCTAAACATGAGCATAGAGACATAGAGACACACACACATACATCGAAAAATGTCGAGAGAGCGAGGCACACATGAGAGGCAAGGCAATAAATGAGGACTCGCGATATGCTCTCCTCCCCACATGCAGTCGCCATAGCCAAATTTTGAACTATATAATTAGAGGCGAGTTAGCATGGCGATGGTAATTTTTGAGCCGGCCTGGTGCCCTTTCATCACCTGTGTCCCCGCTCTCTGCTGATCGACAAGAACGGTCCTCTCCCTCTCTCGCAAAGAGTGGCCACATGTCTCTCTCTCTCTCTCTCTCTCTCTCTCTCTCTCTCTCTCTCTCTAAGAATGGCCAAAGACTTATATGAAGAATATTGAACTGCTGATTGCAACTGCCCTCTCTTTGCATATGGTGAAAACGTGCAGAGCTTCTTGGCCCTGCCAATGTTGGGCCCTTTGTTAAGAAAATATTTTTGACTTCATCTTCTCAATCTACCTTAGACTTAGAACAACAGGTAAATTCATCAAGACGAGCACATCTTTACAGATTATCACCTCGCACAAAACATCTTGGGCTAAAGCATTGCCACCAGGAAATTTGCTTAAGTGATAACTACAATCATGCCACCACCAAGTTCAAACAAAAAATAATCATTTGCGGTCTAAGGTGGCATCTAGACACAGCGAAGTGTGGGCAACCCGAACATCTTAGATGGTGCAGTGCTTGGCATTCCAAGTGATGACATGCTGGAAGCTCGTCAAGCACTTTTTGTGCTTTGGTGGCTAGCTCTGTGGTGCAGACATTTAGAATGAGGGAGAAGGATCCACGCAAGCACACGTAAAAATCAGCGTTGTTTTTCTTGCGAGGCTTCTAGCCATGTGATTCGATTTGTGGGCAATAGCTTGGATCATGGGCTCAAAGATCAAGAAAATGACCTTTGGCTCACCAAGTAAATAGCCTCGCCGTTGTCTATACCTATGTTTGTCGAGGTCATACGTCTCCACTCGCAATTGACGCCGTCAATTGACATTCAACTGATGGTGCAGTGCAAAGAGGGGTGATGGTTGCTATCGATGGTGTACTCTGCAGGTTGTTCCAGGGTGCGAGATTAGAGCAGATGGATTTGCAGCATGATGCTTTCCTCCTTGACGTATCTACGTACATCAAGTGTGGAGCCCTGGAAGGTGAGGATAGAGGTCGAGGAGCTAAGGCTAGAGGGTAGTATAGCTGGGGGAAGAGGGATAGGGAGGAAGGCTAGCGGTGGGTGTGGCTTGGAGATTGTTAGCAAAGGTAGATTGTTTCATTATCTTCGCATGAAAAGCTTACTGCATGCAATATAGTCATGTGGAATGCCTTGATCTCAATCTATGCCGAGAGCAACCAAGGTAAGAAAAAATCGTGCAGAGTATAGTTCAGAGGATGTGAAGGCAGTAGGGTCCGCGTCTTAGCTCTCTCTCTCTCTCTCTCTCTCTCTCTCTCTCTCTCTCTCTCTCTCTCTCTCAAAGAGTAGATAGAGAAAAACCTGGAGACAAAGATCCGCTCTTCTTCTCGGGAACCTGTGAACTACTTGTGGAGAATATCGAACTGGTTCTGAGCGCAATTGAGCAATGCAACGTGCTTTTTTTATTTTATTAACTTGGTAGCTTTTCATTTTTATTTAGAGCTTTGTTAAGGAGCATTGTTTTTTTTTAAAAAAAAATCTAAATGCCGCTTTTGCGTTCAGATACTAGAAAAAGAGCCTTTGGCTCACCAAGTAACCACGTAGAGGAGATGGAGCTGCTCTCTTGCGATGCCAGCCAGCTCTTTTGAGATTCTTCTTCCTCTGCAGGTGCAGAGAGTAGCGATGAAGAGGATGTGGAGTGCACCCCTATCCCGCGCATTGCAAAATATCACTCTTCTCCCCAACTATGGCCCCGGAGCTACTGACAAAGCATCTCTCTCTCTCTCTCTCTCTCTCTCTCACACACACACACACACACACACACACACACACACACACACACACACACACACACACACACACACACACACACACACACACACACACACACACAAGACACACTGGGAGACGGCACACACACACACACCCCAATACACAAGATATGTACGCGAGAGAGAGAGAGAGAGAGAGAGAGAGAGAGAGAGAGAGAGAGAGAGAGAGAGAGAGAGAGAGAGAGAGAGAGAGAGAGAGAGAGAGAGAGAGAGAGAGAGAGAGAGAGAGAGAGAGATGATGCTTGACAACCTAGGCATAGAGGGTTCGCGTCATTGGTTGCAAGACAACGTCCCAAGTATGGATGGGTCGTGACAGGTCTCCCAGACTTCACGCGAGCGAGTGCTCTGCTATCAACCATATACTGTAGAGAGCCCTGTTAGCCCATCACACGTGGCACTCCCTTCTTACAGCCACTTGTTTCCTTTTCCCCCCGGGTGATACTCCACTACTCATCAAAGGGCATGTCTACTTAATCTATGAGGTGAATGCAAGGCTTTTCTCCCTTGTATGTTTGGCCAAGTGTGTTGTGTGTGTGGGTATGCATGCCTGGGTCGATGTGTTGTTTATACAAGCGTATTTGTGTGTGTTTACATGGTTTGTTTGTGTGCGTGGTGGGTGAGGGAGTATATGGATGTATGTGCGCGTGTGCGTGTGGGCGTGAGTTGGATGAGTGAGTTGGGAGTGTAGAGGTGAGGGGATGCTCATCTTTACGCTTTTGTGTATGGGTGTGTGTTTTTCTTTGAGTGTGCGCACTTTTTATGACCTTGTGTTTGGATTTTTGTTTGTGTGTGTGTTACTTTTGGTTGTGATTATTTGTAGGTAGGATAGGGGCCTCTCTTCTCTTTTCCAGGTTTCTTCTAGTTCATAGTTGAGATTATGTGCTCGATTTTGCAGTCTTTAGTAGCTATCTTTAGCAAGTGGACTGAATACCTTTGCGGATGAGAACTATTGTTTGAGTTCAGTGTTATCAATGCGTCACTTTGGAGATTGGCTCTAGATTCTTGGTGTCTACCTATGGCTTTTTCATCCTCATCCTTATCTTCCGTTGCCCTATACTCGTTGCTTGGCCTTCAGCATTATGGCTTGTTAACTTTTGGAGTGCTTGTCCTATGTACGTTAGTGATTTAATCCCCTTTATTTTTTGGTAAAATAGTTTTCTTCACTTATATTTTTCATTAAAAAGATGTTGCCACGTCAACATTATTTCACACCGGTGCCATGTCAGCAATTTTTGTATTACTTCCACATCATCCACTCGGTCGATACAATTTAATACATTGGTTACCACATGATCTAGTCTGTATATAGTCTTTCTACATAGGTGCTATATGATCATGAACATGCATGTGTGCGTGTGTGGCTACACAATGGCCATGGCCCATGCACCATCATCGAATTTTCATGTATGTCCCTCTTATAGAAGAGTAATAGTTCTCGATTCAATCTGTCAAAGTCAAACTCATCAAAACATATCAATGGTCATTATTTTTAAGCATGAAGGCGAACACGGATGGTTCTTGGATATCATCCAACCATTGAAACAGGTCTTGGAATGGCATCCAATGATCAAGTGGGGTAAAGACCACTCGTCTTTTTGTGCAAAAAAAAATCCTTCTATTAGTTTTTAATCTGGCCATATCCTCTTCAATACCTACCACTGAATATTCCTTATTGGATGAGATACTTTTGAGAAGCCAACGACCCAAGATATCAAGAGTTCCGATCTGGAATGAGACTCCTTATTGGATTAGATTCTTTTGGGAAACCAACGACCCAGGGTATCAAGAGCTCCAATCTGGCATGAGACTTCTTATTGGATGAGATTCTTCTGGGAAGCCAATGACCCAAGAAATCAAGAGCTCCGATTTGGAATGAGAAAACTGATTGTCCCTCGGAAATTTTTGAGCTAACTTGAGTTGTTTTGCAGATATGTTGTAATTGCGTACGATTACTTTCTTTCAAGAAGGGGGGATGTCACAAACTACTGACGTGTCAAGTCATTGAAGAATGGAGCTAACCTTCAGATCCCGGCTGAGGGGCCTAAACCCTAAGTGAAGAAGCAGAAGCAGCATAAGAAGTTTTACCAGCTTGCAAAGTCTTACCGAGAGGCCCGCCAACTTATGGGACCCCGTTCGATGGGGCCCAAGTGACCCAAAGACATTAAAGTAAAGCAAGCCCACACACACACACTCAATTGCGTGGCGAGTTGATGATGTGGCAGCAGTATGGAGTCCCGGATTTTGCGTTGACAGAGCTGTACGGATTTTCGGATTTTATGTTGATATGCTGACGTGGCAGACCTATACGGATTTTCACGTTTTACATTGACTGCTACCGTGGCAGAGCTGTACGGATTTCTGCTTTTGTGCTGGCAGCTTTTGGGCATCTGCTTTTAGACCAAATGCTTTTGAGTTTATAGATTTTCATGTAAACTGCTTTTCATAGGCCAAGGGCCTTTAAATATGAGCCAAGGGCTCATTCTTTGACATGCTCCACATGAGGTGCAGAGGATGGAGTACCGGCGATGTACTGAGTTCAAGCAATATAAAGAAATACCAAAAGGGGCACCAAGGTTTGGTTGTAAAAGACCTTTATATCTCATGGCCTGGACCTGGATGATTATTTGCGGGGGGAGTGTTCATCGGCCGCTTTATGTTTCTATGTCTTGTAACATACATATGTGAGCAATTGTATTGCATTGTGATGTGCCAACCAGCGATTATCCTTATTGGGTGAGATTTCCTGGGTATGTAATTTTAGTGCATCAAGACACCCATTACAGATCAACGCAGTTTGGGTGTGATGGCTAATTTTTCTACGTCGGAACAAGACCGATCTGGAATGAGAACATACTCCTTATTGGATGAGATTTTCCTGGGAAGCCAACGACCTAGGATACAAAGAGTTCCAATTTGGAATGAGAAAACTGATTGTCCCTCGGATTGTCCCTCGAAATGACCCTCGAAATGACCCTCAAATTTTTTTTTGAGCTAACTTGAGTTGTTTTGCAGATATGTTGTAATCGCGGACGATTACTTTCTTTCAAGAAGGGGGGATGTCACAAAGTGCTAAGTGTCAAGCCACTGAAGAACAGAGCCAACCTGCAGATCCTGGCCGAGGGGCCTAAACCCTAAGAAGTCCTACCAACTTATGGGACCCCATCAGATGGGGCCCCCAAGGGACCTAGAGATAGTTACATAAAGCAGATCGCACACACACTCTCAATTTCCTGCGTAAAGACCTAATGATGTAGCAACAATACCGGATTTTGCACTAGATGATGACATGGCAAACCATACGGACGCCCTCGTAATTTGCATTGACATGCTGACGTGGCAATTGTACAGATTTCTGCAATTCACGCTGAAGGCTTTTTGCGCTAGCTCTTGAGACCAGATGTTTTTAGAACTTGAAGCTTTTCATGGCCAAGGGCCTTTAAATATGAGCCAAGGGCTATTCTCTGGCACGCTCCCTCATAGAAGTGCAGAGGATGGAGTACTGGCATTGTACTGAGTTCAAGCAATATAAAGAATTACCGAACTGGGCACCAAGGTTTGGGGCCAGTGCTCTCTTGGGGTGGAACTCCGCCACTCCCCGTCTTGTGTGTCGTGCATCTCATTCGGTTCAATGTTATTTAAAGTGTTTAAAGTTGTTCAGTTTGTTCTTTTCCATTGGCACGTGGTGCCCGTCTCATGACACCTGCTCCGCGTCCCCCGTTGAGTCCCCGCTAGAAATGGCCAAAAGGGGATGCCCACAAGCATCAACTCTAAAAGATCTTGCATCCAAAAGCATCTGCTCTCAAAAAGTCCACGCGAAAAGCTACAAAGACCAACAACACAATTCGCAAAAATCTGTATAGCTTGCCACGTAAGCATGTCAGCATAATTTGCGAAAATCAGCCCAAACATCAAGCTTTTGATCTTTTCAGATTTTAGGCCCCTCAGCCGGTGCTCCATAAGTTGGTAGGTTAGGTTTATTAAAAAATCTAACTCCACAGTATTCTGATGACACTCTATTGTTTTTACGCTATGCCCCGGATGTTTTGGATTCGATTTGTCACTCTTTGGATGTATATTGTTTAGCCAGTGGTGCACACATCTATTGGCACAAGTCTTTTGTCATTCTTGCTGACCTGGGGTATAGTGGATGGTTTTACTTGGTTGAGACGTGGTCAGTCTTGTAGATATCCAGGGTTTCAGGTAGGTCTAGATGTGACTATGGAACAACAGTTTGCACTTGTTATGTAGTTGATGTGTAGGAAGCTTTGCAGCTGGTCTTCGCAGCATCTTTCTTTGTCTAGTCCATCATTGGTGGCCAATCAGGTGCTGTTGGCCTTTTCTTGGTATATTGCATCATGTTGGATGCTCCATAAGAGTGTTATGGCACAGTTGAGGCGCTTGATTTGGAACTTCCTTTTTGGGGGATCAGACGGTACTTGAGACACTTGGGCTCGATGGTCCACAGTGATTCTCCCTCGTGCAGAGGGTGGTTTGGGTGTCATTGATCCGGAGTTACAAAGGCGTGCACTTCTTGCCAAGCTCATTGTTAGGTCTTTTTTCCTAGGCAATAAACCTTGAAGAGGTCACTTCAGTCCACCTTAGCTACAATCACTCCTACCCATGGTGTTAGAGACATGCACAAATGGACTACATGGATATGGTTTGACAGTTACGCTTTTACATTGAGAGAATCTCTCCTGTCGTGTGCTCATTGTTATAAATCTGGAGCTCCTTTAGAGAGTGCTTGGTCAGATGTACAGCCCGATCCAGAGAGGAGATTGCACGGCAGCCTCTTGTATGGATTTGGTGACCTTCCCTCTCGACTTAGATTCTGGAGAGAGACCTCCACATCTCAGGTAGCGATTGCACATTGATTGGGCTATTTGGGATGTAGGTCCAGCGAGCTCAATGAGCACTTGGTGTCGTGATAGATTGTTGCCAGCAAATATCTTTGCAGAAAGGTATCATATTCACAGAGGGATTCGCTCGAGGATTATTGAGATATTCTGGTTCCAGACTTGTGGGACCAGGTCATAAGAGGAGATACTTATCTTCCACAGCATTAGGGTTGGTGGGTTACTTCGATGAGTCTAGCACAACCCTTCTTGTTAATTATCAGGTCCTTTCGTTCATTCTTCTACAGAGTAATGCTCCTCTGCACACACACACACATACATTTTTACTTCGATGAGAAAGGACCTGTTCTTTCTAGCCTTATTTGGCAACCGATCAGAGTCATGGGTTCTTGTGGGAGAAAGCGATTCGTGGATCCTCATCTCACCGCAAAGGATGCTGCCTCTTGGAGTCTTTGGATTTGGGAGGGTCGTCCTTTATCTCAACTCTATTGGGATCCTGGCAAGTGGCAGTGCCCATTGGATGTATGTGGACATGCTCTATTGCTAAATGGACTATTTTCTTATTTTTTTGATTAATTTCTATTTTATGAAATTAGGATATTTAAATGTGTACACTTGAACTGTTAAAGTTAGGAACTGTAGATCTACTGGAATTGATAAAAGCCATCAGGAACAGACAATTGTGATGTGTCATATGATGGGTGACATTAAGCATCGTGAAGGAGTTGTTTCGCAAGTTCGGTGGGAGAGACTAGGGAATGGGTATTCCCGATGCATCACATGATGGTGACGGGAGCATCGGATAGGGAATATTCCATTGGTCTAGGAGGAAATCCGAACTGGATAAAGGAATATGCGTAAAGACGCAAACACAAGAATAAAGAGGGTTACTAGAAGCTTTTTCTTGAAAAAAGAAGGATATTTTAAGTGCTTTCTGGGAAAGCAGATGATTTTCCGCGAGGAAATCTATGTCTGCATTGCATCCGTCCACGAGGTTGCATCAATGGACGCCTGAGAAGTATTGTGTAGCATCAATTTTCTGCTCTCTCAGTTTTTATTGAGTTTTTGAACAGGTTCACCCTATTTAATAAGTGGCTGACTGCCCACTTAATAAGTGGGCAGCCCATTATTAAAATAAAGCAAGACAACGGGAGGGCGCCCCCAAAATCTTCCAAAATTAGCAAATAGGGCAGCGATATCTCTCTCTCTCTCTCTCTCTAGAAGCTCCCGCCAATCTTCTCTCTCCTCTCCGTGCTATCCCAGCACCCCTATCCATTGCTATTGTTACGCGAGAGCTGCCGGCTATTCCTCCTACCCTCCGCAGCCAGCCCAACTTTCGAGAGTCGGGTCCAGTTTGTCTTTCTTATGTGGGGAGGAGCGGTCTTGTGGTTAATGAATTGTATTGGCACTCATTGGTTTTGTGAGGTTGTTGCCACAGAGTTGGTTTTTATGCTGAGGGTGTCAGGGTATCTCATTGGTAACTTTGAGTATGATACCCAGAGGGGATGCGCAGCATGATGCTCCTCGATCCCAAGATAAGGTGTTTTGCATACTAGTTGTCATTACATTAGGAACGTTTGGCAAGCTCGTTGTTGTCACGTCCTCAGTGTTGCACCATCCTCTACTGTGGACATCCTTGCAGACATTTGGACGGATATTTATCTACACTCCATTTAGCTGCTGGGATTCGGCAGTGGGTTCCTCAAGGGCAGCTGAGCAGCGCAAGTTTCATTTTTTGAGATCATGAGCTCACTCCCACATGTTTCTTAGTTTTTCAAGGTCGTATGTAGTGGCACAACTCCCCACCACAGTGGTTCATCCTGCACTCCGCCATCTGTGTCCCGTGTGGATTCTCTTTGTCTCTCTTTATCCCGGAATGTGTCCCTTGTGACTATGGCCTCTATGGCTCGTAAAGAGCCAAAACTCAAGATTAAAGCTAGGAAAATACCGACAAGAGAAAACTACCTCACTTCGACACATTGAGGGCAACTGGCCTTGGTTTATTCATTTGTCTCTCTTCTCGATTAGTCTAGCTCCCATGAGGAGGTGCATTGTGTTCTCTTAGGGTGCTTGGGGCTTGTTGCTAATCTTGAGGCTGAGTCAGTGGTCTCATGTGTAGGAACAAATGGCATCAGTAGTAGCATATGTGTGTACAAGGGATCTATCCATCAAGGGCATGCCATATCTATGCCGGACCACCCTTGGTCACTTGTACATGCAGCTTTCTATGAGCATGGAGTGCCTTTCCCAGATCTCTCTCTCTCTCTCTCTCTCTCTCTCTCAGAGATTGTCTTGTCTCTTTCTACCTTAGTGATCTATCTTCTCCACAGTTTCTTGTATATGTATGTGGCATTGCACATGTTCTCTAGTGTCAGAGGATCTTTTTAGAGTCGAGCGAGATTGGAGTCGAGGTGTCCATCGGATTGGAGGTCAGTCCGCGTCTTTGCTACCGATTTCTATAGTGTATCGGAGCCTTGGTGTCTTGAATGTCTTGGATGCTCAACGTAGGTTGATCTGGTGCTTTATTGGACTTGATTGAGAGAGAAGAAGCTTGTAACATGACGGGCACCATGTGCCAACTGAAAAGAATAGACTGAGATAGACGGTTCGCACTTCAAACAACTGAACAGAAAGACAAAGAGAATCCACACGAGGCACGGATGGCGGAGTTCCACTCCTAGATTGCAATGGCCCCATACGATGGCGCCCCTTTCGGTATTTCTTTATATTTCTTCAACAAGGTACAACTCTATGGCTCTACTCTGCTTCTCCATGTGGTAGAATCGTGGAGAGAGAGAGAGAGAGAGAGAGAGAGAGAGAGAGAGAGAGAGAGAGAGAGAGAGAGAGAGAGCCCACAACATGTATTCAAAGGCCCTTGGTCTATACAAAAGCAGTTACACACCCAAACATGTTCAAAACAGTTCATTTCTATTTCAAACAATATTGTCAAACAAAGTTCAAAGAGTATCTTAATACAATTCAATCTTAAAATCATTTGGGTTGGTTTGTGTCAGCCGAACTTTAAGGACAACTGGCTTGTCGTTTTCCTACAAAGTGATGATGCGGTTATGAATTTGGATGGTCACATCGTTCTTGTCATGCCAAGGCATGCCCAAAAGAGCATCACAAGTGCCCAACTTCATGATGTGAAAATCTCCACGAGTTGATTGTACTCAACATCCATATGTTTTAGGAATTCGGGATGGATGAAATTTTCGGTGGCTCTTGGGTTGAAGAAGATAAGTGCCTTGAAGACATTTATCTTTCCATAGGCTTTGCATAGTTGATTGGAACCTTCTAGAGTGATGCTGTAAATGTCAGAGACAAGTCCCACCACATTTTTGGTTCTCTTTGCAGATGGTTGTTCTGGAGGTGTATCCCCTTGGTAGGACAATTGTTTGTAAGTGTGTCCCGTCTAGAAGCATTCAAAGCATCGGCCTTCTTGGAGTAGGGCGTCTTGTTGACATTGAGTTAAATGAGGTTTGACCACTTGAGTCGAGTTGTCAGAAGAACCCCGAGAAGTGGTTCGTTGGGGACGCGAATTCTTAGTGTTGGTCGGTTGCGTTGCCGTAGGAAATTCCAATTTTTCCTTCATAAGTTAGTAACCAACCGCAACATGGTCCATGAGCTCTTGCACAGTAGATACTTGTTACCCAAATCAGCCCAAACAGGAGAAAACGTAGGAAAAAACAGCAAGCTTTGTCACAAACTGCTGGCATGTCAGGCCACTGAAGATCCAGAGGGTAAGGACTCCTTGAGCCTAACCCTAGCCAACCTGTAGATCCCGGTCGAGGGGCCTAAGCCCTAGACATTTTTACCAACTTGCAGATCATCGCCGAATGGCCCAAATAATAAATTGCGTAAGGATTGAAAATCCTAACCCCCAACAACTTATGGAACTGGCCGAGGGACCTAAATCTTTAAAAATAAAGCGCGCGCACACACACACACACTACCCTAACTTGCGTAAAAGCTGATGACGTGGAAGCTATACAGACGTTCCACGAATTGCGCTGGCTGCTGATGACGTGGTAGCGTTATACGGACAGCCCTCTGAGTGCTTGCTTTTGGACTAGATGCTTTTAGAACTACTGCATTCCATGTAACTACTTTTGTGCAGGCCAAGGGCCTTTAAATATGTGTTGTGGGCTCTCTCTCTAGGATTCTGCCGCTTCGAGAAGCAGAGCATAGCCACAAAGTTGTACCCTGTTGAAGCAATATAAAGAAATACCGAAACGAGCGCCATCATTTGGGGCCATTGCAGTCTCGGACTGGAACTTCGCCACTTTGTGTCCCATGTAAAGTCTTTTCGTAGTGCTAAACGTATGTCTCAGTCTGTTCTTTTCACTTGGCACATGGTACCCGTCCCCATCACAGTGATATCAGAGCTTCAATCGTGTGCTTTTTCGAAAGCATACCAGTCCTCCCAAGAATAGATAAAGCACGATGCGTTTTTGGATTCCACAGAGTATCTGCAATTTTTCCTTGACGAGCTTCGTGACATTCTCTTAGAGCACCCTCCAAAGTTACCCAGGACGAACGGGAACAGGAGGGTCCAGAATGAGATGGGAACGGAGAGGAGGGGGGGCCGGAACGGTCAACTAAAGTAAGGCTTGAATTACCTCCATTAAGCCTAGTCCCAAATCTGTCCCCAAACTTGCCCTCAAACTGCCCCAAATATGTCCCCAAAATGCCTACTTTTTTACCCCCAAAGACCTAATTTTGCCCGTTCTGCCCCGCGTTCTGCCGTTCCGTCTCCTGTTCCACCCCGTTCCCCCCCGTTTCGGACCACCCTTCTGGTTACACCCCATTCTGGAACGGCGTTCCATTCCCAACCGTTTCGGGAGCGAGACTCGTCCGGAACGCCGTTTCGGAACGTTTGGCTGCATTTCGCCCGTTCCTTGTTACACTGGCATCCTCAGTAGAATCTCCCAGTTCTGTAGAGCTTTCAACAATACTTGAATTACATGTTGCTGCCTCTGTTGCCTTAGGCTGTTCCTTCTCCTCAGGCACTAGAAAGCACAAGGGCTTCTAATCTACAATCTAATTAGTCTTCGATTCCTATTGGGGGAGTTTTCCGAAATATGGTTCAATCTCCTGAAGTGTACCCACTGCAATCGCCTCCTCCACCGTGGTTGCCACCATCTCCCCCACCTCCACTAGGATACAATGTATGGTTTTCCCTATTACTATCCACGTCCTCGGGTTGTGTACCAATTCAACCAAAAGGTTTCAAGGATGGGGGAACTACAATAAAATTCTGAAGTAAAAGATAGAAAGAAAGCCTTGCAGTTTTTGCAACAGTTTGACAACATCTATGCCTTGGGGAACTACACAAAAGAATCAAAGATCTCTCAAGCCGTAGAATTTCTCAAAGATAATGCTATGCAGTGGTGGAGTTCAATTGCTACACAGCCGCATGGTCCAAGGACTTGGTAGGCTTTCAAGATTTTTTTTGCACGAAGCTGCATGACCTCCCTAGAAAATGCTTGCCACGGAAACCATGGAAGACTACAACCAAAGGTTCCTTGATGTTTACCTTCCAATGTCTTTCTTCAAGCTGATTCCCTTGGAGGACCAATGCGAGCGCTCTACAATTGGACTTCCATCACCATCACAGGAATATTGTCTCTCTAAAATGTGTAGGCTATGCCTTGTCTATGACGTCCCCGTCTTCTACGCTTGTTTACCCCGACCCCTCTTCACCGAGGGGAAGCTGGATTGCTTTGGTTTTCCCAGATGGAGTTCTGCCATGGTTTCTCGCAAGGGGAGCAAGCCTGCGGCTTTTGGATTCAAAGAAGGAAACATCTTTTTCGTCCTTCTTTAGAGATAGAAGTGTTTGGACAACAGTGGGATCTTCTTCAACACTTGGGGAGCGGTTTCCTATGGCTGTGTTTCTTCAAGGAGAGGGATTGGCTGATTGTTGGATCTTTTGCAAATGCACGTTTTTTCTTGGAGTTGTTTATAGAGTTATTCCTATGTAGGACTTTACGTAGGCTTATATGGAGTTCAAGCCTTCTCTTGCACATGCAAATGTGGATTTTCAGCCCGTCTTGAAAGAGGGGTAGCAATTTGATGACTCAGTTGCACCTTTGTACCAAGTTGCGGATTTTGGATGACAAAGGTTGATTATTTTCCTCCTAGAGAGAGTAGAACCTGCTAGGCAAGGTAGTCGGACTGCTTGTGAGCGGAGCTTGCAAGATCAATTGCCTTGCTTGTACAGCCTGTGTGTCCACATGCCATACAAAGAGCGCCTGTTTGTCCACCTGCCGGGCATGTATTGCTACCTCAGGCTAGCAAGTCAGCAAGCACCTCTCCGCCTCGGCCAACAACCGAAGCTCCTTGCCACATCATCAATCTGTAGCTCCTCAAGGATAGTTTGCTTAGCGAGAAATTGGTGACAACACGCCTACTTGTATAGGTGCAAATATGTGCCTAGCATTTGTGAAGGTTGACTTTGGCTTCTTTTGGCATATAAGAAATAAGGTGAGTAGAGGCCATCACTAAAATGAAACTTGGTGCATTAGGTGGTTAAAATGGTTTTGTAACAGCTTAAATTATCTCCTTGCTTGGACTTGACAATAGTGTACTCACAGTTTCAACCTTTTTTAAGTAGTTATTTACACATCCCCCTCACCTAGTTATCAGACATGCAGGATATTCAGCTATTGTGGAAAGATCAAGTTAATGTATTCTTCTAGCTTAAATAACCGTGTAGAAAGGCTAAGAATGTGTAACAGTCAATTGAGAGATCTATTTCTTTCAACTTATTTCTTGTGAATGTATATGTTTATATTATATTTATTTAATTTAGTAAGTTGATCTTGTTAAAGAGCATTGGATAGTAAAGTGTCTTACTTTTCTCAGGCAATCGACCGATGCATATAGCCTTGGAGCATCCCCAAAGACAAGTCTGTTCTCATGGGGCAGCAAATCATCTCCACAAAGAACCAACAAGAAGCGGCACAAATTTTTATCGACAGAGACTTTATGTGACAAAGAGGGTGGTGATGATGGACAGTACTGGTCGCGAATGAGTACTTCTCCTAATTCTATTCTACCTTCATCAAACCACCATCTCTCCATTGATGGCATAACTGAGGAGCCCTATTTAGGAAATGGATCTGAAGACATGCCGTCACATATCATTCCTCTCCTGCCTTCAAGAGAAGAAGAGAAGACTCAAATCAGTATAGAGACTTCTGGACAGTGCAGCTGGATGCAAGCAACATTCAATGGTACGAATTGTAATCAATTGATCTTTTGAAGAAGTTAAACTCAAGACTTGCAAAAAATTTATATAGAACTTTGGAACTTCAGGTGTCAATGTGATGCCTGGAGTGGGACTGCTATCATACCCATCTGCGCTGAAGGAGGGTGGGTGGGGGGGAATGGCAGTTTGGTGCTATTTTGCTCTTATATGTTGCTACACGGGTCACCTTTTGCGCAAATGCATGGACAGTCAACCCCTCGGCATACTTACCACGTACCCAGACATTGGACAGCTTGCACTTGGCAAGATGGGTTACACAATTGTGTCGGTACGTTTGATTTTATTTGACTGCGATCTCCATATTTGGTAAAAATAATGACACAAACTACTAATGGTGTTTTGTTGTTTGCAGATGGTTCTCTATGCCGAGCTCTATGTAAGTTCCCAACCCATTGTTAAAGGTCAATTCTTGATAATTGAAATGGTACATAATTATCCCACTTATATTATGATGATTATTGCAAACGATAATGCAGGCGTATGGTGTGGAGTTTCTCATACTAGAGGGAGACAACTTATCCAAGCTTTTTCCAAACTATCAGTTTACAATGGCTGGAATGGACATTGGCTCATATGCGATCTTTGCTATTTATGCTACAATGGTGATCCTGCCTACTGTGTGGTTGGAAAACCTCAATTGTCTCTCTGCTCTTTCGTGTGAGTATCCAAGAAATAAATGCATGGATAGTTTTTCCTGCGCATCGTCAATGCTGTTGTTGCGTGTGTGCAAAGTTGTGTACGTCTGCGCGCTCAACATGAGTGGTGTAGGTGTGTGTGAGTCTATAATTATTTTTAATTTTGTGGTTGGTAGTCATGGGAGTCGTAACAACAAACCTGGTTGGTGATGGTCCTCGTAGTTTGGGAGGGAGTTGTCGACGGAGTTGGTTTCATCAAAACAACCAGCATCGTGAATTGGCGAGACCTTCCCTTGGCAGTGGGTGTTTATTGTTTTCGCTACTCAGAACATGTTGTTTTACCAAACATCTACTACTCCTTGAGGGACAAGAGTCGATATACCACGGTCCTCTTGATAAGGTGTCTCCCTCTTTCTCTCTCTCTCTCTCGCTAACTGTGTGTATATGTAAGTATGTAGGTATCTATACATATAGATATGTATGTGTGTAGGTGTACATTGTATGTGCTTTAATTATAGTCTTTAGTTGAAAACATATCAACAACCACCAAAAAGATATTAACACCACCGTCTGATAGTACTTCTTAGAGAGAAACAATAATTATTCATGACAAAATGTTAAGCTCAATCAAATAATAGCATGAGACTTTAATCAATGCATGAGTTCTTGATTGTGAATAGCTAGTGCGCGCTTACACTATAAGATGGTGGTGTTAATATCTTTTTGCTGTTGTTAATATATTTCCATTTGAAGACTATAATTAAAGCACATACAATGTTAAGGAAAGTTGTGTTTTTCTTTACCTCGAGTTGATTTTGTCCCTGTTTTTGTAGCTTTAGCTTGTGCTTCCTCTCCTATTTTACAATGTCAGTGGTGGGATTTCACATGTTTGGAGATGAGACACTATCCCAAATAACATTGAACCTGCCAAAGACCAACAAAGCAACCTACTTTGCCCTATTCCTAACAGTAAGTAGCTCCTGATACTAGCAAAGAGCATTAATTGAGCTTTATAGTACATCACTTATACACTTATATCCTCACCTTTATCTTTTGGTTATGTTTTTAAACTTTGGAAATAAGGCAATGATGACTTTAAGTGATTATCTTTAAAAGCACTTCACTCATTCCTTCAACACCTCTCTCTCTCTCTCTCTCTCTCTCTCTCTCTCTCTCTCTCTCTCTCTCTCTCTCTCTCTCTCTCTCTCTCAAGAATGCGCGCACACACTATGTGACTAATGTGTATAAAAGTGTGTGGTTTTAAGGTCCTGTAGAATTGCTCGCTGCCCCCCCCCCCCCCCCCCCTCCCCCTTTCGTTTCGTGTTGCTCCCCTCTCCCCCTACCTAGCGCTGCTCCCCCCTCGCGCCCCAGCCCTCGCCTTGCTTCGGCCCCGCATCTCTGGCCTCACCCGTCCGAACCTGTGCCCTACCTCAGCCTGCACCCCATCCCGCCCAGTAACCCTCGCAGCATCTGCACCCCAACCCCCCTCCCCCCCCCCCCCCCCCCCCCCCCCCCCCCCCCCCCCAACTCTCTTCTCCCTCGCCAGTAGCCGATAGGGTACCTTCAACACTTCGGTGGCGCTCATCATCGTTTTTGCCTTCCTCTTTCCAGCAGAGCAACAGAAACATAATGGCCGCCCCTGCTCCACCTCATAAGGACTCCACAGAAGTCCCCTCGTCCGACACTGGGGAGCCGACCCTTTGACTTGGTGTAAGGTGCAGTGGAATGAATGTTCAACTTTTCTCAAGATGAGTGCTCCTAACTGTGCTCAAGGTTCCTTTTACTTACGCAAGGGAGAGCCTTCCGTGCTTTAATGAGAAAGTGCAATGGACACAAACAAAGTGAATGAACACTGTGAATGAAGGTGCCTGAGTCTGGGAGATAGAGAGAGAAGAGAATACGACACCGGGAAGTTGTCAAACCCTCCTACAAGGGCCCCGCCCCACTCTCAATGGCAGAGCGGTCTACTTATGATTGCACAAATCTCTACAATGCTTGGACTTGCCGACGATGTCGACGACTATGAGGACGACAGCGAGACGGGCTGAAATCTGAAAATGCTAAAGGTTGAAATCTGCAAACCTTTATCTGCTCCATTCGGACTCTATGTCGGTGACGATGTCGATGAAGATGATGCAACGACGATGCGTTGAAAACGTAGATGCTGAAATCTGCATTTTCCGTGCTGAATCTGCAAACTTCACGGGATCTGACCGTGCGGCGAGGATCTGCTGCAGAGAGGTGAGATCTGCGAGGTTCGGGGGTTCTACTGTGGAGTCTTGACTACTGAAAACTGAAAACGCTGATGCTAACTAAGGTTCTGTCCCGATGAATCCACAAAACGCAGAGTTGCTTTGCTGATGCAAATACGCTAGGGCTGATTTCTGCTGTTAGTGAAATCTACCAACGCAAGGGCTGATCTGCTCTAGTGTGTGGTTCTGCTGTGTCTGCTAATGCCGAAGCTGCTCTGCAATGCAAAAATGCCAAGGCTGATCTGTCTTGCAAAAAACGCTAGCTTTGATGTTGTGTTGCAAAAACGCTAGGCCATGCTGGGGGGTCCTGCTGAGAAGGTGCCTGTTGAGCAAGGTGCTCCTGCTGCCTTCTGCCAGAAAGTGCTAGCTCTGGTTTGCTTATAAATTATCTTAGCAAAATTGCCCTACCTAGTTCCCAACAAAAGTCACTTAATAAATAAGTGAAAAATGTCAAAAATAGGAAAAATAGGTTTAATGCACTGGAAAATTCCCCTAATGGATTCTGATGGGAATACTGATGATCATGCTGTGTGCAACCGAAGGATATGCATCTACTCTACGTGACTGGTCATGCACTATCTGCGAGTAGACTCACAAAATTGCTAGATCACTTCCTACTCTATATTGACTTGATTGAACTGAACCCTGGTCATGCTGTAGCTTGTCCACAGACACATAGGGTTGGATGTGTCATGTGACATCTCCTCCTTTTCAAAGTGAGGTATTGGTACCGAACTGTATGGCGTCGAGGGAGATCGTCCCAACAACATCCTCGAAAGGACTCTTCGTCGGCCCACTTTGATGTGTGAGTCGTGCGATACTTGAACTTCATAAAGGTCTGCAAAGTCTTCTTCTTTGGGCCGCGCCGAAAGCGACATAAAGTCATCTTTAATACTTCCACTTCGTCTAGAATCATGGGTCTACCTTCTTCAAGAATCTCCGAGGATGAAAATTCCTGAAACCACTTCAAACACAAAAACATGAACATACCCATTCCACGTAAAGTGACTAGAAAAATTCTATTCTTTCGAAAAAACTGTGCATGCAATGGAGATGAACATAGAGATGGAGTGCCAAACCGTTCATCAAACACATGCAAACAATGAGATCGAATCTTGTCGTGCTGATGTTAATCAATCAACTGTGGCAATTCACAACGGAAGTGCCCATGCTTGATGCTCAATCTTTCTTGTGCTCTTTCTACGACTGTGTCATGCCAAGGGAGAGACATGAAATGTGACTTCCTTGAATGCATACTTTTCATCTTTTCATGAGTAATCCGCATACATCTGTGCTCATTTATGAGTGAATCGTGTTCATCGTGCAATATGTCATGCCTATGAAAAGGGATCACATAAGGACGATGACTAAAATACAGGAAACCATCACGAATGAAACACTTGAACAATGCGTGCTGACTAATCATTCGAACACATAATAATTCCTGTGAGGATTCTTGAGATCTAGGCTCGAAAGCCAAGATTAGTTCTTCGTGTTTGATCGAATCTTCCTGTTGGGGTTCTGTGGACCTAGACTCGAAAGCCAAGATCGGTTCTTCATGATTGATTGAATCTGCAATGAGGTTAGCTTCACTAGAGAAAGTATCGACTAACACATCATCCTTGTGAACAATCACGTTATCTTCATGCAAATCATCATGCTTGTGAGAAATCACATCTTGATCATCATGCAAATCATCATGCTTGTCATTGTCATTCAAATAATCATGCTTATCATTATTAGGCAATTCATCATGCAAATCTTGTGTATCATGCTTTGGAGAAGAAGAGACTGAGAGAGTCTCTTTTTCCCGAATCTCTTGCATCTATGCCTGCACTTGAGAAAAGAGTCGCAACATCTCTTTCATGTGTCCGTCGTTCATTTCTTTTCTTGCTTTCTTCTCGCGATCAAATTCTGCTTGTCTTTCTTTGGTTTCCAATCGTGCTTCACTCTCTATGGCTGCCACTCTGTCTTCATATTTACGCTCAATTTCTGCTTTTCTTGCTTCGCATTCGACCTTCCTTGCTTCGCGTTCTAAATGGTTGTCCATAAACATCTGTTCCACCTTCTCCATAGGAGTTAGTGCAATCCGTGGCGTAAATGGGGAAGGGGGAGGGTTGGAAAAACCTCCTGGTGGGGAAAATTCTTCTTCGCCACTCCCATGCTCATCACCTCCATGCGAAGTATCAATTCGGCTTCGGGTAATGACCATTCTGAAGTCGTGGGTTCTTGTGGTCTTAGGTTCTGAAGTTCACGAGGAACTTGGGTTCTTGTGGGTCTTGGGTTCTTGGGTTCTTGGGGGTCTTGAGGTTCTTAAGGTTCTTGAGGGTCTTGGGGTTCTTGAGGTTCTTGCGGGTCTTGGGGTTCTTGAGGTTGTTGCGGTTCTTCTTTCGCTTCCAATTTGTGCTAGACCACTTGAAAATTCCCTTGATGGATTCTGATGGATTCTGATGGGAATGCTGATGATCATGCTGTGTGCAACCGGAGGATATGCATCTACTCTACGTGACTAGTCATGCACGGTCTGCGAACAGACTCACAAAATTGCGAGATCACTTTCTACTCTAGACTGACTTGACTGAACTGAACCCTAGTCATGTTGTAGCTTGTCCACGGACACATAGCGTTGGATGTGTCACGTGACATCCCCTGCTTTTCAAAGTGAGGTATTGGTACCGAACTGTATGGCGTCGAGGGAGATCGCCCCCACAACATCCGGAATCCTGGAAAGGACTCTTCGTCGGCCCACTCTGATGTGTGGGTCGTGCGATACTTGAAATTCATAAAGGTCTGCAAAGTCTTCTTCTTTGGGCCGCGCCGAAAGCGACATAAAGTCATCTTCAATGCTTCCACTTCGTCTAGAATCATGCGTCTACCTTCTTCAAGAATCTCCGAGGATGAAAATTCCTGAAACCACTTCCAACACAAAAACATGAACATACCCATTCCACGTAAAGTGACTAGAAAAATTCTATTCTTTCGAAAAAACTGTGCATGCAATGGAGATGAACATAGAGACGGAGTGCCAAACCGTTCATCAAACACATGCAAACAAGGAGATCGAATCTTGTCGTGCTGATCTAAATCAATCAATTGTGGCAATTCACAACGGAAGTGCCCAATGCTTGATGCTCAATCTTTCTTGTGCTCTTTCTACGAGTGTGTCATGCCGAGGGAGAGACATGAAATGTGACTTCCTTGAATGCATACTTTTCATCTTTTCATGAGTAATCCGTATACATCCGTGCTCATACATGAGTGAATCGTGTTCATCGTGCAATATGTGATGCCTATGAAAAGGGATCACATAAGGACGATGACTAAAATACAGGAAACCATCACGAATGAAACACTCGAACAGGCGTATGGTGTGGAGTTTGTCATACTAGAGGGAGACAACTTATCCAAGCTTTTTACAAACTATCGGTTTACAATGGCTGGAATGGACATTGGCTCATATGCGATCTTTGCTATTTATGCTACAATGGTGATCCTGCCTACTATGTGGTTGGAAAACCTCAATTGGCTCTCTGCTCTTTCGTGTGAGTATCCAAGAAATAAATGCATGGATAGTTTTTCCTGCGCATTGTCAATATTGTTGTTGCGTGTGTGCAAAGTTGTGTACGTCTCCGCACTCAACATGAGTGGTGTAGGTGTGTGTGTCAGTTTATAATTATTTTTAATTTTGTGGTTGGTAGTCATGGGAGTCGTAACAACAAGCCTAGTGATGGTCCTCGTGGTTTAGTAGGGATGTTGACGGAGTTGGTTTCACCAAAACAACCAGCATCGTGAATTAGCGAGACCTTCCCTTGGCAGTCGGTGTTTATTGTTTTTGCTACTCAGGACATGCTGTTTTCCGAAACATCTACTATTCCTTGAGGGACAGGAGTCGATATACCACGGTCCTCTTGATAAGGTGTCTCCCTCTTTCTCTCTCTCTCTCTCTCTCTCTCTCTCTCTCTCTCTCTCGCTAACTGTGTGTATATGTAAGTATGTAGGTATCTATATATATAGATATGTATGTGTGTATGTGTACATTGTATGTGCTTTAATTATAGTCTTCATTTGAAAACATATCAACAACCACCAAAAAGATATTACCACCGTCTGATAGTACTTCTTAAAGAGAAACAATAATTATTCATGACAAAATTAGCATGAGACTTTAATCAATGCATGAGTTCTTGATTGTAAATAGCTAGTAAGAGTACACACTCTTACATATGTATACATACATAAGCGTGAGTGCGTGCTTACTTTATAAGATGGTGGTGTTAATATCTTTTTGCTACTGTTAATATATTTCCATTTGAAGACTATAATTAAAGCACATACAATGTTAAGGAAAGTTGTGTTTTTCTTTACCTCGAGTTGATTTTGTCCCTGTTTTTGTAGCTTTACCTTGTGCTTCCTCTCCTATTTTACAATGTCAGTGGTGGGATTTCATATGTTTGGAGATGAGACACTATCCCAAATAACATTGAACCTGCCGAAGACCAACAAAGCCACCTACTTCGCCCTATTCCTAACAGTAAAGTAGCTCCTCATACTGGCAAAGAGCATTAATTGAGCTTTATAGTACATCACTTATACACTTATATCCTCACCTTTATCTTTTGGTTATGTTTCTAAACTTTGTAAATAAGGCAATGATGACTTTAAGTGATTATCTTTAAAAGCACTTCACGCATTCCTTCAACACCTCTCTAGTCTCTCTCTCTCTCTCTCTCTCTCTCTCTCTCTCTCTCAAGAACGTGCGCACACACTATGTGACAAACATACTCCTTAGGTAGATACACAATTAAGTGTTTACTTCTCTTCCTTAGCTTATACATTAAGGGCAGGCCATTTAAAACGATTTAACATTTTTATACTTGTTTGTTTTGTGTATACAGATTTTGAACCCGTTGACAAATATCCTTTAAATCTGAGCATTTTTCTTTGATTTTTACCTGAAGTTTGTACAATTTTTGAATTGAATGTAGCCCTTGACCTTAGCACACATTTGCTCTTATTATAACCCCAATTGCAGATGGGATAGAAGAGCTCATACCTACGAAGAGTCTTGGACCTTGCGCATTAAAGATGACACTGCGAACACTCCTTGTCATTTCCAATTTCTGTGTAGCAACTTTGGTGCCTTTTTTTGGTGAGTATATGTTTGTGCAATTTTAGCTACTTTCTTTCTCTACGTTGAGTAATTTTATTCACTGTTTTTGGCAGGATATATGATGTCGTTCATTGGGTCAGTCCTCACTAGCCTTGTGGTGAGTTATTTTGCTATCAAAACCTTCAGCATGCTTGATTTGGATTGATGTGTATGCCCACGTGCTTGTTTCAATTTTGTTTTTATACTTTAGACTTACATCAACATCAAACAGTGCTTGATATAGATTAATGTGTATGAAAGTGTGTGGTTTTAAGGTCCTGTAGAATTGCTCGCTGCCCTCCCTCCCTCCCCCCCAACTCTGAGTCTGAGAGATAGAGAGAGAAGAGAATACGACACCGGGAAGTTGTCAAACCCTCCTCCAAGGGCCCCGCCCCACTCTCGATGGTAGAGCGGTCTACTTATGATTTCACAAATCTCTCCAATGCTTGGACTTGCCGACGATGTCGACGACTATGAGGATGACGGCGAGACAGGCTGAAATCTGAAAATGCTAAAGGCTGAAATCTGCAAATCTTTATCTGCTGAATTTAGACTCTATGTCGGTGACGATGTCGATGACGACGATGCACTGAAAACGCAGATGCTGAAATCTGCGTTTTCCGGGCTGAATCTGCAAACTTCGCGGGATCTGACCGTGCGGCGAGGATCTACTGCGAAAGGTGAAATCTGCGAGGTTCGGGGGTTCTACTACGGAGTCTGATTGCTGAAAACTGAAAACATTGATGCTAACTGAGGTTCTGTCGCGATGAATCTGCAAAACGCTGAGTTGCTTTGCTGATGCAAAAACGATAGGGTTGATTTCTGCTGCTAGGGAAAATCTACTAACGCTAATGCTGATCTGCTATCGTGAAGTGGTTCTGCTGTGTCTGCTAATGCCGAAGCTGCTCTGCAATGCAAAAAAGCCAAGGCTGATCTGTCTTGCAAAAAACGCTAGCTTTGATGTTGTGTTGCAAAAACGCTAGGCCATGCTGGGGGGTCCTGCTGAGAAGGTGCCTGTTGAGCAAGGTGCTCCTACTGCCTCTTCTGCAAGAAAGTGCTAGCTCTGGTTTGCATATATATTATCTTAGCAAAATTGCCCTACCTAGTTCCCAACAAAAGTCAATAAATAAGTGAAAAATGTCAAAAATAGGGAAAATAGGTTTAATGCACTGGAAAATTCCCCTGATGGATTCTGATGGGAATGCTAATGATCATGCTGTGTGCAACCGGAGGATATGCATCTACTCTACGTGACTGGTCATGCACGGTCTGCGGACAGACTCACAAAAGTGCCAAATCACTTCCTACTCTAGACTGACTTGACTGAATTGAACCCTGGTCATGCTGTAGCTTGTCCACGGACACATAGGGTTGGATGTGTCACGTGACATCTCCTCCTTTTCAAAGTGAGGTATTGGTACCGAACTGTATGGGGTCGAGGGAGATCGTCCCAACAACATCCTCGAAAGGACTCTTCGTCGGCCCACTCTGATGTGTGAGTCGTGCGATACTTGAACTTCATAAAGGTCTGCAAAGTCTTCTTCTTTGGGCCGCGCCGAAAGCGACATAAAGTCATCTTTAATACTTCCACTTCGTCTAGAATCATGGGTCTACCTTCTTCAAGAATCTCCGAGCATGAAAATTCCTGAAACCACTTCCAACACAAAAACATGAACATACCCATTCCACGTAAGGTGGCTAGAAAAATGCTATTCTTTCGAAAAAACTGTGCATGCGATGGAGATGAACATAGAGACGGAGTGCCAAACCGTTCATCAAATGCATGCAAACAATGAGATCGAATCTGGTCATGCTGATCTAAATCAATCAACTGTGGCAATTCACAACGGAAGTGCCTATGCTTGATGCTCAATCTTTCTTGTGCTCTTTCTATGACTGTGTCATGCCAAGGGAGAGACATGGAATGTGACTTCCTTGAATGCATACTTTTCATATTTTCATGAGTAATTAGCATACATCCGTGCTCATTCATGAGTGAATCGTGTTCATCGTGCAATATGTCATGCCTATGAAAAGGGATCACATAAGGACGATGACTAAAATACAGGAAACCATCACGAATGAAACACTTGAACAATGCGTGTTGACTAATCATTCGAACACATAATACTTCCTGTGAGGGTTCTTGAGATCTAGGCTCGAAAGCCAAGATTAGTTCTTCGTGTTTGATCGAATCTTCCTGTGGGGGTTCTGTGGACCTCGACTCAAAAGCCAAGATCGGTTCCCCATGATTGATCGAATATGCAATGAGGTTAGCTTCACTAGAGAAAGTATCGACTAACACATCATCCTTGTGAACAATCACGTTATCTTCATGCAAATCATCATACTTGTGAGAAATCACATCTTGATCATCATGCTTGTCATTGTCATTCAAATAATCATGCTTATCATTATTAGGCAATTCATCATGCTTATCATCATGCAAATCTTGTGTATCATGCTTTGGAGAAGAAGAGACTGAGAGAGACTCCTTTTCCCGAATCTCTTGCATCTGTGCCTGCACTTGAGAAAAGAGTCGCAACATCTCTCTCATGTGTCGGTCGTTCATTCCTTTTCTTGATTTCTTCTCGCGATCAAATTCTGCTTGTCTTTCTTTGGTTTCCAATCGTGCTTCACTCTCTATGGCTGCCACTCTGTCTTCATATTTACGCTCAATTTCTGCTTTTCTTGCTTCACGTTCGAACTTCCTTGCTTCGCGTTCTAAATTGCTGTCCATAAACATCTGCTCCAACGCCTCCATAGGAGTTAGTGCAATCCGTGGCGTAGATGGGGAAGAGGGAGGGTCGAAAAAACCTCCTCTGGTGAAAATTCTTCTTCGCCACTCCCATGCTCATCACCTCCATGCGAAGTATCCATTCCACTTCGGGTAATGACCATTATGAAGTCGTGGGTTCTTGTGGTCTTGGGTTCTGAAGTTCACGAGGAACTTGGGTTTTTGTGGGTCTTGGGTTCTTGGGGGTCTTGAGGTTCTTAAGGTTCTTGAGGGCCTTGGGGTTCTTGAGGTTCTTGCGGGTCTTGGGGTTCTTGAGGTTCTTGCGGTTCTTCTTTCGCTTGCAATTTGTGTTAGAGAAGGATCTTCTCTTCACCCGAGTTCTACTCTTTTCCGTGGGTGCACCCCTTGGCGGCCTTGCGCTCACACGAAGGTTGCTTTTCCCCACCTCACGTCGATTGGCCGTCCGCTAAGTGCACGGTCCGCTCTCAATGAAAAGAGGCACAAGGGGAGGCTGGACAAGCCCTTCTTTCTTGGGTTTCCTGTCACTCTTCAAAAACACGATTAGGAATCGACACGCCCAAGAGGACTTGGGTTACGTGCGACCGCAACAAGCAAAAAAAATTCTGTGGTTCTTTCCTTGAGTGATAGAGAACACTGTCAAAGCTCTGATACCAATGTAAGGTGCAGCGGAATGAATGTTGAACTCTGCTCAAGATGAGTGCTTCGAACTGTGCTCAAGGTTCCTTTTACTTAAGGAAGGGAGAGCCTTCCGTGCTTCAATGAGAAAGTGCAATGGACACAAACAAAGTGAATGAACCCTGTGAATGAAGATGCATGAGTCTGAGAGATATAGAGAGAAGAGAATATGACACCGAGAAGTTGTCAAACCCTCCTCCAAGGGCCCCGCCCCACTCTCGATGGCGAGAGCGGTCTACTTATGATTACACAAATCTCTACAATGCTTGGACTTGCCGACGATGTCGAGGACTATGAGGACGACGACGAGACGGGCTGAAATCTGAAAATGCTAAAGGCTGAAATCTGCAAATCTTTACCTGTTGAATTCTGACTCTATGTCAGTGACGATGTCGATGATGACGATGCGACGACTACGTGCTGAAAACGCAGATGCTGAAATATGCGTTTTCCGTGCTGAATCTGCAAACTTCCCAGGATCTGACCGTGCGGCGAGGATCTGCTGCGGAAAGGTGAGATCTGCGAGGTTCGGGGGTTCTACTGTGGAGTCTTGACTACTGAAAACTCAAAACGCTGATGCTAACTGAGGTTCTGTCGCGATGAATCTACAAAACGCAGAGTTGCTTTGCTGATGCAAAAACGCTAGGGCTGATTTCTGCTGTTAGTGAAATCTACTAACGCTAGGGCTGATCTGCTCTTGTGTGTGGTTCTGCTGTGTCTGCTAATGCCGAAGCTGCTCTACAATGCAAAAACGCCAAGGCTGATCTGTCTTGCAAAAAACGCTAGCTTTGATGTTTTGTTGCAAAAACGCTAGGCCATGCTGGGGGGTCCTGCTGAGAAGGTGCCTGTTGAGCAAGGTGCTCCTGCTGCCTCTTCTACCAGAAAGTGGTAGTTCTGGTTTGCTTATATATTATCTTAGCAAAATTGCCCTACCTAGTTCCCAACAAAAGTCACTTATTTAGAAAATTCCCCTGATGGATTCTGATGGGAATGTTGATGATCATGCTGTGTGCAACCGGAGGATATGCATCTACTCTACGTGACTGGTTATGCACGGTCTGCGAACAGACTCACAAAAGTGCCAGATCACTTCCTACTCTAGACTGACTTGACTGAACTGAACCCTGGTCATGCTGTAGCTTGTCCACGGACACATAGGGTTGGATGTGTCACGTGACTCTTGGTCTTTTGCCAAAAGAGCAAGTGAGCTTGATGGCCGAGGTGGAAAGGGTCCAAGCCACCTCTGTCATTTGCAAGATTATTGGCATGAGACCGGCAGAGGTGAGATTCGGGACCTGCTACAAGCCCGACTTCTCACCGAAGTAGGCAAGATCGTCTATGTGTAGATTCTGGGGAGAGGCTACTACCAAGTAGAGTTCTAGTCTCCAGAGATGGCAGCTAAAGTGATCTCGTTGAGTCCGCTAGCGGCTCGAGCTTACTATAGTGGCACCACGGCTTCGACCCGGATGTGCTTGAGGAGGAGACAAATCTTCTCATCTCAGTTTTCTTTCCAGGACTGAGGCGAGAGTATCTTCCCTTACTCTCGAGGATTGACTCTATGTTTGGGATGGTCATGGAGACCCCGCGCACCTCCGCTTCAGTTGTGGCCAAGGCCGCAAGGTTACCCACTGTGCGGGTTCTTATTAGTCACACGTACACTCTCGAAGGTGGTTCTGCTGCCTTGAGTGAGTGGTGGTTGAGTATGGAGTATTCAAGCTATTAAGAAATTTCGGAGGTCATTTGGAGGGCCTTCTAAGAAAATGTATTTTTCGCACTCTCTCTCTAGAAAATATGGCGAATAATAGAGGTGGGTCTTTCATGGTAAAAGTTCAAAAAGTGTACTTTAAGTAGATTATTTACTCTTCTGAACATTCTTTCGTAATGATTGAGGGAGAATCTTCTTTTCAGTTGCATTGAATGAACCTCGTCAACATGGAGGGAATGAGGCTAACATGGAAGGACGAAGGCGCAGCCGCCTATTCACTTTCCATTAAACCTGCACATTTGTCTAATGGCGCACTCCTCAAATGGCACAAATGTTACGCAGAAACGAGCCAAATATCACCTTCACATTGATTTGGACAATGAGTACCAACCATTGATTAAGCGTAGTAAAGCAAACACACATATACCTCCCGCATCCATAGACACGCTCAGAGCTCAGGGAGCTAAACACATAGATATCTGGACGAGAGGCTCTCTCTATCCTAAGAATCCAATGACTAATGCGTCTCCACCGTTTGTCAATCCTACAAGCTTATTGACCTTTGATGGTGATGGAGAAAAGGGCCTTCTGGGTTATTGTAAGGGCATTCTCCAAGCTCAACTGAGATTGTTCGTCTTTCACATTTACATTCTACAGATCAGGTTACCATTTTGCAACACAAAACAGAGGTACAGGAACTGAAAGGAAAGATACGAAGTTGTCAAATGAAGGACACCATCTTGGGTGGTCGTATTCAAAAGAAGAAATTACGCAATCTTGAAACATTGCAGGTTGCATCCGGAGGTCTCAAGAAAAGAATCCGAGCATTAAGGTGATGCTTCTTGGTTGGCTAAATTATCTTAGTTAAGTAATTTTTTTGTTTTTCTTGTTATGCATTGTTTCATGTGCTTAAATAGTGTTAGTGAAGTAAATTTTCTGTTATTTACTTATGCATTTTCTTCATGTAGAGACTCAATCTTTCCTGACAAGGAAAACATTGACCCCAAAGCCAATATAGGAAAGAGATTGAAGCCACTTACAAGTAGAAGCCTTGTAGCAGATATAGTACATGACAAGAAGTTTAAGGTCCTACAACAAAATGTAGTGGATCGCTTTATTTCAGAGAGCTTAGTGCCTGCAAAAGAGATACAAGGCACACTTGATTCACTTGGTGTAAGCAAAAGAGGATATTCGGCTATACAAAAATCTGTCTCATCCATCTTTGTTAAGAAGGGTATAAAATCCAAACTTTTACCATCAGCCTCAAGTGTTTGGAAAGAGAGGCTTCAGCTTAACGACGAATAGGGAGAATATCTTGGACAGCCCTTTCATATTAAAGCAACTTACAGTGGCCATGGAGTAAACATGGCATATGATGAGTTCAATAATATTTTTATGGACCTGTAGATGTTGCAGAAGAGAATGGTGGAGTTTTAGAACATCACATTTGAAGAGTCATGAGGGGTATTACATTTTGTGTTAAAACTGTATGAGTGTGAGATTGTTAAAGAGAAAAAGCTAGAGCGTGTTACTATTACTTTAATGAATAGAGTCCTCTCAAAGTGTCCCAATAATGATCCTTTGTATTTTAGTGTTCAATCAGAATCTAACATATGGTGGCTTGGTGCGTTTGAGGTAAGCGAGATTCTCAGCTAAGCTCAAATGTTCACATCTACTTAAGTCTCATTTATTTTGTGTTGCAGGTAAAGAAAGAAAATCATAAGATTCTATATTGGGTGTTCCATCAAACTAATGTTCCGGAGGTGATAGATCGACAGAATAATCAGGGAGAGGTACTACATCTAGATGGAAGGGGAGACTTTCAAGTTCAGTGGCATCTTGCAGGTGACCTCAAAACATTAAAGTGCATGTATAATTGTGGAATGGGTGCAATGGCAAAGTCGCCGTGTTTGTTCTGCATGGAGCCTGCAAAGGTCATGGACCCAAAGTGGTGGAGAAAAGCTCCAACACGTCACATTGAGGACCCTGCTTTTTGATCGGTTTTGAAAATACCACTTGTGAATGTCCACATATGTACAATGCTTGCCCTTTGTAGAATTGTGGAGAAATTGGTCTACTTATATATCGGGTTTGCTTGGAAAATCAAGAACTCAGTAGAGCGACAAGTGGCCCTGCAGTGCTTAGAATTGGTACTGTCGGATATGGGGCTTCATGGTGGCAATGTGAAAATCCAGCGAAATGAAAAGAGATCAACTGTTGAGAAGGATGTCCCATGCAAACCATCCATCGGTGGGGTGAAGGCACGGAGGTTTTTATCTAAACCCCAAGGAATACAAGATCCGAAGCTAACAAAACATGGAAAAATATATAACACATCTTATGTTAGCAAGGTAGAGTATCAGAGCTGGAAAAAGCTACATATTGCAGTCAAAGATCAAGAACCAACTACTCGTAACGCGAAGGCTGAGGTTTGGCGATCAATAGATATCTTGTTTTTTATGTGTGACAAAGATGACTGGTCACAAAGTGATTTGAACAAGTTCAAGGAGAATCTCAACCTTCTCTCAAAAAATCATTCAAGATAGCATGGACAGACACCCAGATTACTCACTACATGGTATTATTGTGTATTTGATTCTCTTTTATGTGTAACATGTGAGTGTAAAACATTCTAAGTAATCTGTTTTCATATCCAGCACATCATTTTCAATCATTTACCATATTTTATACAAAAGTATGGGAACCCGGCAATATGGAATACCCAAGGGATGGAAAAGTCTCATTACATAGCGAGAAATGCTTATTTCAGGCACACACGACATGGTGGCTCTCGAATCAAGGCTAACAGTTTGAGAGAACTATTTGAATGGTTCTATCATAGAATCATTCATCGAATGCAGGCAAAAGAAGTCTTGGCCTCTTTAGAAACAACACAAGCCATCAGACATTTACAACAAAAAAAGTTAAAAGATCAATGGCATACAACAACTCCGATGCTCGTGAAGGTCAACGAAGGTGGAGAGAGACAATGGTGTATGTGAACCACAAGTGGAGAAAGATACTCTGAGTGGATGACATTGTACAAAATTTCTGTAATACATGATCTTATACAATTGCTACTTAAAGTGTATCAAGATTTTGAAGGTTCAATTTTGTTTTTTGGCACATCACCCTTGTAACGAATCATGAGATGTTTGCCATACTCTAAAAGTTCATCAGGGTTTTGTCTACCAAGAGCTAGTGCCATTGCTGTGTAAGTGTAGTAATACGTTGCCCGACCACCTGTATAGCCCGGGCAGTAACCAAAACAATATCTGGCAAACACTTTGTCCACAAGAATGAATTTATCTGCACTTTTGGGCAGCATGGGTCCACCCAAGAAGCGTGAGAGTGTCTTTAGTGTGTAAGTTGCTATTGAACCCTCTTGTGACATTCCATTGTGAAACACTACTATCGGCGACTCACAAAGCTTTGAAAGGTACTGTGCTAGGGCCGTATCCCTTCCACGATACTCTCGAGTTCGCCGTCGAAGGAAGTCATCCATGTCAGCAATCCAAGACTGCACATATCATGTCTGAGTAAGTGACACACACACACACACACACACACAGTTACCATGAAGCTCTCATCCTGCAGAAAGAGGTTTTACTGCCACAGGTCTACAGATGTAGTTGACCCCTGACCTGAATGGTTAAACCAATCCTCCACTTCTTTGTGACTTGTTGATGGTCTTAGGCTTTGTCTTATTGCTGGAAGGTGGCTTCATCCGATAGTGTCTCCTTGTATTTTTCATCTTTGTCAAAGCATCTTCAGAGGCATTCCATTGGATTGCTGGATGTTTCCATTGCCTCATCATCACTACTATCCTCTGAAACAAATCTACTCCTCTCCTCTTGCACTCTAGAAATGATAGCCAGGGAGAAGTCCTCCCTTATATAAAAGATGCTTTGCACATCATGTAAAAAGATATAGGTCCTCTCTCCAATCCTGAAGTCAGGCACAACAGGAAGCATCATCTGAGCATGCTTCTCAGTGAAGTTACTGACATCCAAGGGTAGTTTGATTTTTGTTGTTTTCGCAAAGAGAATCTTCCTTCTTTGTACTTCAATTGCCTCAACCTCAAGGTCGATTGTATCTTCAACCTCCTCGACTTCTTGTATATGTGTTGTCTCCTCGCATTCTTCGTCTAGTGCTGCATCCTGCTCCTCTAACACCTCATCAGGATTCTGCATGAGGAATCCAAATAGGCTGTTCAGGTAAATCATAAAGCCAAAGGATTCTTGAATAAGTTTGCACTCTTTTTGGTGCAAAGGGCAGGCTGAATGTCGGCAAGTAGGTGGTAATTCCCTATACTTCTTCAGTCCCTATTCTTTTCCACCGCAGTCATTTAAATGAACGACAGTCATACTGGGCAGAACAACCCTCCCTACCTGCACCATCAGTTCAAATTTATCTCTGTAGGACTGCAAGAATTCATTGTGCTGAGCTAAAAGGTCTTCAATATCAAATTTTGGGTTAAACATAGAATGAACTAGATCATATTTGTCTCCAGCACCACAAGATGCTGCAAAATTGAACAGCCTCTCATTAGTTACAGCTGGGTGGGTCTTCCAGAGAAGGCACATCCTCTTTGGCTTTACCTTTACTTGCACAAGGACTGCTTGTTGCTGGGAGATCTGCATCATCTGAGAAGTCTATATTCCTCTTTCTTGTATTTTTCTTGACAAGTACTGTAGAGGGTGAGGGACCCTTGTAGGGTGAGGGATCCTCTTGGCCTGCTGACCTCTCTAACTCATCTTCACAAATTGACTCTTCTTGATCAATGTCCTGATAAAAGTCAACAGTTCTTTTGGCAGAAACACTAAGAAACTGAGCCTGTAAAGGCTGGAATCCTGGCACAAGCTCTGGGTCTGGTTTTAGCCTCTTCTGCCTACTGGACCTTAATCCTATTCATCAGGAAACATGTCAAGTCTTTGTTCTCTCTCTCTCTCTCTCTCTCTCTCTCTCTCTCTCTCTCTAAAACACACACACACACACACTCTCTCTCTCTCTCTCTCTCTCTCACTCGCTCTCTCCCCAAAACACACACATAGACTCTCTCTCTCTCTCTCTCTCTCTCTCTCTCTCTCTCTCTCTCTCTCTCTCTCTCTCTCTCTCTCTCTCCCCCCAAAACACACACACAGACACTCTCTCTCTCTCTGTGTACTAAAGGCGCGCAGAGACAACCACAGACTCTTTGGAACTCTCTACGCACGCCTTTAGTACTGTTGAGAGAGAGAGAGAGAGAGAGAGAGAGAGAGAGAGAGAGAGAGAGAGAGAGAGAGGTCTCATGAATGTACTAAAGGCGCGCGGAGAGAGTTGCAGACGGTATTTGGTTGTCTCTGTGCGCCTTTAGTACACACACACACACACACACACACACACACACAGAGTCTGTTTGCGACCCTATGAGTGTGTGTGTGTGTATCTATGTCTGTGTGTGTGTGTGGAAACAAAGAAAAACCCATACTGTTCAACACACACACACACACACACGTACACTATTTGCTAGCTATTGTTAGAAATACAGAGAGAGAGAGAGAGAGAGTGAGAGATCACCTTTTGTTGGTGGAGTGTGCAGAAACTCCATGGGAGCTGTCTTCTCCATTGCTCTCTCTTTGCTTTCTCTCTGTCCCTCCCTCTCTCTCTCTCTCTCTCTCTCTCTCTCTCTCTCTCTCTCTCTCTCTCTCTCTCTCTCTCTCTCTCTCTCTCTCTCTCAAAATGACACTTATAACGGTTACCCCCGGCGGCGCCCCACGTGGTTATTAAAAAATAGAATGTAGTTGCATGATGCTGCACGTGCGGTCATTTAATGGGCCTGGATACTTTCGTACGTCACATATAAAAGGTATGAGAGAGAAAGTGACACGCCGTGAGAGTCAAAGAGAGTGAGAGAAAGAGAATTCGAGCCTTCATCTGCGTCTCCGACAGAAAGAACGTGCAAAATATAGTAGGCCCGTCTCCGACACAAAGCAGGTCTGCGTCCTAAGAAGGTTTGGCCCTCTCTTTCCTCTCTCTCTCTCTCTCTCTCTCTCTGTGTGTGTGTTTCTTTTTGTCTCTCTTTTTCTCTCACAGTAAATTCCATATCTCTCTCTCTCTCTTACACACACACACACACAAATACAACACACACACAGAGACACAAATACAACACACACACACACTCTCACTCACACACAGAACCTCTGTGTGTGTGTGTGTGTGTGTGTACTAAAGGCGCGCGGAGACAACCACCTCCGATTTGGATGTCTGTTTGCACGCCTTTAGTACTGTGGAAACGCAAGTAGAAGGAGTGAGAGAGAGGGGGAGTGTATCCTGGTGTGTGTGTGTTTGTGTGTGTGTGTGTGGTTTGGTCTACTTTGAGAGAGACAGAGACAAAGAGAGAGACAGAAAGGGGGAGAGAGAGAGAGAGAGAGAGAGAGAGAGAGAGAGAGAGAGAGAGAGAGAGAGTGTGTCTGTGTGTTTGTATGTGTTTGTGTAATAGAGAGAGGAAGGAATAGTGGAGAGACTGGGGAAGGGGGGAGAGAGAGAGAGAGAGAGAGTCTTTCTGTTCCCTTTTACTAACGACGTGCGGAGGTGTATTTTGGGATCAAAATATCTTGTACGCGCGCCATTAGTAATGGGATAAGTTTTGGTGAGAGAGAGAGAGAGAGAGAGAGAGAGAGAGAGAGAGAGAGAGAGAGAGAGAGAGAGAGAGAGAGACCCTTCTATTTTTATACTAGTGGAATGGCTAGAACAAAGGCCACTGCAAGGAAGGTAGGCAAGGGACCAGGGTTAGCAGCTAAGGCAAGTAGCAAATCTGCAACCCCAAAGAAGAGACCTCGATAACCAAATAAAATTTTGAAAGGTCCAAGGGTGAAAAAGTTACAGAGCTTCATGGGACTTTTCAGAGAAATCAGGAAGGCACAGAAATGTGTTGATTTGTGCATACCAAAGTTGCCCTTTCAGAGGATGGTGAGGTCCATTTGTGAAGAAGCTACTTGGGACACTAAAAGGTGGAAAGTGGTTGCATTGATGGCTCTACAGGAAGCAGCAGAGGACTTCCTGCTTGAGTACTTCAGTGACATGACCATTGTAGTAGCCCATGCCCCACAGGGTGACTGTAATGGACAAAGATAGTGAGACACTAAAAAGGATAAGGTGGAGGTATGACAAACTTCTGGTCCCCAATGTCTGCAGGGATAAGAAAATGAGGGAAATTTTGCTATACCCCCCTGAGCTATTGCCACAAGTCACAGTTGTAGATGTCACACATGATGTGAATACAAGGGCAAGGGCAGAGACGGTTGCTCGCCAAACAGAGGACATGAGGGAAGCAGAGCTTAAGGAGAAAGCAAAAGTAGCAATGGAGTCCCAGAGGCAAACAGAATGCAATGTGACCCTGTCCATAGAGGCAAGCAACAAAGAAACTCTACTTTCAATGAAGGATGGTTTATTCACAGAGCACAATTGACAAATGAGCTCAAAAAAACTTCATGTATTGAAAGTCAGTCGTATACACTTGGGTTCACAAGAATCTCTGTTACATTGACACTATTTCAACCCGACCATCCAACTCTTTGCACAAAATATCTTTTTCCCTACGCCGCATCAGCTTACGGCCATCTAGGAAAAAGGAAAAATCTGAAAGGTCCCTCTCCATTGACTCTTCAATTATGTCGTGCCGCAACTGCAGAAGACTGCATAGCTCCCTTATTGTAACCACCAAAATTAGGCCTTGCTCTTTATCAATCACTTCCACATCCACATCAGGATTATCTTCCGAACCTGCGAAATGTACTTACCTCTGAGCATTTGTGATCGCATATACCAAAAGGAGACTAACAGTGATTGGCTTGCAATCATGTACTGACAACTAGAGTGTCAAGCCCGACCTCGCACCATATGCCAATCTCTTCCTTTATATACCATCCTCTGTCAAGAAGTTTCTCACAGGATGACTGCTGAAATGACTTGCACATGAACATAGTTTTTGTAACACGTATATTGTAGTTATGAAACAACTCTATGAACAGTGCAGTAGGACAAAAGTTTGCAATTCTAACCAGTTTGGTGGGAATAGAGCTACGTAGAGACCTCTGTATATCCTTGTAGAGCTTACTTCGCATTGCCTCCACCATTGTTTTCTCAGGAACTGGGCAGTCCACAGTGTTCCAGTCGGTTCGTAGAGGCACTTTCACCAACATGCCATTCTTATTCCCTGGGCAGAGTTGGTAGAAGTGGTCATAGAAGAATATTCCTTCATCAGCCAGGCTTTTGCTGCTTCTCCCTGAATACTGTAGAGAACCAATGTGGGCATGAACAACAAGGAAGAGGTCTATTATGCACTCCACAGGCTCCCATTGCTTATAAGAAGAGGGATAAACATATGCAAAATATATAACAAGAGTTAAACTAAGAGTATCAATAAGTCAAAATGACAAATCTAATGTAGTTGAGATGTGAAGAATGGAGCCATTGCTCATAAGAAGAGGGATAAACGTTGCAAAATATATAAGAAAAGTTATAATGAGAGTATCAATAAGTGAAATGACAAATCTAATGCAGTTCAGATGTCAAGAATACTTACAATTGCAACGTGGTTGATGTATATCTAATACATTTCCACCGTTTGCTATCACGTCTGGATGGGTAAACACATGTTGAACAAGAACTTCCTTTACAGATCTTTTGCCGATTTCAACTTTGAAATCCAACACTCTGGCCTTCCATGCTGAGCGGTAAACATTGATAGCACTAGACCTCTTGGCTCTTCTTGGTTGCATGAGGACCCATGAACCTTTGTTTATACTTGGCCTTCTAGGCAAAGTGCAGGTGTTGGTAGTTGGTGTGAGAGACCATAAACACCTAGAGCTTCTTGGGCGAGAAGACGTGGAAGCCATAGCTCTGAGAGAAAAGCTTTAGTGGAGGGAGATTCACTTTGAAAGCATTCTAATGGAGGGAAAGTGTTTTAGAATTCCAATATCTTGTGCGGGCTTAATGGTCACCCTTCAATACGTTAATGACCATAAGAGAATATCAGCAGTGGGACCACACACGCACCTAACAGCTTGGTAAAAGCAAAGAAGTTACGATGCCACAATCCTAGATTCGTGAAAGTTTTTAAGATATTTTCCTATTTTTTGAGTCTTTCCACGTATTTTCCTACGTAACGTAGCCGCTCCTGCTCATTGGACACGCTCTATTTTCTCTGTCCTTCATATGGCCCTCCAAATGACCTCCAAAATTTCCTAATGCTCCCGAAACAGTGCTTCATTTGCAGACCTATGGGCCATCTTGCCAAGACATGTCCATCAAGGAGGCCCCGATCCGCGCCACATACCCATCCTACTGAGGTTGGCCATGCTCGGCAGGTAGAGACATAGGGAGCACAGGGGGGTACCTCGTCTAAGACAGGTACCTAGACAGAGGAGGGCTGGGAGCAGGTTCGTGGTCATCGTCGTTGCCAGGGATCAACACGTCAGTTTGGCGCCCTTGGTGGTCGGCCTACATCAGGCCAGCAGTAGTGGATTCCCACAAGGAACCGTTTCGACCCTTTATAGCAGGATGAGCCGGCGGATACCCCCTCCACCTCATTTTTGCCATCGACAGCCCCTCCCCCCCCGCCCCATGCTCTCTCTTGGTAGTGCATTTTCCACAAGCCGTCTGCTGGTGCAGGCATCGCCCTTTGCGGAAGTCCCTTGTGGACTGACCAGTTTCGATCTATCACCATTGGAACTTCTTCGACTACGACTTTACACGTTTTCTTGGCGACTCTTCTCTCGACCTTGAGGTGGATTGCTTCAGAGTCCATGTACTATTTCTAGCAACTAGAGGGGCAAAGCCCAGTGTGTGGCAGGGATCAGATTGAGTGGAATATGCATAGAGTGTTGAATTGGCTTCAAGTTCAAGCTCTCGAGTTCTCTCACCACACCGGAGACTTGGGGGTGATAGATTTTATATAAACATTGTGGCCATTGGCCAAGTTCTGTGTGACACCACTAGATACAGCAAGATGTAGACACATTGTGGTACACTTTTTTTGCAGACACACAAAGTGCATGTTGCTATGTATATGTTCATGAGGATTCTTGCATAGAGAATGTAGCTCTACGGATTGCACGCCCAGCTTGGGTGTGGGTCCCCGATAGGCACTCCAGACACGACTTTCTCGAGGTCTCGCTCGGATGCGGATTACTCCCAATCCAAGCGTGCCTCGAAGATTGCAAGATTGGTTGTAGTAGCAGCATCGGCCTTCTCTCATTGACCCCATGAGGATCGTCTCTTGAAATGTGCAGGGGTTAGGTGGACCTCAGTTTCTATGCGAGAGAGGTCGACTCAGACAGGAGCTTCAGAGATGCCTTGTGGGTGGAGCGATTGATAGGCTTATGCTCCAGGAGCATCACTTGTGTGAGAACCACATCAAGCACTGGATGGATCTTGTTTGATCGCTATGAAACCTTTTTTGATCAGTTGCTTTTGGGCCTGGTGGCATTCACGGAGGTGTATATATGCATCGTGGGCAGAGGCATCAGTGTGCCATGCAGGGCCCATTGGATGACTATGCAGATACATGGTTGCCTTGTTGGTTTTCTGAACATTTATGCGCCCAACCATGCAAGGGCACGGGTTGCGTTTTGGTCACATTTGGTGGAGAGCAGTGGTGCATTGAAGAGATTTCAACATGCTTGAGGACCCCTCAGATAGGATTAAGGGCATTCATGCTACTGTACATGGGGCTGAGTTGGCTGTTTGGGAACGGCTATGTATGACCTTGCGGATTTCGGATGTTTGGCAACATGCTGGCTTTGCACAACCCTTAGACAACCTCTTTCTCTCCAGATTTGACCACAGAGTAGGTGGACTGAAACTATCCAGGATAGATCGCTTCTATGCTAGTGAGCATTTTTGTGACTTGGGTGGTTCAGTTTGCATTTTGGTAGGGACTACCTTCTCTGATGACGCGCTAGTGATCCTTACTCTAGCCGATAGACAGAGGAGTGGTTGTTGTCACAGACTTTGGCACCCCAAGTCGAGAATCCAATACGACACACGAGAGAATCACCAAAAATATTTCACAACTTTAAAAATAGAGTCGACACGGACCAGCATAGTTCCGTGCCAGAGGTATTGGCCCCAAAATCTGGCGCCCCTTTCGGTATTTCTTTTTATATTAATGCTTGAGCAAAGTACAACTCCCGGGGGTCCTTTGCTCTCAAAATCTGCGTCCGGATACTTTGCAGAGTGAGGCCCCAAGGGTCTACTTACTCTTACAAGGGATGCCCCAAAAGCTTATAACTCAAAAGCAAGTAGTCTCAAAAGCACTTGTTCCAAAAACTGCCAGAAAAGTAGCCAACGCTTGCGGAAATCCGTACAGTACATACAGTCTGCCACATCATCAGTTGTCACGAATTGCAAAAATCCGTATTGTTCACCACGTCAACATGTCATGGTCAATTCTGGCATGTCTTGCTGCCATGTCAACATGCCGTACAGTTTGCCACATCATTTGTTGTTGTTGTTGTGTGTGTGTCCGAGCAGTACTGCTACATCATCATCGTGTGACATACTCCCCTCTTGAAAGAATTGTAATCGCCCTCAATTACTCCTGCAAAATCAAACATAATCCATAAACCAATTCAGTAGACACTAAATACTAACGCACTTGACGACACAAATCCAGTACTTATACAAAGACGATAGTCATGTCACATCACATTCAGATCATATCACATAGAGTCTAGGACCATGATTCCTGGCAACGTATTTAGCAATCGCATCTAGATCCGCACCGGACCTCACTAATGTTGCATTGACTAGTCCCATATTGTGATCACGTCCATAGATTTCATTTTGATCTAGGAAAATGATTTGTGGCAACGTATTTAGCAATCGCATGTAGATCCATCCCAGATCTCACTGATGTCGGTTAACTAATCCCATATTGCGATCATGTCCATAGATTTCTCTAGACCGAAATGCTGCAATCATTTGGTCAATCATTCCATCTGCACAAGCACTCTCGAGTGTGAGTAATCATTTCCAGGGATCCCAATCCATCAATCACACATTGAGTTCATGCTGAACAGAGTGGTTCAATCATTCAGTTCTAGGTGTGTGGCCATCTCATCCGGCAAGAACTCTGGATGCAATCACGACAGTTCCATTGAATCATTCATGATTCAAAATTCATTATCAGGTTCATTCGAGAGCTGTCATTGCTCCAAAATCATTCACTCTCGTTTCTGTTATCTATTCACAAATAGCAAGATCGTCCATAAAACATTAGTTTCATACTTAAATCAGATTCAGCTTTGGAAATTCCTATTTCCAAGTTCTTCATTCACACACTTGGTTCATATTGAACAAAGTGTTTCAATCATCTAGTCATCTCATCCATTCAGAAGTCTTGATGCAATTAGATCCATGTGTAGTCATCTCATCCCGTAGAAACTCTTGATGCGCTCACAACAGTATGTAGTCATCTCATTCATATGGGAATCTTGATACACTAGAATCATCATCGTTCATTCAAAGTTCATGATTCTTGTCTTGAATCGTGATCGGGTTCATTCCAGAGTTGTCCTCGCTCCCAACTCGTCATCATCTTGTTCTCGATTTCACTTTCGATTTCACTTTCAAGCAGTGGTATGTAGGGTGCGTTGGTGAGATTTGGGAGTGGAGACCAGAGTAGTATTAGGCATTGAAAATGCCGAATGAAATGATTTCGCCGCCGTCTCCGTCGTTGCCGCATTACTATCACCACCAACCAATGAAGAAGGTGTAGAAGAGGGAAAAACCAAGTCGTTGGGGTCAATTGCGGGACGCTTCGGCCTTGCCGCATCTTTCTCTTGTTTGTTGACTTTGATGGCGGCATCCTTGGTTTCAAATGCCTTCAACAATTGCTTGTTGACTTCCTTGCATATTCCTACTTGTTGTTCCTCTAGCTTAAGGAGGTGAGCACGGACTTTGGTTGTTCTAGATTGCCGTTCAAAGCCACATAGTTTTCACTTCCATTAACACGCACCACCGGCCTTTCCCAACACTCGGGAATGCACTTTGTCCCACCATGAAGCTTCCTCCTTCTTTTTCTTTGCACCCAAGGACACACGTTCACATGATGCAGAAGCTTGGGCCATGAGACTCGTCACTCGAAAGAGGGAGGGAGCTTGTGCGAGAGAGAGAGAGAGAGAGAGAGAGAGAGAGAGAGAGAGAGAGAGAGAGAGAGAGAGAGAGAGAGAGAGAGAGAGAGAGAGAGAGAGAGAGGTTGCGGCGTGGAGCTTGAAACTTGAGCCTTGAGCCTTGAGCCTTGAGGGAGAGAGGGAGAGACTTGAAGCTTGAGGGCTTGACTCTTGAGCCTTGAGGCTTAAAGCCTTGAGGCCCAAGTGGCAAGAGAGACGGGGAGAGACCGTAGATGAGACTCGAGAGAGGGAGAATGAATGGAGAGATCTCCGAGCTTCAAGCTTGAGCCTTGAAGGCTTGAGGCCCAAGGGATGCGGAGAGACTCGAGAGAGGCTCCAGGGAGAGGCTAGAGCATGTGAGGCTTGAGGCTTGAGCGACGGCGCGGAGAGCCTTGAGGCTTGAGGTTGATTCTTGAGAGCTTGAAGGCTTGAGGGAGGGATGAGCCATTATATAGGAAAGCTATACCCCCCCCCCCCCCCCAAAACGTTAAAAAACGTTGCCCAAGAACGGCTGTGTTTTGTTTAAAAACGGTCAAAAAAATTCAAACTGCTGTTCTGGATAGTCCGCTCTTCCGCCGTTCCGAAGCCTGTTCCGCCCCATTCCGGTTACACATTTGGGTGGAACGTCCGTTCCCATTTCGGGTGCCTGGCTCAGGTGGGAACGCGTTTCGGGAAGGGCAAGGGCCTTTTCCGGCCGTTCCCTGTTACTCTGGGAGGAGGGTCTCACAAATGAGTTCCTGATAGACTTTGGGGAGCGCTTGTGGGGCAGCAGACAGCCGAGGAAATCACCATGTTCTAGTAGCTCGTGAGTTGGTTGGTCTATAGTGGCCATTCGGCAGGCTGTGCCATGTGTGGCCACCCACTTGAGTCGTTGTCTATGGGACTGCCCCATGGCGCAGTAGGTTTGGCTTCGGATTCTACGGCTGGTGCCAACCCTCTGATGCCAACCCTGTCGTCAGCTAGTCAGGGGTGCTGCTACTTGGTCCACCCTCATGAGCCCAGCACTTCGTTGTGAGCTGTCCTCAACTAGCAGGATGATTGTGATAGAGGAGGGCTGACCCACTGTCCAGCCTATCACAGAGCTTACACCCCAGGAATGGAGCAGTGATAGAGAGCTTTGCTGGGAGGTTACCTGCAGTCTGACTCTCTGGTTCATATGGAGAGCCCGGTGCTTCCGCATCTTCGAGGCCTGGCCGATCCCACCAGTGGAGACGTTACCAGATATATGGGTGGAGCTGATCCACACACTTCGAGGTCAGTTTGAGAGGCTGCAAGGCAGCTCCGACCTTATGCAGGGCGTCGCGAGACATTTCTATGAATTTGGCATCCAGATCCCTTTCTACACCATGGTCCATGGTGCTCCTAGATGGCATTCTCAGCCACCTATGTTGTTCCCATATCTTGATTTAGCTGTCATTGTACATATCTTATTTTTTCATTGGGAGAGTCTCCCCTCATGCTGATGTACCCCCCCCCCCCCCCCCTTCCCCTTTTGTTGGGTAGTTTTATTAAGTAATAGAAGGGATCTTTTTATTGGGAAAAAAGAGTATGTGGTTTTAATTTCCTTTTTTTTCTCTAGGCTTACATCAACAGCGATTGTTTGTGTGCAGACCTTGATTATTCCATGTGTATGCTTCTTGAAGATCTACAAGAATAACACGACTAGACTACAGGTAAGATGTGTGTCTCTCAAAACACGCTTCGAAGCGCAATTCTCGAATCATAGATGCCTAACGTCATAAATGTCTTCTGTGCCCAGGCGGTTTTGTGCAGAATAATCATTGTGATTGGCATGATTGCAAGTGTGGTTGGAATGTACGCATATGTGATCAAAATTGCTAGCAAGTATTGAGTGTAGCTAACTTCTTCCAGAGTCAAGGAAGCACACTAACCATCAAACTAACCAATTTTTTGAAGAGGTAATCTTTTCGACGGCTCTAATCAAACAAAATTCTTCAATTTTCACCATAGTAATATACTAACAATAGTCATACCCCACCAACAAATACTGAGTTATGACTACATTGTGGTGTGACTAATGACCATGTTTTTGATAAACATGGTCAAAAGAGAACTTACATTTCACCAATGATTACAAAACTTTCTCAACCACACCGTGTTTCAGTCCATAATGAAGTAGTTATGTCAATACAATGCACATCTCTCTCTCTCTCTCTCTCTCTCTCTCTCTCTCTCTCTCTCTCTCTCTCTCTCTCTCTCACACACACACACACACACACACACACACACACACACATTTTATGAAGTACCAAAAACCACCATGTAACTGCTAAAATATCCAAAAAAGATAGTCTAATGAAAAAAAAGTCCATAAATGGTAATGACCAAGGTTCAACTTAATCAAATTTAAACACATTCCCATAGACCAAGGTCCCCTATCAATTTAAAGAAGTCGAGAATATCATTAATCTTGTTACTTGTAGGTACAAACCCTTCCTTCCTCAATTGCGGCTTTCGATTGATGCTCTCTCTCTCTCTCTCTCTCTCTCTCTCTCTCTCTCTCTCTCTCTCTCTCAAGCAAATAGGGATGCGTGACCTATGAGACCGAGTTACAATTGAAAATATGCTTTTGGAATTGTAATGGATACCCATGGAATGCGGGGGTTGGCATTGATGAACTAACAAGCAAATCCGATGTTGTACTTCTTGTTGAAACTTGGGAGCATGATACACAAAGGATTAACGGCTTGGAGGATTACAATGTACATTCATTGATGTGGTCAAAGAATCTCAAGCAACGAAGAGGACAAGGAGGGTTAGCATGTATGGTTAAGAAAGGATTGGAAGATTTTGTATCAATTGTGAAAGATGACAAGTACAAACGTTATGTATGGCTGAAAATTATGACACCAAAAAGAGCACCCATTTTTGTAGCCGGTTGCTACATTCCTCATCATGATTCTCCCTTTTATGCTTGCATGGATAGAGATCAACCATTTTCTGATTTGGAAGAGGACATTGCTTATTTCAAAGGTGAAGGTGATGTTATTGTATTTGGGGATATGAATGCTCGCACAAAAACATTGCAACATGATACTCAACAATTTGATATGCCATACATCTCAAGGGAGTTGGAGGAAGTTCACTTGTATGATCGTACTTCAATGGATGAGAAAGAGCCGGATCACTATGGAAAGTTACTTTTACACATGTGTAATAGCACGGGTATGCTCATTGCCAATGGTGTATCTTTGTGGAGTGGAACCAATGGATTTACATGTAGAAGACATAATGGGGATAGTGTGATTGACTATATGCTACTCTCTGAAGCCATCATGTATCGCATAAAGAGTTTTATGTTTGGTCAATGGACCCCGGAATCCGACCATCGCACCTTATGTATTGACCTTTCATGTGGAGAAGCAACTAAGCATGATAATCTCAACCAAAGGAAAGAGAAGTTATCACTATGTATGGATTTCAAACGGGCACCAATGTACATTGAAATGGTTGAGCAAAAATTATGGATGACAAAGCTTCAATGTGATGCACCATTGGAAACTAAATGGGAAGCTTTCAAGAAAGCTATTTGTTCTTGTGCGGAAGAATGCTTTGCCATAAAGCATCTCCATGGTATCCACAAAGATAGATCACGCAAAAGGTGGTTTGATAAAGAATGTCAAGATGCTCGAAAGTCCTTGATAAAGCTTGATGCAACTATGGACAAAGACAACTATCAAAGTCATTTGCGTACATACAAGGCATTGATTCAAAAGAAGAGAAGAAGATGGGAAGTAAAGCAACAAGAATTTCAAGTCCAAGAAAAGGCACATGCATGTGGAAGATTTTGGAGAAACTTGAGAGGCAAGCGGGTTGAGAATTTTGGTAACTTGAGTCTAGTGGATATGTACACACATTGTAGGCAATTATATGAGCAAGAAAATACTGAAAAAATGCCATTTTATGGTTCACTCCCATGTATGCCGTCTTTTTTTACTATTGAGGATGTATGCGGTGGGCTTGAAAAGTTGGCCACTCGCAAAGCGGGAGATCTTCAAGGTATCAAGCAGGAGATGATCAAATGGACGGGAGATTTTACCCATGAGTGGATGTGTGATATGTTCAACCTTGCACTTCAACATGGTATGCCTTATGATTGGAGTACTAATTGGGTTAAGCCTTTGCATAAAGGAGGGGATGTAAAGAATGTAAGCAACTACCGGACTATAATGATTGGGTCTCTTATGGCAAAGTTGTTTGGGTGCATAATGGAGATGAAATTGAGTGATTGGGCTGAAGAGAATGACAAGCGTGCAAAGGGACAAGCGGGTTTTCGTCGATGCCATAGCACCATTGATCATCTTGTCACTCTTCGTGTTCTCATGGAGGAAAGTCGGTTGAAAGGCAAGCGATTATATTGTTGTTTTGTGGACTTTAAGAAAGCCTTTGATATGATTCCACGTAACAATTTGTGGAGAAGGATGGAAGAACTCCAAGTGCCAAGTGAGTTTATGCTTGCGGTTTCTCGAATCTATGAGAAGGTGATTTGTCAATTGCGCATGGGAAGAGAAATTTCAGAAATTTTTGTAAGCACTATTGGGGTTAAACAAGGATGTCCATTGTCACCAACTCTCTTTGGTCTATGTATCGATCAATTGGAACAAATGGAACTTGACTTTATGCAAGAAGAAGGCATTGAAGAGGTCACTATTTGCAATGCGGTAATCATGCTTTTGTTGTATGCGGATGATGTAGTGCTTCTAGCACACACTTTAGAAGATGCACAAAAGCTTATGGTTGTCCTTGAGAACTTTTGCTTGCATAGTGGGCTGATTGTAAATGAATCCAAAACAAAGGTTATGCTTGTGAAAACCAACCATAAGGAGAAGCCATGCATTGTGTACAACAACGAGACACTTGAAGTTGTTGAGAGCTTTAAGTACCTTGGCCTTGAGGTTCCATCCAATCACAAGTGGCATGAATGTGCTATGCGTCGTTTGGAAGCGGGAAAGAGAGCATATTATGCATTTGAGAACATGTGTAATGCGGGAAACATCAAGTGTTGGGTTCTCAAGAAGTATCTTTTTGATGCATTGGTGACACCGGTTCTTCTTTATGGAGTTGAAGTGTGGGGCGGGAGCATCTCAAAGTCTACTTGGAAAGAGTTTGAGAATGTCCAAAAGCGTTTTCTTACAAACTTTCTCCAAGTTAAGACACAAACACCATATATGCTCTTACTTCTTGAGTCGGGATCTCTTCCAATTGAGGTTATGGGCATGGAAAGGGTTGTGGAGTACATGATAAAGATGCGTCAAAACCCCTCACATCAACTTCCTACAATTGCATGGGAAGCAAGCAAAAAAGTTCAAAAGACGCATAAAAGCAAGATCTTGAGCACGGGATGGATGCAAGACATAAAGAAGTGGTTTGGGAGATGGGATGCATTACACTTGCTACATGATGCTTCAATTGACTCTCAAGTGAATGAAGCTTTTCTACAACGCCAATGTATTACGGCTTGGGAGAAATCCGGTGGGTCACGCTTCATACATTATACCACCTATATTGCCCCCAACTACAAAACCATGTTCTTCACTGAGAGAGGAAACCGTACTCACACTTACATGCTTGAGCCTATTCCCTTGTCCGCGATACGCACTATCGCAGCAATTCGGCTTAGCTCCCATTTCCTTCGATGCGAGATAGGGTGTTGGGGCAATGGAGAAGAGTCAAATCGATTGTACACATTATGCTCACTGCAAGTTCGAGAGTCTGAGTACCACACACTACTAGAGTGCTCAGCTTTTGATCACATCCGAACTTGCTTCTCTCACATTTTCAGCCATAACTTAGACCTACACACTTTCCTCTCCCAACCAAAGTGTGGGCTCTCCATTGCGACTCTCATCACTACAATTTTGGAGCATCGAGAGTCACTCATCAGCCATACACATACTACATCACATGTAACTTTGGTCCCATAGGTCATATTTGACCTCCAAGGACGATAATAAAATCTATCTATCTATCTATCTCTCTCTCTCTCTCTCTCTCTCTCTCTCTCTCTCTCTCTCTCTCTCTCTCTCTCTCTCTCTCTCAGCAGAGTGAATGTAATGGAGTCAATGGTACAAAAGATATTGGATTATCAGCTTGCTACTTTTGATTTGTGGAAATCAAAAACAGAAAAGTGCATAGCGGTAAAAGATGCTTTCATTGAAGATCTTGAGGGCAAACTTGCAACTCAAAAGTAGTATAGTGGGTCTGAATTTACAAGAAAAGATAAAAGAGCCGAAATCATATCGTGAATGGACTGAAGATTTGGATTGATGTGGTCAAACAACATGAGGAACACAATGGATAGAAATTGTGGAAAACAGAAGTTAGCTCCTCACCTACTTCTTCTATTAACTCATCAACAATACATTGGAGGAGGAGAAGCTAAGGGAAATGTGAGTATTGAATGTACGAGTTATGGGATGGAAGGACAAAAAAAATCCAAAAGATAATGCATTGGCTTATGTATAAAAAACGGGGCAAAGAAAAGTTTCTCATAGATGCATGGAGAGTACAAAAGGAATAATGAAATTTATTGATTGTGAGGAGGAGAAAAACATTTCTCGCATCGATGTGCCTTAATGGGTAAAAAACATATTTTTGGAGGAAGATCTCACATGCTCAAGTAGCACATCAAAAAAAATGCACTCCGCATATTCTCGATGCGAGAAAGAAAGGAAACTGGACTATTTATAGAGATGGGAGAGTGATCAATGTGGAGAAATGGAGTGCATGATGGTGCATGACCTATAGGGCCATGCTAAGATTTTTGCAGTATGGAATTATCATGGATCTTAGCATGACTTTTGAGAAGACTTTTAGAGGACGGGATATTGTTCTACATTCCATCCTCTTAGGACAAGGAACTTACCCGCAAATTGAGGGTATAGATGGGAATTGGAAAGACACCCAATAAGGGGTCATAAGGAGTTGCCTTGCTTTATAGGGAGGAGTTACATCCCATCGTACGAATAGTACGAAGGGACTAGCATGCTTGCTATATGTTTATAAGAGTTCATATAGAGAATTTTCCTCCTCATATACTATTTTGCACTTTCTGCCTCTCAATGTGCTATCACAAATGGGTGATTGCCAAATGAGGTCATGGATGATGATATAGCTTAAAATAAGAGATATCATGCTGGTTGGGGGCTTTAATGCAAGGACAACTTCTTGTCAAGTTGCCTTCTTTGAAACATCAGCAGAGGATTTTTGTGAGAATGATAAATGTCTCCAAGATGGGAGCTATGATAAGTATGATTTTATGCAGAGAAAAGTATGATAAATGTCTCCTAAGATGGGAGCTATGCATGGGTTAGCCATAATAATTGGCATCGCTAAATGGCCATCATCAAGAGGACTAACATATTACCCACACTGGCATGGTGCCAAAACCATGCCATTGGATGATGTATATGCTCAGCTTGCTCTTGTACCATATTACCCACACTGGCATGGTGCCAGCACAGTGGGATTATGTATATGCTCAACTTGCTCCTATACCATATTACCCACAGTAGCATGGTGCCATCACCATTCCATTGGATGATGCATATGCTCAGCTTGCTCTGGTACCTTATTACTCCCACTGGCATGGTGCCAGCACAGTGGGATTATGTATATGTTCATCTTTCATGAGTTACATGTTTCAACAAGATGGATTGGAGTTTGCATACCTAACTTTCATACTACATTGCTATACTACACAACCATGGACATCCACGGCTGACGTCCTTATCATAAAAACAATTTCTCTAAGAAGACCAATCATGTCCATACTTATGAGATCTTTAGATTCGTAGTAACTGTGGACCGAGTGTGGACCCCTGTGCACCTTTGACAAAGCTTACATACCACCTTAGAGATGTTATTCATGTGGTAGGAGCTACAATCTTTCCCCACTCTAGCAATATAGCTCGACATGGTAGTCACACTATGCCTTGAATAGCTGGTATCATGATGAGTGAGGAGAAACTAGAAGCTGATTACAAAGAGAGGAAGTGATAGGGGACACCACACGTCAAAAAATACATTACGAGATAGTGACATGATGTAAAAACTGCCACCCTTTAGTACCCCTTGGATGAATATTACTCACATTTACACATTCAGAGATCAAAAAGATGATCAGAACTGATCTCAGGAAAATTCATTCTTCACATTATCAAGTATTGATTTACTTTGTGTAGGAAATGGTCGTGCAATGACCATTCCATGAGTAACGGGCGACCACATGGCGGCCGACGGAGGCCGAGAGCCATGGTGGGAGCATGTTTTTTAGGAAATGGTCACTGCATGACCATTCCCAACTGTCAATGTTTGTGGGGAGGGGGTCCGGGTTACACACTCCTATGCAGTTGACAGTCGTCACGGGCAGACTATTTGCACACCACTGCATCATAAATTTTGAGCGTTGAGGTGGCAACTGTTGGTTGAAATTCTAGGTGTTGATCTGGCTTTTGTTGGTTCGCTAGGCAAGTAAAATTTTCCTGCTGCTGATGTGACCTTAAGCTGTCGATTGTCTGCATGGATTCTGTTGTAGAAGGGCGAGCAGATGGACAGCTCAGAGAGCTCGCCCCCCTCCCCATGACCAAGTGTATACACTTCAGTGCCCTAGGAGCAGCAGATAGACTTAGATCCAAAAACAAAGGAGCAGATGGACAACTGAGAGAGCTCGCCCCCTGCCCACGACCAAGTATATACACTTCAGTGCCCGAGGAGCAGCAGATAGACTTAAATCCAAAGACAAAGGATCATTACAGATGTCGATGTACAATATATCATGAAATACAAGGAGGATCTCATTGTCTCTTGAGAGATAGATTCGAGCCTCTCTTCTAGATGATGGATAATCGTCACCACATAGGCCTTGGGCTATTCTTGTTGGAGCTTCATAGGAACATACATGCTTTATTACATCGTTCTATGTGCCCTAGCAAAGGATCCACTCAAAGGCTGGTGGGGCAGACTCTTTCAGAGCACTAGCTCCCAACAAGATTGATGACACTCCCAAGTTTTGACTCTTCAAATAGTGCTATAAACACCAATTAGTGAATTTGGGAACTTCCCAATTCCCACTTTCAAAACACTCTTAAGATTTGACCACATGGCCAAATCTTAGCCAAAGCTTTGAGAGCATGGCTCGGAAGAGCTTTTCAAGTAATACCTTGTGGATGCCTTTGACCTTGAAAAGTAATTTGAGATTTGTCCATATAGCCAAATCTTCAATACATAGGTGACTCCTAAATTGGCTCTAACTGTCTAATATGGTGTTTATAGCGATTTTCCTATCGCTATAAACACCATATTAGACGCCTAGATGTGGCAATGATAAATAGCGACTTCGTTGGCTAGGGCTACGAGAGCGTTAATATTTTCTTATTGTTATAAACACCATATTAGACTCTATCATCGGCCGTTGCATCATGGCGTTAATTTCCTCCTATGTTAGAACCTTGTACGAGCCACTCTATGTCTCTCAATAATCGCCTAGATGTGGCAATAATAATTAGCGACTTCATTGGCTAGGGCTACGAGAGCGTTAAGATTTTCTTAAATCTATGGTGTTTATAGGGCTACGATAGCGTTAAGATTTTCTTAAATCTATGGTGTTTATAGGGCTACGAGAGCATCAAGATTTTCGTTTTCGGTTGGTGTTTATAGAAATAAGAAAATCTTAATGCTCTCGTAGCCCTAGCCCTCACCTGCATCCATTGGATGATTTTGAGATAAATACCTAGTGGGCCTTCTTTCTTGGTAGGTTCTCGATTGCACTTTATATACCCTGACCTTAGATTTTGGTACTTATATTTGTCTATTATCTATATAGTACTCCTGTTCTTTTAAGCTCCATTGTGATGCTATCCATCCCATGTGTTTGTCTTACTGTTCGGATCTTTTGTCTTCAATCTATACTAGATCGTTGACTTTTACTAGACTGCTCGGAACAGACACTTGCTTGACTTTCCTTTTCTTTCTTGAGTACTTGAGCTGAAGTATCTTTGTTTTTTTGGGTGTCTTCCTAGAGGTTTCAGATGGGTCAGCAATTGACTTGAAGTTTTGAAAGCCCAACTTTCTTGAAGAAGCTGATCCATGAGGGTTCTTTGATGTAGAGGCATATGATGTCACGCCTTTTGTGCTAGCTAGTGGAAGGTCCACTTTAGCTTTACCTTTATCTACAAGATTTGTCTTTGTTTCTTGGGACATTTGCAACTCTAAATCTAGCATTAATGGTATATGTAAATGTTGCTTGCTATCTCTTGGAAAAGGAAGTATTAGCATTGTATCTTCTTTGTAGGCCTTGTACTGGTCTAACCATTGATGTCCAAGGATGCTGTCTACAAGCATGTCCTTTGAATGTTTTACTTGAAACTTTACCTACTCTTCATTCTTTTGGAGGCTAATAATAGCAACCATTTCTTCTTGACTCGCAACCATACCTAGCATTGCTTTACTGTTCTGTCTACTTGGAGTGATTTGGAGGATCCTTTGGATGTTAGTTGGAACCATATTGCACTTTGCTTCTTTATCCAATAGAGCACTGCATCTGACATTCGCTCCATTTGAACTGTTGAGAGCTATAGCTATCCTCATTGGTTCTCTTAAAGATTTTTGTCCAGCTTTTGCTATGGTCTCCTCTTGATCTAATTGTGTCTCTATGGAAGGTGACTTGAGACTCTGTTTTCCATTAGGACTTCTATCTGTTGGCAATGATTGAGTAACCTTTGGAATTCCTATTGCTTTCTGGTTGTCTGCAACCTCGTTCTTCTTTACTTCTGGCTTTGATGGCTTTTTCTGCTCAATAGCTTTCATGGTTGCTATTTGCTATGTTTATCTGCACTTCTTGATGCTTGATCTGCTTTAAGCTCTTTTGAAGTTCTACTGGATGGAGATGATTCATCTTCAATAAGCTATGCTTTGGTATCAGTCTCCATTTTAATTGTGCTTGAGGACTTTGTGCTGTCGTGCATGAGTGACTAGTCTTGGTCTTCATTCCTTGTTGTCTGTGATGACTGCATCTTGTTTGAACTCCATATCTCTAAAACCTTTTGGGACATTGGTATTCCCACTATGATGTTATCTAGAACATCTTTTGCTGTGATCACATGGAATTGAGAAATGATGATCTGTGAACCTATTTGAATAGCGGTGGAAATGATTCCCCAACATTCTGCTCGTTTGTTTCTAGAGATGCTAATGAATTTAGGAGCACCTTCCAGCTGTGGTTGGCCACATTTTTTCCAAGTGTGAAAAGATATGAGATACTTATCTAGCTGAAAGTCCAGCTTTACTTTGCTTGAAAGCTTTTCTTCATGTTCTCCAGTGATGTTGTACTTGATCTTCTCAGGATTTTTGTGTGAATTTACTAACTTTGTTGTGGTTGTGTCCTTGGGTTGAACTTTGTTGTGGTTGCGTCCTTGGGTTGAACTTTTTATGTAACTTTCTTGCTTTGGTCACCTACCTCAGTTGATGTTGGCTCATTTGGCTATGATATTGCACCTTTTGTTTACAACTATTGAGCATTTTCTACATGCATCTGAGTAACCTTTGATCTTAGAAGATCCACTGTAATTTTTGATAGAATCTGTCTCTTCAGAGGAGATTTGCTGGTGACTTTTGTGTAGCCTTCTGAGCTTTAACTACGGTTGATTTTGACCTGTCTGTCACCTACTTTGGCAGCTTGAGGCTTTGCATCATCTTGAAATAATCTTTGACTTCAGGTTTAATATCCGCAGGGGTTTGTACAAGGTCGTGAACCTGTTGGTATTATTGCCATTTGTATCCATGTATGCATTTGTGAGCTTAATCACATGCAACTGCTTGAACACTATTGGGTTGCTTGGATTTTTGTGGAGATCAGTTGAAATAACAACCATATGATCTTTCAATGGTTTCTTCTTTGAAGGGGTCTAGTGGCTAGAGGCTTTAGGGCTTCTAGCTGGTATTGCATTTCCCGGTACAATAGTTGAGCTTACAGGATTTGCAGCTCCCCCCTTTCTAAGGTGATCACTAAAGCTTTCTCCATTATGAGAGTTCAAAACTGTTTGACTATGGTTTGGTCTCACCTTTTGGGACTGTGGAGGTACATTGTGGGTAGCACTATTGATGTTTGGCATCTGTAAACCTTCTGCATATTTTCATATGTACCTTCGTCAAACATAACATATGATTACCCAAGTCAAGTTGTAGATGGCATTATCTTCACCCTGATATTGTCTATCCCATGGGTCTCCAATGACATGAGATTATGTGGTTTCAGGACCCACGGCATCGTAGATTTTAGACTCTCGTCTATATCTACGGTTGTTTTAATCAAAGTAGATGCTCGTCTAGTCACAACATCGAAGCTTGATTTTCGATGGAGGAGAGTGTGGCTCTAAACAGATTTAGGGAGGATGGGCTAGAATAAATTCTTTCTTTTGAAATGAACCATCCTTCCTTATCTATTACTGGGCACAATTCTATGAGCTAGTATGTAGGCCTTTCAAACACTGGTCGATCCTTTTTGTACAATTGCCCTTTTCGAACATAGTGTGCATATGAATTATGTGTATCATACAATGCTAACATCATTCGCTTTGATGCGTCTCTTAGACTCGTGAATGATTGCACACTTGTGGCACTGGATGTAGAATCATTTGCAAACCTAATGCTCTTTTCAATCGTCGTGATATCTAGACGCTTTGACCAAATTCACGTAGACATTTGTTTTCCAAAGGATCAATTTTTAGCTTTTCAGGTGCCTATGCATCTTTATGTTGATTTTGAACTTGCAATGCTTTTACGGGTGCTTCTAATGGTAATGCATGAACATCTGATTCCCGAATTAGCAATTTCGACGCATGAACAATGCTCTAATGGCCAAAATTTACTCAAATTTCAGTTTCGAATTGAGTCTTCGTGTGAATGTACCTTGGCCGCGGTCGCCTCTCGATGCAAATACGATTTCTCGGTTTCGCTCGGTTTTGTTTTCTGCTCTTTTTGACAATTTTGAAATTTTTACAGCTCACGACTCTCTTCGTTCTCTTTTTCTCGGGTTTTTCACGTTGTTCTCCTGCTGCTCTGGTTTGCTTCTTCTCGGTTTCTTCCTTGTGATTTTCTCGACGGCTTTTTCTACTCGTCTAGTCTTTTTTTGCTTGAATGTGAATTTATGGCGAGGCTGTTTTGCTTCTTTGTCTCTTTTGGAACCTCCCTTCTTTTTTATAATTTCTTTGTGAAATTTTTAAATTTTCTAGATTTTTTAATATTTCTCTATAAAAAAAAAATTATTTATTTTTTAAAGATTTTTTAATGAGTTTTGTAATTTTAATGATTTTTCAAAAGGTTTTATGAAATTTTTAATTTTTAATTTTTTTATTATTTTTAAAAAATATTTTTTAATTGTTTTTTTCTATTTTCTAGCTTTTTAAAAAAATTGGTGGTTTTTAAAAGATTTTTTTCCTAATGTTTGTGATTTTTTTCAAATTTACGTGTGATTTTTTAATTTTTATTTTTGGGTATTTTTATGAGTTTTCTTTTTCGTTTTCTTTTTTGATTTTTTTATGTTTTAATATTGTTTTTTGGGGGTTTTATTAAATAAAACCAAATAAAATAAAAAATTAAAAAATTAAACCTAGTTCATTAAACTAACTAAATATTCACCTCTGCTTATGTGGATAGAGTTGGCGTACTGCTGTTCGTGACGAAGGCGCACAACAAAGGGTGGTCACTGGTCACTGGTGGTTGGGGCGACAAGCACGCATGCAGGCTATCAGCGGTAGAGAGGGAGAGAGAGACAGTGAGAGAGAGAGAGAGAGTCCAGCTGGCAGTGACGAGACACGAGGTAGCAAGAAGGCCTAGCCTGGCATGCAAGAGGTAAGGCACACATAGAGAGAGAGAGAGAGAGAGAGAGAGAGAGAGAGAGAGAGAGAGAGAGAGAGAGAGAGAGAGAGAGAGAGAGAGAGAGGCGCTGCAACCACTAGATGTGGTGAATGTGTGGGTGGGCAGCAAGAGGTGATGGCGGCAAGCAGGCAGTGGTTCGTATGGTGCACAAAGCGAGACGAGAGAGAAGAGAGTGTGGTGGTGGGCTCGGGAGCAGAGAAGAAAAGAGAGAGAGAGAGAGAGAGACACACACAGAGAGAGAGAGAGAGAGAGAGTGTGTACTACAGCATTGATTTCGGGGCGTAGGAGTAGGGGGGGATAACGACAAAGGAGAAGGTGGAATGGCATGTGCGCAGAGAGAGAGAGAGAGAGAGAGAGAGAGAGAGAGAGAGAGAGAGAGAGAGAGAGAGAGAGAGAGAGAGAGAGAGAGAGAGAGAGAGAGAGAGAGAGAGAGAGAGAGATGTTATGGGTGAGGTCCCACAAACTAACGAGAGGGAGAGAGTGGGGAGAAGAGAGAGTATAATCAGCACTGAGAGAATAGGGAAGAAAGAGAGTGGGGAGGAGAGAGACTATAATGAGCGTTGAGAGAATAGGGAAGAGAGAGAGTATAATGAGTTTTGAGAGAATAAGGAAGAGAGAGAGTATAATGAGCGCACCCAAAATGAGCTGGGGAATATTTTTTCTTTTTTTTTTTTTTAATTCCCCAAGTGATTTAAGCGTAGGTTCTCACTGAAACTTACGTTCGCACTCGATTTTCGCTCAGAGTCCGAAATCTCACAGTCGAGGCTGGAAGTGATCGTTGCAACCTTGCTCAAGCGCACATCGACTCGTCGAACTTTGTCGACGCGTGTCGGAATCAATTTTTTTTCTAATTTCAAGTCTTGAAATGTTCGAAAACACTAAAATTGGTAGAAAATGGCTTGAAAATGTTAAAAAACATCCAGAAATCCAAAAAAAGTCAAAAAATACTATAAATCTCAGAAAATCATCAGCAATCACAATCAAACACTTTCAACATGCACATAATCACCAAAAATTGCATTTTTCGCCAAAAATACTAATTGCGACAAAATGAACAACCCTGTCCCTGAAAATAGCAAAACGCTCAAAACTTGACCAATGACGGCACAAAAGCGCTCAAAATGATCGTAAACACGCACACAAAATAGCTCATCAAGATATCAAGATACTCAAAAATTTTCTAAAAATTCTCCACACATAAACTATTAGTGAATCCAAATCAAATCACAATAATCACATAGATTCAATTGCCAATTAATTTCATCAATAAAAATAAAAACTAGGTAATTAAATTGGCAATTTTAGGTTGAAAATTGACACAAACGGAGTGCATAAATCCGTGTTTTGAACTCAAAAATGCAACAATCAACCATTAAGTACTTCAAATTTTCAGTCAAAAATTGAATTAATCATACACATTAAGCACCTTTTAGGCACACGCACACACACACACACACAAATAATTGACAGTTTTTACCAATTTTTAGGTGCACACAGACAAGGGTTAATCTTGTCGAAATTGCAAAATGAACTCACAAATGTCTTTTTGGGCATGACCACTTCACAATTCAATCATCACAATTGCAAAATCTTTATGCACACATTGATTTTTTAGTGCACACACAAGGGAAAAATAGTGCACACACACTCAATTAGAATACACACAGACACGATTTTAATGCACACACTTGCAATTGACCATTCAAGCATGCAATTAGTCAAATTAACAATGCACATTAGCCATGAAACCATCAATTTGCACATTTAATTCCAAGAAAAATTTGGCATTATAACGGAATGCAAACTTGCAAAATCAAAATTTCTAATTCACAAATTGACAACCGCTAAGCATACCGCACAAATGTTGAGTCCGTAAGCACCTTCCAATTGCCAATTACACAATGTGTAGGCCGATTTTGTCGATGCTTCAAAGCCCTAATCTTGCATTCCAACAGTAGACGAGGGCACTGCCTCCAATTAAAAATTGAAATTTCTAGTCAACAACTTGTTGCTCCTGACTGTGGCAATTTAATCTCCCTCTCTCATAGACAAATATCAACATAACCCTCACTTTCCTCCCCACCTGCTCTATTAACAGATGTCTACTAATGTAAAAACCTCGGAACATACACAAGGGATGGTGGTGCAAAAGGAGCCATTGTCAAGGAGAAGTCATTTCAATGCCCTCAAAAGAGGCAGATCTTCCCTTCTTGCCCTACTAGGGGGTGACAAGGAAACAAGTGGCTATAAGAAGGGAGGGGCACGTGTGATGGACTAACAGGGCTCTCTAAAGTATATGGTTGATACTCCACTGCTCATCAAAGGACATGTCTACTTAATGTATGAGGTGGATGCAATGCTTTACTCCCTTGTATGTTTGGCCAAGTGTGTTGTGTGTGTGGGTATGCATGCCTGGGCCTATGTGTTGTTTATACAAGCGTATTTGTGTGTGTTTGCATGCTCGCCAAGGTTCAAATCCACTAAGTCTTCTCCTTTGACTAGATTAGAGAACTTCCTTTTCCTGAAAAAGGTTTTCTCTTCATCAAGTATCTCATCCCACTCTGGTATCTTTGCTACTAAGATACTCAAGAGATCTTCTTTTTCCTCTGCTATGACAGGCTATGGTTTAGCTGCTGTCACCCACTTTCGGTTAGACTAACTTGGACTCAGCCCAATTCTTAGGTCTTGAGTTCAATTCCCCTCGTTTGCGGATAGATCTTTAAGTCTCTTGGGATAGTTTCCTACGATGTTAAAGTTCTCTTCTTCGTCTCTTCTTCTAGCTTCTTCTTAACTTTGGACAGCATTGAATCGGCACTACTGTCATCCTCGGTTATGCCATCTTAGATGACCTCCCTTGGTGCCGGGACGTGATCCTTGGCACCTTGTGTTCTCTTATCCTTTTCTAATAATTAGGCGACTTCAATTTTAAACAAGGTCATCTACAGTAGACGAGGGCACTGCCTCCAATTAAGAAGGGAAATTGCTAGTCAACAACTTGTTGCTCCTCACTGTGGCAATTTAATCCGCCTCTCTCATACACAAATATCAACATAACCCTCACTTTCCTCCCCACTTGCTCTATTAACAGATGCCTACTAACGTAAAAACCTCGGAATATACACAAGGGATGGTGGTGCAAAAGGAGCCATTGTCAAGGAGAAGTCATTTTAATGCCCTCAAAAGAGGCAGATCTTCCCTTCTTGGCCTACTAGGGGGTGACAAGGAAACAAGTGGCTATAAGAAGGGAGGGCCACGTGTGATGGACTAACAGGGCTCTCTAAAGTATATGGTTGATACTCCACTGCTCATCAAAGGACTTGTCTGCTTAATCTATGAGGTGGATGCAATGCTTTTCTCCCTTGCATGTTTGGACAAGTGTGTTGTGTGTGTGGGTATGCATGCGTGGGTCTATGTGTTGTTTATACAAGCGTATTTGTGTGTGTTTGCATGCTCGCTTGTGTGTGTTTAACCTAGCTGGTATAGAATCTCGGTGGTGCCAAGGTTCAAATCCACTAACTCTTATCCTTTGACTAGCTTAGAAAACTTCCTTTTCCTGAAAAAGGTTTTCTCTTCATCAAGTATCTCATCCCACTCTGGTATCTTTTCTATCAAGATACTCGAGGGATCTTCTTTTTCCTCTGCTATGACAGGCTATGGTTTAGCTGCTGTCATCCACTTTCGGTTAGACTAAATTGGACTCAGCCTAATTCTTAGGTCTTGAGTTCAACTCCCCTCCTATGTGGATAGATATTTAAGTCTCTTGGGATAGTTTCCTACGACATTAAAGTTCTCTTCTTCGTCTCTTCTTCTAGCTTCTTCTTAACTTTGGACAACATTGAATCGGCACTACTGTCATCTTCGATTATGCCATCTTTGATGACCTCCCTTGGTGCCGGCACATGATCCTTGGCACCTTGTGTTCTCTTATCCTTTTCTAATAATTAGGCGACTTCAATTTTAAACAAGGTCATCTACAATAGACGAGGGCACTGCCTCCAATTAAGAATTGAAATTGTTGGTCAACAACTTGTTGCTCCTGACTGTGGTAATTTAATATGCCTTTCTCATACACAAATATCAACATAACCCTCACTTTCCTCCCCACTTGCTCTATTAACAGATGTCTACTAACATAAAAACCTCGGAATATACACAAGGGATGCTGGTGCAAAAGGAGCCATTGTCAAGGAGAAGTCCAATGCCCTCAAAAGAGGCAGATCTTCCCTTCTTGGCTTGCTATATTCCCTCATGTTATGTGCAAATGTCTCTTTTCGATTTCAAAAAATGTGTAGTGTGGTCTATTACACACAGATCCTGATATGGCATGCATTCTCATAGCGTGCTGCAAGTAGTGCACTTTACTCAAAGTAACTAGTCTTGCTTGGTGGGCCTTTGCCATACATAGTCTAATAGATTTGGAAGTGCAGTTAGTTACTTGGTTAGTTGGTTGTGATTGCTGTCGTCTTGGGTTTGTTGTGGTGACACGAAAAAATGAGTAGAACCAATTTATAGGCACCAATAATAACTCAGCTTGGGACTTGTTTGGCATTGGAAAGAAGCAAGTTGTGTCCCATAGTGCTCCATATATGACAAAAGGGCTACTAAAAAGGGCAATTGAATCGAGCTAAAGGGTTGCAACTTAACCTACTTTGGCAGTTGTTTACAGGTTGCACATTTCAACCTAGTAATATCGACCATTTAGTCTCTAAACCGTGGAGCCATCTTTAAGACACCCATCTTATTCTCAATCAAGCGTAGTTAATGTTCCTTTATTTCAATATATAGGTTGAATTGCCAAATTGTGAGAAAAGAAATACCTGTCTATTTGTTATATAGATACAATGATCAAAATTGAGCATGCACTGATGAGGAAAACATGTGGCTAAACTAAATTTAAGGAAGCTTTGAAAAACTCAAAAATACAAAAAGCATAAATAGACTATAAATATTGAACTACACTACCGACCTGATTATCGTGTATGAATGTCATCCAATTGTGTAAGATGGAGGACAATTTTTGAGTCAAGCTACAAAAAAGCAATGTGAATAGTTAAACATATATATCGTCTTGCAATGAAACATCATATACTAAAACTGCAAAGTAAACCCGAACAACTTAGATGGTGCAGTGCATGGCATTCCAAGTGATGACATGCTAGAAGCTCGTCAAGCACTTTTTGTGCTTTGGTGGCTAGCTCTGTGGTGCAGACCTTCAGAATGAGGGAGAAGGATCCACGCAAGCACAAGTAAAAATCAGCGTTGTTTTTCTTGCGAGGCTTCTAGCCTGATTTGATTTGTGGGCAATGGCTTGGATCATGGGCTCAAAGATCAAGAAAATGGCCTTTGGCTCACCAAGTAAATAGCCTCGCCGTTGTCTATACCTATGTTTGTCGAGGTCATACGTCTCCACTGGCAATTGACGCCGTCAATTGACGTTCAACTGATGGTGCAGTGCAAAGAGGGGTGATGGTTGCTATCGATGGTGTACTCTGCAGGTTGTTCCAGGGTGCGAGATTAGAGCAGATGGATTTGCAGCATGATGCTTTCCTCCTTGACGTATCTACGTACATCAAGTGTGGAGCCCTGGAAGGTGAGGATAGAGGTCGAGGAGCTAAGGCCAGAGGGTAGTATATCTGGGGGAAGAGGGATAGGGAGGAAGGCTAGTGGTGGGTGTGACTTGGAGATTGCTAGCAAAGGTAGGTTGTTTCATTATCTTCGCATGAAAAGCTTACTGCATGCAATATAGTCATGTGGAATGCCTTGATCTCAAGCTATGCCGAGAGCAGCCAAGGTAAGAAAAAATCATGCAGAGTATAGTTAAGAGGATGTGAAGGCAGTAGGGTCCGCGTCTCAGCTCGCTCTCTCTCTCTCTCTCTCTCTCTCTCTCTCTCTCTCTCTCTCTCTCTCTCTCTCTCTCTCTCTCTCTCTCTCTCTCTCTCTCTCTCTCTCTCTCTCAAAGAGTAGATAGAGAAAAACCTGCAGACAAAGATCCGTGCTTCTTCTGAGGAACCTGCGAGCTACCTGTGGAGAATATCGAACTGGTTATGAGCGCAATTGAGCAATGCAGCGTGCTTTTTTTATTTTATTAACTTGGTAGCTTTTCATTTTTTTTTAGAGCTTTGTTAAGGAGTATTGATTTTTTTATTAAAAAAATCTAAATGCCGCTTCTGTGTTCAGAATTAACCACGTAGAGTAGATGGAGCTGCTCTCTTGCGATGCCAGCCATCTCTTTTGCGGTTCTTCTTCTTTTGCAGGTGCAGAGACTAGCGATGAAGAGGATGTGGAGCGCACCCCTGTCCCACGCATTGCAAAATATCACTCTTCTCCCCAATTATGGCCCCAGAGCTACAGGCAAAGCATCTCTCTCTCTCTCTCTGTCTCTCTCTCTCTCTCTCTCTCTCTCTCTCTCTCTCTCTCTCTCTCTCTCTCTCTCTCTCTCTCACTCTCTCTCACACACACACACACACACCCCAATACAGAGGACATGTACGAGAGAGAGAGAGAGAGAGAGATGATGCTCGACATCCTAGGCATAGACGGTTCGCGTCACTGGTTGCAGGACAACGTCCCAAGTATGGATGGGTCGTGGCAGGTCTCCTAGACTTCACGTGAGCGACTGCTCTGCTATCAACCATATACTGTAGAGAGCCCTATTAGCTAGTCACACGTGGCCCTCCCTTCTTACAGCCACTTGTTTCCTTCCCCCCCCCCCGGGTGATACTCCACTGCTCATCAAAGGGCATGTCTACTTAATCTATGAGGTGGATGCAAGGCTTTGCTCCCTTGTATGTTTGGCCAAGTGTGTTGTGTGTGGGTATGCATGCCTGGGTCTATGTGTTGTTTATACAAGCGTATTTGTGTCTGTTTGCATGCTCGCTTGTGTGTGTTTACATGGTTTGTTTGTGTGCGTGCTGGGTGAGGGAGTATTTGGATGTGTGTGCGCGTGTGCGTGTGGGCGTGAGTTGGATGGGTGAGCTGGGAGTGTAGAGGTGAGGAGATGCTCATCTTTACGACTTTGTGTATGGGTGTGTGTTTTTCTTGAGTGTGCGCACTTTTTATGACCTTGTGTTTGGCTTTTTGTTTGTGTGTGTGTTACTTTTGGTTGTGATTATTTGTAGGTAGGGTAGGGGCCTCTCTTCTCTTTTCCAGGTTTCTTCTAGTTCCCACTTACATCTTCATAGTTGAGATCATGTGCTCAATTTTGCAGTCTTTAGTAGCTATCTTTAGCAAGTGGACTGATTACCTTTGCGGATGAGAACTATTGTTCGAGTTCAGTGTAATCAATGCGTCACTTTGGAGATTGGCTCTAGATTCTTGGTGTCTACCTATGGATTTTTCATCCTCATCCTTATCTTTCGTTTCCCTATACTCCTTGCTTGGCCTTCAGCATATGGCTTGTTAACTTTTGGAGTGCTTGTCCTATGTACGTTAGTGAGTTAGTCCCCTTTATTTTTTGGTAAAATAGTTTTCTTCACTTATATTTTTCATTAAAAAGATGTTGCCACGTCAACATTATTTGCACACCGGTGCCATGTCAGCAATTTTTGTATTACTTCCACATCATCCACTCGGTCGATACAATCCAATACATTGGTTACCACATCATCCTATGATCATGAACATGCATGTGTGCGTGTGTGGCTACACAATGGCCATGGCCCATGCACCATCATCGAATTGTCATGTATGTCCCTCTTATAGAAGAGTAATAGTTCTCGATTCAACCTGTCAAAGTCAAACTCATCAAAACATATCAATGGTCATTATTTTTAAGCATGAAGGCGAACACGGATGGGTCTTGGATATCATCCAACCATTGAAACGGGTCTTGGAATGACATCCAATGATCAAGTGGGGTAAAGACCACTCGTTTTTTTGTGCAAAAAAAAATCCTTTTATTAGTTTTTAATATGGCCATCTCCCCTTCAATACCAACCACTGAATATTCCTTATTGGATGAGATACTTTTTGGGAAGCCAACAACCCAAGAAATCAAGAGCTCCGATTTGGAATGAGAAAACTGATTGTCCCTCGGAAATTTTTGAGCTAACTTGAGTTGTTTTGCAGATATGTTGTAATTGCGTACGATTACTTTGTTTCAAGAAGGGGGGATGTCACAAACTACTGACGTGTCAAGTCATTGAAGAACGGAGCTAACCTTCACATCTCAGCTGAGGGGCCTAAACCCTAAGTGAAGAAGCAGAAGCAGTATAAGAAGTTTTACCAACTTGCAATGTCTTACCGAGAGGCCCGCCAACTTATGGGACCCCATTCGATGGGGCCCAAGTGACGCAAAGACATTAAAGTAAAGCAAGCCCACACACACACACTCAATTGCGTGGCGAGTTGATGACGTGGCAGCAGTACGGAGTCCCGGATTTTGCGCTGACAAAGCTGTACGGATTTTTGGATTTTACGTTGACATGCTGACCTGGCAAACCTATACGGATTTTCGCGTTTTACGTTGACTGCTGCCATGGCAGAGCTGTACGAATTTCTGCTTTTGTGTTGGCAGCTTTTGGGCATCTGCTTTTGGACGAGATGCTTTTGAGTTTATAGATTTTCATGTAAACTGCTTTACATATGAGCCAAGGGCTCATTCTTTGACATGCTCCGCATGAGGTGCAGAGGATGGAGTATCGGCGATGTACTGAGTTCAAGCAATATAAAGAAATACCAAAAGGGGGGCCAAGGTTTGGGGCTAGTGCTCTCTATGGTGGAACTCCACCACTCCGCGTCTCGTGTGTCGTGTATCTCTTTCAGTTCAGTTGTTGTTATTGAAGTGCTTAAAGTCTGTTGAGTGTGTTCTTTTCCGTTCGTACGTGGTGCCCGTCCCGTGACAGAATGTTTTAAAAGTGTTGTTTTTACTCGTGGTCGGGACCCTTGTGGTTATTTACGGGGCGAGTATTTAGAAGTCTTAGCAGTGGTTACTCTCGGCACCTCCAAACAACACAGGCTGCAGCCTAGGGAGCGTTTGGTTGTAAAAGGCCTTTTTATCTCATGGCCTTGACCTGGATGGTTATTTGCGGGGAGAGTGTTCATCAGTCGGTTTATGTTTCTATGTCTTGTAACATGCATATGTGAGCATTTGTGTTGCATTGTGATGTGCCAACCAGCGATTATCCTTATTGGGTGAGATTGCCTGGGTATGTAATTTTAGTGCATCAAGACACCCATTAGAGATCAGCGCAGTTTGGGTGTGATGGCTAATTTTGCTACGTCGGAATATCAAGACCTCCGATCTGGAATGAGAACATACTCCTTATTGGATGAGATTTTTCTGGGAAGCCAACGACCCAGGATATTAAGAGTTCCAATTTGGAATGAGAAAACTGATTGTCCCTCAAAATGACCCTCAAAACTTTTTTTGAGCTAACTTGAGTTGTTTTGCAGATATGTTGTAATCGCGGACGATTACTTTCTTTCAAGAAGGGGGGATATCACAAAGTGCTGACGTGTCAAGCCACTGAACAACGGAGCCAACCTGCAGTCCAGATTAAGGGGCCTAAACCCTAAGAAGCAGCAACAGAAGAACAAGAAGTCCTACCAACTTATGGGACCTCGTCAGATGGGGTCCCCAAGGGACCTAGAGATAGTTACATAAAGTAGATTGCACACATACTCTCAATTTCGTGCGTAAAGACCTAATGATGTGGCAACAATACCAGATTTTGCACTAGATGATGACATGGCAAACCATACGGATGCCCTTGCAATTTGCACTGACATGCTGACGTGGCAACTGTATAGATTTCCGCAATTCACGCTGAAGGATTTTTGCGCTAGCTCTTGAGACCAGATCATTTTAGAACTTGAAGCTTTTCATGGACAAGGGCCTTTAAATATGAGCCAAGGGCTATTCTCTGGCACGCTCCCTCATAGTAGTGCAGAGGATGGAGTATTGGCATTGTACTGAGTTCAAACAATATAAAGAATTACCGAACTAAGCGCCAAGGTTTGGGGCCAGTGCTCTCTTGGGGTGGAACTCCACCACTCCTCGTCTTGTGAGTCATGCATCTCTTTCGGTTCAGTGTTATTTAAAGTGTTTAAAGTTGTTCAGTCTATTCTTTTCCACTGGCACGTGGTGCCCGTCTCAGGACACCCGCTCCACATCCCCCGTTGCATCCCCGCTAGAAATGGCCAAACGGGGATGCCCAAAAGCATCAACTCTAAAATCTCTTGCATCCAAAAGCATCTGCTCTCAAAAAGTCAACGTGAAAAGCTACGAAGACCAGCTAGCGCAATTCACAAAAATCTGTATAGCTTGCCACGTAAGCATGTCAGCGTAATTTGCGAAAATCATCCCAAACATCAAGCTTTTGATCTTTTCAGATTTTAGGCCCCTCGGCCTGTGCTCCATAAGTTGGTAGGTTAGGTTTATTAAAAACTATAACCCCCTTCTATTTTAGGCCCCTCGGCCACACTTTCTGGGTTCAGTTCTTCTTGGTTCTTTAACCCCTTGTCCTCTCGGCCATTTCCTTAGCCACGCCACCAACTTGTGACAATGTAGTACACTTGTAGCTGTAGTACAATTGTGGCTCTTGAGAGGTTGCCAGGACATATTTGACACGGGTTTTATGTTGCAATCGATGTGTCTAGGTCTTATATCTCTTAGCCGAAGGGAGGGGACACCACTTGTTTGAGACAATGGCGACCATCACACTCCTCTCTTCGGTTTATAAGATATTGGCTAAATTGATTAGTACTAAACTGCATCCTTTTTTGCTGTGTCCTTTTCTGTTGGACCTTATACACAGTTCTCAGACAGGTTTTGTTCAACATTAGGAAAATTTTGAACTCATTTTTGGGCCTTTTAAGAGTGCCACATCATCAAAGTTGTACAAAAGAAAGCAACCCGGTAGACCCCTCTAAATATTGCTTAGAACCCCATGATATGACCTATCATTGGAAAGTTCTTGAAAAATGGATTCTAAAGAGCCAAGGTCCGAAAAGTTTGGATGACTTCTATGAAAGTTATGCCATTTTTTTTCAATCAGCCAGGTTTTGTAACCGTTACGATAATCTAAAATCACCTTTTTCTAGATCTACATGAAGGCAATGTCCGATACATGCATGCTATATATCAATAGATAGCATTTGAAGAGTAGATTCTAAATATCCAACCTCCGAAAAGTTTGGATCTTATTTGCAAAAAATTTACCGATCCCGACTTTTTGAAAGCTATGCCACATCAACAATTCTTACAAGGCCCATTTTTTAGTCCAAACTTTTCCTAATGGATCAGTGTATTCTGGACAATTTTTTTTTCTTTCATCAGGTAGTCAAGTGGGCTTGCTCGTCACATACACTGTTGGCTATCCTCCTTGAATTTGAGAAGGCCTATGACAGAGTTGATTGGAGTTTTCTTGAGGGATCCCTACTGCGGATAGATTTTCCAAATGCTTGGATCAGAGGAGTCTCAACTCTATATAGATCAGCTTATAGTGCAGTGACCATTGGAGGGTTTACTGGCTCTCTCAGGCAGGGTTGCCTACTGGCAAGTTACTTGTATTTACTTATGGAAGAGACAATGTCGGATTTCAGCAGAGCACAACAGCCAGGTGTAAAATGTTTGCTCATGTCCCTTAAGGATGAGCTAGATTTGGTAGATCAAGAGTATTCTGATGACACTCTACTGTTTTTACGCTATGCCCTGGATGTTTTGGATGCGATTTGCCACTCTTTTGATGTATATTGTTTAGCCAGTGGTGCACACATCTACTGGCACAAGTCTTTTGGCATTCTTGCTGAACTGGGGTATAGTGGATGGTTTTACTTGGTTGAGACGTGGTCAGTCTTGTAGATAGTTAGGGTTTCAGGTAGGTCTAGATGTGACTATGGAACAACAGTTTGCACCTATTATGTAGTTGATGCGTAGGAAGCTTTGCAGCTGGTCCGCGCAGCATCTTTCTTTGGCTAGTCCATCATTGGTGGCCAATCAGGTGCTGTTGGCCTTTGCTTGGTATATTGCATCATGTTGGATGCTCCATAAGAGTGTTATGGCACAGTTGAGGTGCTTGATTTGGAACTTCCTTTTTGGGGGATCAAATGGTACTTGAGACACTTGAGCTCGATGGTCCAGAGTGATTCTCCCTCGTGCAGAGGGTGGTTTGGGTGTCATTGATCCGGAGTTACAAAGGCGTGCACTTCTTCCCAAGCTCATTGTTAGGTCTTTTTTCCTAGGCAATGAACCTTGAGGATGTCACTTCAGTCCACCTTAGCTACAATCACTCCTACCCATGGTGTTAGAGACATGCACACATGGACTGCATGGATATGGTTTTACAGATGCGCTTTTACATTTAGAGCGTCTCTCCTTTCGTGGCTCATTGTTATAAATCTGGAGCTCCTTTCGAGAGTGCTTGGTCAGATGTACAACCCGATCCAGAGAGGAGCTTGCATGGCAGCCTCTTGTATGGATTTGGTGACCTTCCCTCTCCACTTAGATTCTGGAGAGAGACCTCCACAGCTCAGGCAGTGATTGCACATTGATTAGGCTATTTGGGATGTAGGTCCAGCGAGCTCGATGAGCACTTGGTGTCGTGATACATTGTTGCTAGCAAATATCTTTGCAGAAAGGTATCATATACAGAGAGGGATTCGCCACAGGATTATTGAGATAGTCTGCCATTCTAGACTTGTGGGACCAGGTCATAAGAGGAGATACTTCTCTTCCACAGCATTAGGGCTGGTGGGGTTACTTCGATGAGTCTAGCATAACCCTTCTTGTTAATTATCAGGTCCTTTTGTTCATTATTGCTAGTGAGTAATGCTCCTCTGCGCACACACACACACACACACACACACACATACATTTTTACTTCGATGAGAAAGGACCTGTTCTTTCTAGCCTTTCTTGGCAACCAATCAGAGTCATAGGTTCTTGTGGGAGGCAGCGATTCGTGGATCCTCATCTCACCACAAAGGATGCTGCCTCTTGGAGGCTTTGGATTTGGGAGGGTCGTCCTTTATCTCAACTCTATTGGGAGTGTGGCAAGTGACAATGCCCATTGGATGTATGTGGACATACTCTATTGCTAAACGGACTATTTTCTTATTTTACTGATTAATTTCTATTTTATGAAATTAGGATATTTAAATGTGTACACTTGAACTGTGAAAGTTAGGAACTGTAGATCTACTGGAACTGATAAAAGACATCAGGAACGGACAACTGCGATGTGTCATATGATGGGTGACATTAAGCATCGTGAAGGAGTTGTTCCGCAAGTTCGGTGGGAGAGACTAGGAAATGGGTATTCCCGATGCATCACATGATGGTGACGGGAGCATCGGATAGGGAATATTCCATTGGTCTAGTAGAAAATCCGAACTGGATAAAGGAATACGCGTAAAGACGCAAACACAAGAATAAAGAGGGTTACCAGAAGCTTTTTCTTGAAAAAGACAGGATATTTTTAAGTGCTTTCTGGGAAAGCAGATGCTTTCCCGCGAGGAAATCTATGTGTGCATTGCATCACTGCACAAGGTTGCATTCAGGGACGCCTGGGAAGTGTTGTGTAGCATCAGTAAGTGGGCAGCCCATTATTAAAATAAAGCAGGACAACAGGAGGGAGCCCCCAAAATCTGCCAAAATCAACAAATAGGGCAGCTCTCTCTCTCTCTCTCTCTCTCTCTCTCTCTCTCTCTCTCTCTCTCTCTCTCTCTCTCTCTCTCTCTCTCTCTCTCTCTCTCTCTCTCTCTCTCTCTCTCTCTCTCTCTCTCTCTCTCTCTCTCTCTCTCTCTCTCTCGTTCAACTCCTCGTCGGCTAGATCTTTAAGGTCTCTTGGGATCGTTTCCTACGACGTTACAACTCTCTTCTTCTACTTCATCTCTCTCTCTCTCTCTTTCTCTCTCTCTAGAAGATGCCGCCAATCTTCTGTCTCCTCTCCGTGCTATCCTAGCACCCCTATCCATTGCTATTGTTACGGGAGAGCTTCCGGGATTCTTCTTGCCCTCCGAAGACAGCCCAGCTTTCGAGAGTCGGGTCGAGTTTGGCTTTCTTATGTGGGGAGGAGCAGTCTTGTGGTTAATGCATTGTGTTGGCCCTCATTAGTTTTGTGAGGTTTTTGCCACAGATTTGGTTTTTATGATGAAGGTGTCAGTGTATCTCATTGGTACCTTTGAGTATGATAACCAAAGGGGATGCGCAGCATGATGCTTCTCGATCCCAACATAAGGTGTTTTGCATATTAGTTGTCATTACATTAGGAACGTTTGGCGGGCTCGTTGCTGTCACATCCTCAGTGTTGCACCATCCTCTACTGTGGACATCCTTGCAGACATTTGGACGGATATTTATCTACACTCCATTTAGCCGCTGGGATTCGGCAGTGGGTTCCTTAAGGGCAGCTGAGGAGCGCAGGTTTCGTTTTTTGAGATGATGAGCTCACTCCCACATGTTTCTTAGTTTTTCAAGGTCGTATCTAGTGGCACAACTCCCCACCACAGGGGTTCATCCTGCACTCCGCCATCCATGTCTCGTGTGGATTCTCTTTGTCCCGGAATGCGTCCCTTGTGACTATGGCCTATATGGCTCGTAAAGAGCCAAAACTCAATATTAAAGCTAGGAAAATCCCAACAAGAGAAAACTACCTCACTTCGACACATTGAGGGAAACTCGCCTTGGTTTATTCATCTGTCTCTCTTCTCGATTAGTCTAGCTCCCATGAGGAGGTGCATTGTGTTCTCTTAGGGTGCTTGCGGCTTGTTGCTAATCTTGAGGCCGAGTCAGTGGTCTCATCTGTAGAAACAAATGGCATCAGTAGTAGCATATGTGTGTACAAGGGATCTATCCATCAAGGGCATGTCATATCTATGCCAGACCACCCTTGGTCACTTGTACATGCAGCTTTCTATGAGCATGGAGTGCCTTTCCCAGATCACTCTCACTCTTAGAGATTGTCTTGTCTCTTTCTACCTCAGTGATCTATCTTCTCCACAGTTGCTTGTATATGTATGTGGCATTGCACATGTTCTCTAGTGTCAGAGGATCTTTTTAGAGTCGAGGGAGATTGGAGTCGAGGTGTCCATCGGATTGGAGGTTAGTCCGCGTCCTCATTGCATCTTTTGCTACCTATTTCTATAGTGTATCGGAGCCTTGGTGTCTTGAATGTCTTGGATGCTCAATGTAGGTTGATCCGGTGCTTTATTGGACTTGATTGAGAGAGAAGAAGCTTGTAACATGACGGGCACCACGTGCCAACTGAAAAGAATAGACTGAGATAGACGGTTAGCACTTCAAACAACTGAACAGAAAGACAAAGAGAATCCACACGAGACACGGATGGCGGAGTTCCACTCCCAGATTGCAATGGCCCCATACGATGGCGCCCCTTTCGGTATTTCTTTATATTTCTTCAACAAGGTACAACTCTATGGCTCTACTCTGCTTCTCCATGTGGTAGAATCCAAGAGAGAGAGAGCCCACAACATGTATTTAAAGGCCCTTGGTCTATACAAAAGCAGTTACACACCCAAACAAGTTCAAAACAGGTTATTTGTATTTCAAACAATCTTGTCAAACAAAGTTCAAAGAGTATCTTAATACAATTCAATCTTAAAATCATTTGGGTTGGTTTGTGTTAGCTGAACTTTAAGGACGACTGGCTTGTCGTTTTGCTACAAAGTGATGGTGCGGTTATGAATCTAGCTGGTCGCATCGTTCTTGTCATGCCAAGGCATGCCCAAAAGAGCATCACAATTGCCAAACTTCATGATGTGAAAATCTCCATGAGTTGATTGTACTCAACATCCATATGTTTTAGGAATTCGGGATGGATGAAATTTTCGATGGCTCCTGGGTCGAAGAAGATAAGTGCTTCAACAGGGTACAACTCTGTGGCTATGCTCTGCTTCTCCAAGCGGTAGGATCCTAGAGAGAGATCCCACAACACGTATTTAAAGGCCCTTGGCCTGCACAAAAGTAGTTACATGGAATGCAATAGTTCTAAAAGCATCTGGTCCAAAAGAAAGCACTCAGAGGGCTGTCCATATAACGCTACCACGTCATCAGCAACCAGCGCAATTCGTGGAACGTCTGTATAGCTGCCATGTCATCAACTTTTACGCAAGTTAGGGTAGTGTGTGTGTGTGCGCGCTTTATTTTTAAGGATTTAGGTCCCTCAGCCAGTTCCATAAGTTATTGGGGGTTAGTATTTCCAATCCTTACCCAATTTATTATTTCGGCCACTCGGGGATGATCTGCAAGTTGGTAAATCCATCTAGGGCTTAGGCCCCGCGGTCAGGATCTACAGGTTGGCTAGGGTTAGGCTCAGGGAGTCCTTACCCTCTGGATTTTCAGTGGCCTGACATGTCAGCAGTTTGTGACAAAGCTTGCTGTTTTTTCCTACGTTTTCTCCTGTTTGGGCTGATTTGTGTATGTGTAGGCTATGCCTTGTCTACAACGTCCCCTTCTTCTGCGCTTGTTTACCCCGACCCCTCTTCACCGAGGGGAGCCCCATAGAGGATTAAGGACATGGAGCATTGCTGAATTGGTTTGGTTTTCCCAGATGGAGTTCTGCCATGGTTTCTCGCAAGGGGAGTTAGCCTGCGGCTTTTGGATTCAAAGGAAGAAACATCTTTTTCGTCCTTCTTTAGAGATAGAATTGTTTGGACAATAGTGGGATCTTCTTCAACACTTGGGGAGCAATTTCCTATGGCTGTGTTTCTTCAAGGAGAGGGATTGGCTGATTGTTGGATCTGTTGCAAATGCACGTTTGTTCTTGGAGTTTTTGATAAAGTTATCCCTATGTAGGACTTTACGCAGGCTGATATGGAGTTCCAGCCTTCTCTTGCACATGCAAATGTGGATTTTCAGCCCATCCTGAAAGAGGGGTAGCAAGTTGATGACTCAGCTGCACCTTTGTACCAAGTTGCGGATTTTGGATGACAAAGGTGGATTACTTTCCTCCTAGAGAGAGTAGAACCTACAAGGAAAGGTAGTCGGACTACTTGTGAGCGGAGCTTGCAAGATCAATTGCCTTGCTTGTACAGCCTGTGTGTCCACATGCCATACAAAGAGCGCCTGTGTGTCCACCTGCCGGGCATGTATTGCTACCTCAAGCTAGCAAATCAGCAAGCACCTCTCCACCTCGGCCAACAACCGAAGCTCCTTGCCACATCATCAAGCTGCTTCAGCTCCTCAAGGATAGTTTGCTTAGCCAGAAATTTGTGACAACACGCCTACTTGTATAGGTGCAAATATGTGCCTAGCATTTGTGAAGGTTGACTTTGGCTTCTTTTGGCATATAAGAAATAAGGTGAGTAGAGGCAATCACTAAAATGAAACTTGGTGCATTAGGTGGTTAAAATGGTTTTGTAATAGCTTAAATTATCTCCTCACCTAGTTATCAGACATTCAGAATATTCAGCTATTCTGGCAAGGTCGAGTTGATGTATTCTTCTAGCTTAAATAACCGCGTAGAAAGGCTAAGAATGTGTAACAGTCAATTGAGAGATCTATTTCTTTCAACTTATTTCTTGTGAATGTATATGTTTATATTATATTTATTTAATATAGTAAGTTGATCTTGTTAAAGAGCATTGGATAGTAAAGTGTCTTACTTTTCTCAGGCAATCGACCGATGCATATAGCCTTGGATAACCACCAAAGACAAGTCCGTTCTCATGGGGCAGCAAATCATCTCCACAAAGAACCAACAAGAAGCGGCACAATGTTTTCCATCTACAGAGACTTTATGTGACAAAGAGGGTGGTGATGATGGGCAGTACTAGTCGCGAATGAGTACTTCTCCTAAGACTATCCTACCTTCATCAAACCACCATCTCTCCATTGATAGCATAACTGAGGATCCCTATTTAGGCAAAGGATCTGAAGACATGCCGTTGCGTATCATTCCTCTCCTGCCTTCAAGAGAAGAAGAGAAGACTCAAATCAATGTAGAGACTTATGGACACTGCAGCTGGATGCAAGCAACATTCAATGGTACGAGTTGTAATCAATTGATCTTTTGAAGAAGTTAAACTTAAGACTTGGAAAAAATTTATATAGAACTTTGGATCTTCAGGTGTCAATGTGATGGCTGGAGTGGGACTGCTATCATGCCCATATGCAATGAAGGAGGGTGGGTGGGGGGGAATGGCAGTGTTGGTGCTATTTGCTCTTATATCTTGCTACATGGGTTACCTTTTGCACAAATGCATGGACAGTCAACCCCTCGGAATACTTACCGCATACCCAGACATTGAACAGCTTGCACTTGGCAAGATGGGTCGCACAAATGTGTCGGTACATTTGATTTTATTTGACTGTGATCTCCACATTTGGTAAAACTAATGACACAAACTACTAATGGTGTTTTGTTGTTTGCAGATGGTTCTCTATGCCGAGCTCTATGCAAGTTCCCAACCCATTGTTAAAGGTCAATTCTTGATAATTGAAAAAGTACATAATTATCCCACTTATATTATGATGATTATTGCAAACGATAATGCAGGTGTATGGTGTGGAGTTTCTCATACTAGAGGGAGACAACTTATCCAAGCTTTTTCCAAACTATCGGTTTACAATGGCTGGAATGGACATTGGCTCATATGCGATCTTTGCTATTTATGCTACGATGGTGATCCTGCCTACTGTGTGGCTGGAAAACCTCAATTGGCTCTCTGCTCTTTCGTGTGAGTATCCAAGAAATAAATGCATGGATAGTTTTTCCTGCGCATTGTCAATATTGTTGTTGCGTGTGTGCAAAGTTGTGTACGTCTGCGCACTCAACATGAGTGGTGTAGGTGTGTGTGTGAGTCTATAATTATTTTTAATTTTGTGGTTGGTAGTCATGGGAGTCGTAACAACAAGCCTGGTGATAGTCCTCGTGGTTTGGGAGGGACCTATCAATGGAGTTGATTTCACCAAAACAACCAGCATCGTGAATTGGCGAGACCTTCCCTTGGCAATGGGTGTTTATTGTTTATGCTACTCAGGACATTTTGTGTTCCCAAACATCTACTACTCCTTGAGGGACAAGAGTCGATATACCACGGTCCTCTTGATAAGGTGTCTCCCTCTTCCTCTCTCTCTCTCTCTCTCTCTCTCTCTCTCTCTAACTGTGTGTATATGTAAGTATGTATGTATCTATATATATAGATATGTATGTGTGTAGGTGTACATTGTATGTGCTTTAATTATAGTCTTCAGTTGAAAACATATCAACAACCACCAAAAAGATATTAACACCACCGTCTGATAGTACTTCTTAGAGAGAAAAATAATTATTCATGACAAAATGTTAAGCTCAATCAAATAATAGCATGAGACTTTAATCAATGCATGAGTTCTTGATTGTGAATAGCTAGTAAGAGTACACACTCTTACATATACATACATACATAAGCGTGAGTGTGCGCTTACACTATAAGATGGTGGTGTTAATATCTTTTTACTGCTATTAATATATTTCCATTTGAAGACTATAATTAAAGCACATACAATGTTAAGCTCAATCAAATAATAGCATGAGACTTTAATCAATGCATGAGTTCTTGATTGTGAATAGCTAGTAAGAGTACACACTCTTACATATACATACATACATAAGCGTGAGTGCGCGCTTACACTATAAGATGGTGGTGTTAATATCTTTTTGCTGCTATTAATATATTTCCATTTCAAGACTATAATTAAAGCACATACAATGTTAAGGAAAGTTGTGTTTTTCTTTACCTCGAGTTGATTTTTTCCGTGTTTTTGTAGCTTTACCTTGTGCTTCCTCTCCTATTTTACAATGTCAGTGGTGGGATTTCGCATGTTTGGAGATGAGACACTATCCCAAATAACATTGAACCTGACGAAGACCAACAAAGCAACCTACTTCGCCCTATTCCTAACAGTAAGTAGCTCCTCATAGTGGCAAAGAGCATTAATTGAGCTTTATAGTACATCACTTATACACCTATATCCTCACCTTTATCTTTTGGTTATGTTTTTAAACTTTGGAAATAAGGCAATGATGACTTTAAGTGATTATCTTTAAAAGCACTTCACTCATTCCTTCAACACCTCTCTAGTATCTCTCTCTCTCTCTCTCTCTCTCTCTCTCTCTCTCTCTCTCTCTCTCTCTCTCTCTCTCTCTCTCTCTCTCTCTCTCTCTCTCTCTCTCTCAAGCACGCGTGCACACACTATATGACAAACATACTCCTTAGGTAGATACACAATTAAGTGTTTACTTCTCAAATTATGCTTGTCTTTCTTTGGTTTCCAATCGTGCTTCACGCTCTATGGCTGCCACTCTGTCTTCGTATTTACGCTCAATTTCTGCTTTTCTTGCTTTGCATTCGAACTTCCTTGCTTCGTGTTCTAAATTGTTGTCCATAAACATCTGCTCCAACTCCTCCATAGGAGTTAGTGCAATCCGTGGCGTAGATGGGGAAGGGGGAGGGTCGGAAAAACCTCCTCTTGGGGAAAATTCTTCTTCGCCACTTCTGCTTCGGGTAATGACCATTCTGAAGTCGTGGGTTCTTGTGATCTCGGGTTCTGAAGTTCACGAGGAACTTGGGTTCTTGTGGGTCATGGGTTCTTGGGGGTGTTGAGGTTCTTGAGATTCTTGAGGGTCTTAGGGTTCTTGAGGTTCTTCCGGGTCTTGGGGTTCTTGAGGTTCTTGCGGTTCTTCTTTCGCTTGCAATTTGTTTTAGAGAAGGATCTTCTCTTCACCCGAGTTCTGCTCTTTTCCGCGGGTGCACCCCTTGGCGGCCTTGCGCTCACACCAAGGTTGCTTTTTACCACCTCACGTCGATTGGTCGGCCGCTATGTGCACGGTCCGCTCTGAATGAGTGAAAAGAGGCATAGGGCGAGGTTGGACAAGCCCTTCTTTCTTGGCTTTCCTGTCACACCCAAGAGGACTTGGGTTACGTGCGACCACAACAAGCAAAAAATAAATATGTGGTTCTTGTGGTTCTTTCCTTGAGTGATACAGAACACTGCCAAAGCTTTGATGCCAACGTAAGGTGCAGCGGAGTGAATGTTGAACTTTGCTCAAGATGAGTGCTCTGAACTGTGCTCAAGGTTCCTTTTACTTAGGGAAGGGAGAGCCTTCCGTGATTTAATGAGAAAGTGCAATGGACACAAACAAAGTGAATGAACGCTGTGAATGAAGGTGCATGAGTCTGAGAGATAGAGAGAGAAGAGAATACGACACCAAGAAGTTGTCAAACCCTCCTCCAAGGGCCCGAGTCTCGATGGCTGGAGCAGTCTACTTATGATTGCACAAATCTCTACAATGCTTGGACTTGCCGACGATGTCGACGACTATGAGGACGACAACGAGACGGGCTGAAATCTGAAAATGCTAAAGGCTGAAATCTGCAAATCTTAATTTGCTGAATTCTGACTCTATGCCGGTGACGATGTCCATGATGATGATGCGACAACGACGCGCTAAAAACGTAGATGCTGAAATCCGCGTTTTTCGGGCTGAATCTGCAAACTTTGCAAGATCTGACCGTGCGGCGAGGATCTGCTGCGGAAAGGTGAGATCTGCGAGGTTCGGGGGTTCTACTACGGAGTCTGCCTGCTGATGAAAACTGAAAACACTGATGCTAACTGAGGTTTTGTCGCGATGAATCTGCAAAACGCTAAGTTGCTTTGCTGATGCAAAAACGCTAGGGCTGATTTCTGTTGCTAGGGAAAATCTACTAACGCTAGGGCTGATCTACTGTCGTGAAGTGGTTCTGTTGTGTCTACTAATGCCAAAGCTGCTCTGTAATGCAAAAATGCCAAGGCTGATCTGTCTTGCAAAAAGCGCTAGCTTTGATGTTGTGTTACAAAAACGCTAGGCCATGCTAGGGGGGTCCTGCTGAGAAGGTGCCTGTTGAGCAAGGTGCTCCTTCTGCCTCTTCAACCAGAAAGTGCTAGCTCTGGTTTGCTTATATATTATCTTAGCAAAATTGCCCTACCTAGTTCCCAACAAAAGTCACTTATCTGGAAAATCCCCCTGATGGATTCTGATGGGAATGTTGATGATCATGCTGTGTGCAACCGGAGGATATGCATCTACTCTACGTGACTGGTCATGCACGGTCTGCGAACAGAATCACAAATGTGCTAGATCACTTCCTACTCTAGACTGACTTGACTGAATTGAACCCTGGTCACGCTGTAGCTTGTCCACAGACACATAGTGTTGGATGTGTCACGTGACACTTGGTCTTTCGCCAAAAGACCACGTGAGCTTGATGGCCGAGGTGGAAAGAGTCCAAGCCACCTCTGTCATTTGCAAGATTGTTGGCATGAGACCCAGCAGAGGTGAGGTTCGGGACGTGCTACAAGCCCGACTCCTCACCGAAGTAGGCAAGATCGTCTATGTGTAGATTCTGGGGAGAGGCTACTACCAAGTAGAGTTCTAGTCTCCAGAGATGGCAGCTAAAGTGATCTCGTTGAGTCTGTTAGTGGCTCGACCTTACTTCAGACAGTGGCACCACGGCTTCGACCCAGATGTGCTTGAGGAGGAGGCAAATCTTCTCATCTCAGTGTTCTTTCCAGGGTTGAGGCGAGAGTATCTTCCCTTACTCTCGAGGATTGGCTCTATGTTTGGGATGGTCTTGGAGACCCCACGCACCTCCGCTTTAGTTGTGGCCAAGGCCGCAAGATTACCCACTGTGCGGGTTCTTGTTAGTCACACGTACACTCCTGAAGGTGGTTCTGCTGCCTTGAGTGAGTGGTGGTTGAGTATGGAGTATTCGAGCCTCTCAAACCAGTGCTTCATTTGCAGACAGATGGGCCATCTTGCCAAGACCTGTCCATCAAGGAGGCCCCGATCCGCGCCACATACCCATCCTACTGAGGCTGGCCATGCTCGGCAGGTAGAGACATAGGGAGCAAAGGCGGGTACCTCGTCTAAGACAGGTGCCTAGGCAAAGGAGGGCTGCAATTAGGTTCGTGGTCATCGTCGTTGCCAGGGATCAACACGTCAGTTTGGCGCCCCTCGTGGTCGGCCTACATCAGGCCAGCAGTAGTGGGTTCCCACAGGGAACCGTTTCAACTCTTTACAGCAGGATGAGCTGGCGGGGATACCCCCTCCACCTCAGTTTTGCCATCGATACCCCCTCCCCCCCCCCCCCCCCCCACCCCCCCCCCCCCGCGCTTCATCGCCTATTCCCTCCCATACCCCGCCTCCGGCCCAAGGGATTGATCACTTCGCGGCGCTAGCTCTCTCTTGGCCAAGTTCTGTGTGACACCACTAGATACAGCAGGATGTAGACACATTGTGGTACACTTTTTTGCAGACACACAAAGTGCACGTTGCTATGTATATGTTCATGAGGATTCTTGAATAGAGAATGTAGCTCTACGGACATCACGCCCAGCTTGGGTGTGGGTCCCCGATAGGCACTCCAGACATGACTTTCTCGAGGTCGCTCGGATGCGGATTACTCCCCATCCAAGCCTGCCTCAAAGATTGCAAGATTGGCTGTAGTAGTAGCATCCACCTTCTCTCATTGACCCCATGAGGATCGTCTCCTGAAATGTGCAGGGGTTAGGTGGACCTCAGTTTCTACGTGAGAGAGATCGACTCAGACAGGAGCTTCAGAGATGCCTTGTGGGTGGAGCGATTGATAGGCTTATGCTCCAGGAGCATCACTTATGTGAGAGCCACATCAAGCGCTATGGACGAATCTTGTTTGGTCGCTATGAAACATTTTTTTGTCAATTTCTTTTGGACCTGGTGGCATTCACGGAGGTGTATATATGCATTTTTTGCAGAGGCATCAGTGTGCCATGCAGGGCCCATTGGATGACTATGCAGATACATGGCTGCCTTGTTGGTTTTTTGAACATTTATGCGCCCAACCATGCAAGGGCACGGGTTGAGTTTTGGTCACATTTGGTGGAGAGCAGTGGTGCATTGAAGAGATTTCAACATGCTTGAGGACCCCTCAGATAGGATTAAGGGCAGTCATGCTACTGTACATGGGGCTGAGTTGGCTGTTTGGGAAGGGCTATGTATGACCTTGCGGATTTCAGATGTTTGGGAACATGCTGGCTTTGCACAGCCCTTAGACAACCTCTTTCTCTCCAGATTTGACCACAGAGTAGGTGGAGTGAATCTATCCAGGATAGATCGCTTCTATGCTAGTGAGCATTTTTGTTACTTGGGTGGTTCAGTTTGCATTTTGGCAGGGACTACCTTCTCTGATTGCGCGCTAGTGATCCTTACTCTAGCCGACAGACAGAGGAGTGGCAATTGTCACAGACTTTGGCACCCCAAGTCGAGAATCCAATACGACACACGAGAGAATCACCGAAAATATTTCACAACTTTAAAAATAGAGTCTACACGGACCAGCATAGTTCTGTGCCCAGAGGTATTGGCCCCAAAATCTGGCGGCCCTTTCAGTATTTCTTTTTATATTAATGCTTGAGAAAAGTACAACTCCCGGGGGTCCTTTTCTCTCAGACTCTACGTCCGGATGCTTTGCAGAGTGAGGCCCCAAGGGTCTATTTATTCTTACAAGGGATGCCCCAAAAGCTTGTAACTCAAAAGCAAGTAATCCCAAAAGCACTTGTTCCAAAAACTGCCAAAAAAGCAGCGAGCTCACTTTGCGGAAATCCGTATAGTACATACAATCTACCACATCATCAACTGTTAGCGCGAATTGTGGAAATTCGTATTGTCCGCCACGTCAACATGTCAGCGTGAATTCCGGCATGTCTTGTTGCCATGTCAACATGCCGTACAGTCTACCACATCAGTTGTTGTGGTTGTTGTTGTTGTTGTGTGTGTGTGTGTGTGTGTGTGTGTCTGTGTCCGAGCAATACTGCTACATCATCATTGTGTGACATACCTCCCTCTTGAAAGAATTGTAATCGCCCTCGATTACGCCTACAAAATCAGACATAATCCATAAACCAGTTCAGTAGACACTTAATACCGACGCACTTGACGACACAAATCCAGTACTGATACAAAGACGACAGTCACATCACATCACATTCAAATCATATCACATAGAGTCTAGGACCGTGATTCCTGGCAACATATTTAGCAATCACATCTAGATCCACACCGGACCTCACTAACGTTGGATTGACTAATCCCATATTGCGATCACGTCCATAGATTTCATTTTGATCTAGGAAAATGATTTTTGGCAACGTATTTAGTAATCGCATCTAGATCCATCCCGGATCTCACTAATGTTGGATTAACTAATCCCATATTGCGATCATGTCCATAGATTTCTCTAGACCGAAATGCTGCAATCACTTGGTCAATCATTCCATCTGCACTCAAGCATTGTTGTGTGCTAGTGATCATTTCCAAGGATCCCAATCCATCAATCACACACTGAGTTCATGCTGAACAGAGTGGTTCAATCATTCAGTTCTACGTGTGTGGCCATCTCATCCCGCAAGAACTCTGGATGCACTCACGATAGTTCCATTGAATCATTCATGATTCAAAATTCATTATCAGGTTCATTCGGGAGCTGTCATTGCTCCAAAATCATCTCACTCTCGTTTCTGTTATCTATTCACAACTAGCAGGATCTTCCATAAAACATTAGTTTCATACTTAAATCAGATTCATCTTTGGAAATTCCTATTTCCAAGTTCTTCATTCACACACTTGGTTCATATTGAACAAAGTGTTTCAATCATCTAGTCATCTCATCCGTTCAGAAGTCTTGATGCACCTAGATCCCTGTGTAGTCATCTCGTTCCGTAGGGACTCTTGATGCGCTCACAATAGTATCTAGTCATCTCATTCATATGGGAATCTTGATGCACTAGAATCATCATCATTCATTCAAAGTTCATGATTCTTGTCTTGAATTGTGATCAGGTTCATTCTAGAGTTGTCGTTGCTCCCAACTCGTCATCATCTTATTCTCTATTTCACCTACAAAACAGGCAAAATTTCAAGCAGTGGTATGTAGGGTGCGTTGGTGAAATTTGGGAGTGGAGACCGGAGTAGTATTAGGCATTGAAGATGCCGATCGAAATGATGTCGTCGCCCTCTCTGTCGTTGCCGCATTACTATCACCACCAACCGATGAAGAAGGTGTAGAAGAGGGAAAACCCAAGTCGTTGGGGTCGATTGCGGGATGCTTCGGCCTTGCCACATCTTTCTCTGCTTTGTTGGCTTTGATGGCAGCATCCTTGGTTTCAAATGCCTTCAACAATTGCTCGTTGACTTCCTTGCATATTGCTACTTGTTGTTCCTCTAGCTTAAGGAGGTGAGCACGGACTTTGGTTGTGCTGGATTGCCGTTCAAAGCCACATAGTTTGCACTTCCATGCACGTGCACCACCGGCTTTCCCAACACTCGGGAATGCACTTTGTCCCACCATGAAGCTTCATCCTTCTTTTTCTTCGCGCCCAAGGACACACGTTCACTTGATGCAGAAGCTTGGGCCATGAGACTCGTCACTCGAAAGAGGGAGGGAGCTTGTGCGCGCGCCCGAGAGAGAGAGAGAGAGAGAGAGAGAGAGAGAGAGAGAGAGAGAGAGAGAGAGAGAGAGAGAGAGAGAGAGAGAGAGAGAGAGAGGTTGCGGCGTGGAGCTTGAAACTTGAGCCTTGAGGCTTGAGCAAAAGAGGGAGAGAGGGAAAGACTTGAAGGTTGAGGGCTTGACTCTTGAGCCTTGAGGCTTAAAGCCTTGAGGCCCAAGTGGCAAGAGAGAGGGGTAGAGACCATAGACGAGACTCAAGAGAGGGAGAATGAATGGAGAGATCTCCGAGCTTCAAGCTTGAGCCTTGAAGGCTTGAGGCCCAAGGGATGCGGAGAGACTCGAGAGAGATGCTCAAGGGAGAGGCTAGAGCATGTGAGGCTTGAGGCTTGAGCAACAGCGCGGAGAGCCTTGAGGCTTCAGGTTGATTCTTGAGAGCTTGAAGGCTTGAGGGAGGGATGAGCCATTATATAGGAAAGCCATCCCCCCCCCCAAAAAACGTTAAAATTTGTTGCCCAAGAACGGCTCTGTTTTTTTTTTAAAAACGTTCAAAAAATTCAAACTGCTGTTCAGGACAGTCCGCTCTTCCGCTGTTCCGAAGCCCGTTCCGACCCCGTTCCGGTTACGCATTTGGGCGGAACGTTCGTTCCCGTTTCGGGTGCGTGGCTCAGGTGGGAACGCGTTTCGGTAAGGGAAAGGGCCTGTTCCGGCCGTTCCCTGTTACTCTAGGAGGAGGGTCTCACAGCTGAGTTCCTGACAGTCTTTTGGGAGCGCTTGTGGGGCAGTAGACAACCGAGGAAAGTCACCATGTTCTAGTAGCTCGTCACCCATCGAGCTACCGTAGTGGGGAGTTGGTTGGTCTATAGTGGCCATTCGGCGGGCTGTGCCGTGTGTGGCCACCCACTTGAGTCGTTGTCTATGGGACTGCCCCATGGCGTAGTAGGTTTGGCTTCGGATTCTACGGCTGATGCCAACCCTGTCGTAAGCTAGTGAGGGGTGTTGTTGCTTGGTCCACCCTCATGAGCCCAGCACTTCGTTGTGAGCTATCCTCAGCTAGCAGGATGATTGTGATAGAGGAGGGCTGACCCACTCTCCATCCTATCAAAGAGCTTACGCCCCAGGAGTGGAGTAGTGATAGAGAGCTTTGTTGGGATCTTATTTGCAGCCTGACTCTCTGGTTCATATGGAGAGCTTGGTGCTTCCGCATCTTCGAGGCCTGGCCCATCCCACTAGTGGAGACTGTACCAGATATATGGGTGGAGCTTATCCACACACTTCGAGGTCAGTTCGAGAGGCTGCAAGGCAGCTCTGACCGTATGCACGAGCACCGCGAGGCATTTCTATGAATTTGGCGTCCAGATCCCTTTCTACACCATGGTCCATGGGGCTCCTAGATGGCATTCTCGGCCACCTATGTTGTTCCCATATCTTGATTTAGCTGTCATTGCATATATCTCATTTTTTCAATGGGAGAGTCTCCTCTCATGCTGATGTACCCCCTCCCCCTTTTGTTGGGTAGTTTTATCAACTAATAGAAGGGATCTTTTCCTTGGGAAAAAAAAGTATGTGGTTTCAAGTTCGTTTTTTTTTCTCTAGGCTTACATCAACAGCGAGTTTGTGTGTAGACCTTGATTTTTCCATGTGTATGCTTCTTGAAGATCTACAAGAATAACACGACTAGACTACAGGTAAGATGTGTGTCTCTCAAAACACGCTTCGAAGCGCAATTCTCGAAGCATAGATGCCTAACTTCATAAATGTCTTTTGTGCCCAGGCGGTTTTGTGCAGAATAATCATTGTGATTAGCATGATTGCAAGTGCGGTTGGAATGTACGCATCTGTGATCAAAATTGCTAGCAAGTATTGAGTGTAGCTAACTTCTTCTAGAGTCAAGGAAGCACACTAACCATCAAACTAACCAATTTTTTGAAGAGGTAATCTTTTCGATGGCTCTAATCAAACAAAATTCTTCAATTTTCACCATAGTAATATACTAACAATAGTCATACCCCACCAACAAATAGTGAGTGATGACTACATTGTGGTGACTAATGACCATGTTTTTGATAAACATGGTCAAAAGAGAACTTACATTTCACCAATGATTACAAAACTTTTGCAACCACGCCGTGTGTCAATCCATAATGAAGTAGTCATGTCAATACAATGCAAATCTCTCTCTCTCTCTCTCTCTCTCTCTCTCTCTCTCTCTCTCTCTCTCTCTCTCACCCACACACACACACACACACACACATTCTATGAAATACCAGAAACCACCATGTAACTCCTAAAATATCCAAAAAAGGTAGTCTAATGAAAAAAAAGTCCATAAATGGTAATGACCAAGGTTCAACTTAATCAAATTTAAACACATTCCCATTGACCAAGGTCACCTATCAATTTAAAGAAGTCGAGAATATCATTAATCTTCTTACTTGTAGGCACATACCCTTCCTTCCTCGATTGCGGCTTTCGATTGATGCTCTCTCTCTCTCTCTCTCTCTCTCTCTCTCTCTCTCTCTCTCTCTCTCTCTCTCTCTCTCTCTCTCTCTCTCTCTCTCTCTCTCTCTCTGAGTAGAGTGAATGTAATGGAGTCAATGGTGCAAAAGAGATTGGATTATCAGCTTGCTACTTCTGATTTGTGGAAATCGAAAACAGAAAAGTGCATAGCGGTAAAAGATGCTTTCACTGAAGATCTTGAGGGCAAACTTGCAACTCAAAAGTAGTACAGTGGGTCTGCATTTACAAGAAAAGATAAAAGAGCCGAAGTCATATCGTGAATGGATTGAAGGTTTGGACTGATGTGGTCAAACAACATGAGGAAAACACAATGGATAGAAATTGTGGAAAATAGAAGTTAGCTCCTCACCTACTTCTCCTATTATCTCATCAACAATACAGGAGAAGCTAAGGGAAATGTGAGCATTGAACGTACGAGTTATGGGATGGAAGGAGGAAAAAAATCAAAAAGATAATGCATTGGCTTATGTATAAACAACGGGGCAAAGAAAAGTTTCCCATAGATGCATGGAGAGTTCAAAAGGAATAATGAAATTTGTTGATTTTGAGGAGGAGAAAAACATTTATTGCATCGATGTGCCTTAATGGCGCATAAAAAACATATTTTTGGAGGAAGATCTCACATGATCAAGTAGCACATCATAATAAATGCACTCCGCATATTCTCGATGCGAGAAAGAAAGGAAACTGGAGTATTTATAGAGATGGGAGAGTGATCAATGTGGAGAAATGGAGTGCATGATGGTGCATGACCTATAGGGCCATGGTAAGATTTTGCAGTATGGAGTTATCATGGATCTTAGCATGACTTTTGAGAAGACTTTTAGAGGACGGGATATTGTTCTATATTCCATCCTCTTAGGACAAGGAACTTACCCACAAATTGAGGGTATAGATGGGAATTGGAAAGACACCCAATAAGGGGTCATAAGGAGTTGCCTTGCTTTATAGGGAGGAGTTACATCCCATCGTACGAATAGTACGAAGGGACTAGCATGCTTGCTATATGTTTATAAGATTTCATATAGAGAATTTTCATCCTCATATGCTATTTTGCACTTTCTGACTCTCAATGTGCTAGCACAAATGGGTGATTGCCAAATGAGGTCATGGATGATGATATAGCCGAAAATGAGAGATATCATGTTGGTTGGGGGCTTTAATGCAAGGACAACTTCTTGTCAAGTTGCCATCTTTGAAACATCAGCAGAGGATTTTTGTGAGTATGAATATGCAAATCTTGCATTGAGAGAGTTTTTAATGATTTTATGCAGAGAAAAGTATGATAAATATCTCCTAAGATGGGAGCTATGCATGTGTTAGACATAATAATTGGCATCGCTAAATGGCCATCATCAAGAGGACTAACATATTACCCACACTGCCATGGTGCCAAAACCATGCCATTGGATGATGTATATGCTCAGCTTGCTCTTGTACCATATTACCCACACTGGCATGGTGCCAGCACAGTGGGATTATGTATATGCTCAACTTTCTCTTATATCATATTACCCACACTAGCATGGTGCCATCACCATTCCATTGGATGATGCATATGCTCAGCTTGCTCTTGTACCGTATTACTCCCACTAGCATGGTGCCAGCACAGTGGGATTATGTATATGTTCATCTTTCATGAGTTACATGTTTCAACAAGATGGATTGGAGTTTGCATACCTAACTTTCATACTACATTGATATACTACACAACCATGGACATCCACGGATGACGTCCTTATCATAGAAACAACTTTCTCTAAGGAGACCAATCATGTCCATACTTATGAGATCTTTAGATTCCTAGTAACTATGGACCGAGTGTGGGCCCCTGTGCACCTTTGACAAAGCTTACATACCACCTTAGAGATGTTATTCATGTGGTAGGAGCTACAATCTTTCCCCACTCTAGCAATATAGCTAGACATGGTAGTCACACTATGCCTTGAATAGCTGGTATCATGATGAGTGAGGAGAAACTAGAAGCTGATCACAAAGAGAGGTAGTGATAGGGGACACCACACGTTGTGAGCGGGATGAAAACACACAGAGCGCCTCTATAACGACCCGACACACACTCTTGGGAAGATACACACACACACACTATGGGGCACCACTCGGCTTACACAACACACCTGGCAGAGACAGGGAACACACCTCTGGAGTGACAGGAGAGAGACTATCCACTTGCCCACTCCACACAGACACACACACACACACACACCCAAAAAACTCAGCTCAAAAGAGGAGAATTTCTGATGTTTAGATACAAATGAGCTTGGGCCAACACCAATGGGGCAAACAGCTCACACAATATGGGTAAAATAAGCCAGATACAATCACAAACTAGAGCAGAAACTTCGCTCATAGGAGAAACTTACACAGAAAAACAGCAGGAAAAGAGTGAGGAATTTGGAAAAATGGACAACGCCATCGCATCTGGAACGGCCCAAAACCCCAGTCTACAATGTCAAAGTGCTCAAATCCGACATCGGATGAGCAGTTTACGGCCAAAACAGGCTTCAAAAACCCAAAAAACACACCTGCGGCTGTTCCTCCTCTCTTCTTCACGTTTTTTCTCGTCTTCTCTCTATTTTTTCAGCTCCCACACTTTGCTTTTTTAGTTGGGCACCCTTGGCCTTTTAGATGACCTCAAACGGACCCCGAACAAGCCAAAAATTGACCTCGCAGTGCATAGTTGTCACCTTTTTACATCATCCGCACACCTGGCACTCGACTTTTTTCAATAATGCATCCCGCCACCACGTGAAGTGGCCCCAAAATATGGTGTTCATGATGACCTCTCTGCATAATTATCACAAGAAAACATCCACGTTGTGTCCGTACTTATCCACGTGCAAGTCTTGACCCCGTTCGGCCTCCTGATGCCACTAGATGCCATCTGACGCACCTGCTTACCTCATGTCGTCGGCCCGCAGATAGCTTTCGCGAGAAGTTTTACGCGCTACCAACTCCTCATTATTCTAGAGAAAACACACTGGTACTAGTAATGATGAAAATTGATGCACTATGTACATGGTGTCCTACCTGTACACATGTGGGCCCCACGTAACCACCTGGCTCTGGAAAATGGGCAATTCTTTATTTGATGCACCATGCATTTGTATGTACATATGTGCAATCCCTTGATCCAAAAAACTCCTGACATAATTTGCCCACCCCCTAGCCTGCTTGAGCATTCATGCTCAGCAGCAGCAAAAAGAGATATTCATTCCACTTGGATCAAAAGGCCAAAGGCATATCGCCTGATTCAGAAGAAGCATCATAACACCACACCTACATTTGTCAACAATCAACCAAAATGCACCATAGGCATATCCAACTAACACATCCGCCCTGTCTGGAGTTCCAAAAGCATAAATATTGCATGCCACATTCAACCCAACCGATATAGACAACTCAAGTGACTCATCACCTGGCATCTTGGCTTCACCAGCCATAGCAGCAACCTGCAAATCCTGCACCCAAGTAACTAAAAGCATTGTGTGAAGGTAAAGTTGTTGATATCCAAAGCACAAAAGTATCCCCACAGCACATATATCCCTAGCATAGGCATCCACATAGCTGATATTGGACTCATATATGCCAAACCCCTTCTCATCATCATAAGCATACTCATCATCACACGTAACTTTATCCACATCATAATCATGGCTAGCACCACTATCCATAGCTTCTAGCATGGGTTCATCAGTCTCCAAGAATACAGATCCCTGCTCTAAACCACAATCATGCGCACAAATCAGTTCAATCACTGCACATACATCAAAATATGGCTTCAAAACAGGCTCCACATCCAACAAATCCACAAAATGGCTCTCAACCTTGCCCTCTTCCCTAATTTCCAAGGAACTAGTATCCAAAGATACGTGCTCATCATCAATAACCTCAACCTCACACTCACACCCAGAATCACAAGGTACACAAGTAGCCAATGCATCCTTTTCAAGACTTTTCAATCCTGTATCCAAAGCATTACTCACCTCTTTAAGCTCTTCCATAAACCTGTCAACCTGCAAGACCTCTTTACGCTTCACAATAGACCTTGGGAAGAAACGAGAAACATCATAGGATAGGCTACTTTTCACCTGCTTAGGCTTAACTTCATCTTCCATGTCAAATCCATCTTGCACATGCATACCTGTACTGATACCATGTTCCTCAAGACGCTTAAACTTCCATTCCTTGTGCTTTGCAATGCATACCGCATCTTCAAAAGACTCGTGCCTCTTCAACTCAACCTCGAACCGCAACCAAGGTGACAAACCATCAACAAAAAAACTTTTCTTCAATGAATAAGGGGGGGTCTCATCCTTAAGAGCAACACACCAACGAGTCCATAAATCTGTAAAACCTTGTACATAGGCATCAACACCTTGACAAGAACCTTGCTTAAGAGCATTGAGCTCATTCCATACTGCATTTGCATCTTCAAAAACCTGGAAACGCTCTAAAAAAGCTTCTATAAACTTGTCAAGACTCAAACCATAAGAAGAAGCCACTGCTTCTTTAGCTTCCAAATCCATGAACCAAACACGGGCCTGATCTTTCAAAAGCAATCCAAATAGCCTCAAAATCTTGTCCTCATCACACATATTGTTGCTTATGCATGCCACCTCGACTTGCTCCAGAAAGTCTTCCGCATCTTCACCACTTCTTCCATGAAATTCCGGATAAGAGAAAGCCATGGCTACCCAAGTTACAATGCTTTGAGAACCCTTTCAAACATACGTGCAAGAACCCAAAACTTTTCACTACCCAATCCCTAGAAACTTCAATGGAGCTCAGCTTTAGATAAGGACAAACACATGCACATCAAATGAGTTTTCATAGTTGATCATTGGAATTACAACAAGCAAAGGACATTCCAGGATCTCTCTCAATCTTCTTGGCCCAAACATAAAGACTATGCGCTGCTGGAAAAAGATCTTCCTGGACACATGAACATTAATCTGAATTCTTTGAGTTAAATGAAAAGGAGTGAACTGAGGGCCATTTTGATCATCCATTAAAGCCAACCATGAAGCTCCCAAGAAGGCACACCTGACTCAACCTCTGATTTTGCCAAAATTTCAGCAGCATAACAGCATAAATGGCTCAAAATACCAAAAAACCAGCCATCATAACTTGGGAAAATTTCGACAGAGTTTCCTCAGAAGTAGAGCAATGAGAACCCAAAATATAGACTGTATCTGTATGCATAAACTGCCAACAATAGAACCCGAGCATCAAATAGGAATCACTAATACATAGCCTATGGCGAGGTCACGAAAAGGGTGCTCCAGCTACCTGTATCACCGAAAGGATCTCCACATTTGAGAATCCCCCAGCTCAATAAAAACCTCACACTATCGACCCTCACACGAAGGCTAATGCAAATCGCGTATAGTCAAGTCTCAGAAATGACTATCTTCCAGACCAAGTCTTAGAAATGGCTGGGACTGCCAAATACAACCAAGTATGGCTCCACAAATGCGTACAATGGTAGTTTCCACAAGTAACGTACAATCCAGTAGACAATGCGCTCAAACAGGCGCCAAATGATGCATACCCACAACAACTGCAAGTGACACCACTGCTAGTATATCACTGTACTCCAGCTACCTATACCTGTGTAAATCACCTGTACGTGTACCTGTCCCTGTAACTTGTAACCTGTAATCTGCAACCTGCAACCTGTAATCCCGAAGCTCGAAGCTCGAGGCTCGAAGCAGAAGGTACTCGAAGAAGATTCTCAGTGGGGGCACCAAAAGAATGTGAGCGGGATGAAAACACATAGAGCGCCTCTATAACGACCCGACACACACTCTTGGGAAGATACACACACACACTATGGGGAACCACTCGGCTTACACAACACACCTGGCCGAGACAGGGAACACACCTCTGGAGTGACAGGAGAGAGACTATCCACTTGCCCACTCCACACAGAGACACACACACACACACACACCCAAAAAAATCAGCTCAAAAGAGGAGAATTTCTGATGTTTAGATACAAATCAGCTTGGGCCAACACCAATGGGGCAAACAGCTCACACAATATGGGTAAAATAAGCCAGATACAATCACAAACTAGAGCAGAAACTTCGCTCATAGGAGAAACTTACATAGAAAAACAGCAGGAAAAGAGTGAGGAATTTGGCAAAATGGACAACGCCATCGCATCCGGAACGGCCCAAAACCCCAGTCTACAATGTCAAAGTGCTCAAATCCGACATCGGATGAGCAGTTTACGGCCAAAACAGGCTCCAAAAACCCAAAAAACACACCTGCGGCTGTTCCTCCTCTCTTCTTCACGTTTTTTCTGGTCTTCTCTCTGTTTTTTCAGCTCCTACACTTTGCTTTTTTAGTTGGGCACCCTTGGCCTTTTAGATGACCTCAAACGGACCCCGAACAAGCCAAAAACTGACCTCGCAGTGCATAGTTGTCACCTTTTTGCATCATCCGCACACCTGGCACTCGACTTTTTTCAATAATGCATCCCGCCACCACGTGAAGTGGCCCCAAAATATGGTGTTCATGATGACCTCTCTGCACAATTATCACAAGAAAACATCCACGTCGTGTCCGTACTTATCCACGTGCAAGTCTTGACCCCGTTCGGCCTCCTGATGCCACTAGATGCCATCTGACGCACCTGCTTACCTCATGTCGTCGGCCCGCAGATAGCTTTCGCGAGAAGTTTTACGAGCTACCAACTCCTCATTATTGTAGAGAAAACACACTGGTACTGGTAATGATGAAAATTGATGCACTATGTACATGGTGTCCTACCTGTACACATGTGGGTCCCACGTAACCACCTGGCTCTGGAAAATGGGCAATTCTTTATTTGATGCACCATGCATTTGTATGTACATATGTGCAATCCCTTGATCCAAAAAACTCCTGACAACGTCAAAAAACACATTACGAGATAGTGACATGATGTAAAGATTTCCACCCTTTAGTACCCCTTGGATGAATATTACTCACATTTACACATTCAGAGATCAAAAAGATGGTTAGACTGGATCTCATGAAAATTCATTCTTCACATTATCGAGTATTGATTTATTTTGTGTAGGAAATGGTCGTGCAGTGACCATTCCATGAAGTAACAGGCGACCACATGGTGACTGACGGAGGCCGAGAGCCATGGTGGGAGCATGTTTTTTAGGAAATGGTCACTGCATGACCATTCTCAACTATCAATGTTTGTGAGGAGGGGGTCTGGGTTACACACTCCTATGCAATTGTTGACAGTCGTCACGGGCAGACTATTTGCACGCCACTGCAGCATAAATTTTGAGAGCTGAGATGCCAACTGTTGGTTGAAATTCCAAGTGTTGATCTGGCTTTTGTTGGCTCGCTAGGCAAGTAAAATTTTCCTGTTGCTGATGTGACCTTAACCTATCGGTTGTCTACATGGATTCTGTTCTAGAAGGGAGAGCAGATGGACAGCTCAGAGAGCTTGCCCCCCTGCCCACGACCAAGTATATACACTTCAATGCCCCAGGATCAGCAGATAGACTTAGATCCAAAGACAAAGGAGCATTACAGATGTCGATGTACAATATATCATGAAATACAAGGAGGATCTCATTGTCTCTTGAGAGATGGATTCGAGTCTCTCTTCTAGATGATGGATAATTGTCACCACATAGGCCTTGGGCTATTCTTGTTGGAGCTTCATAGGAACATACATGCTTTATTACACCATTCTATGTGCCCTAGCAAAGGATCCACTCAAAGGCTGGTGGCAGACTCTTTCAGAGCACTAGCTCCCACCAAGATTGATGACACTCCCAAATTTTGACTCTTCAAATAGTGCTATAAACACCATATTAGTGAATTTGGGAACTTCCCAATTCCCACTTTCAAAACACTCTTAAGATTTGGCCAGATTTGACCACATGGCCAAATCTTAGCCAAAGTTTTGAGAGCATGGCTCGGAAGAGCTTTTCAAGTACTACCTTGTGGATGCCTTTGGCCTTGAAAAGTAATTTGAGATTTTTCCATATGGCCAAATCTTCAATACATAGGTGACTCCTAAATTGGCTCTAAAGTCTAAACTGTCTAATATGGTGTTTATAGCGATTTTCTTATCGCTATAAACACCATATTAGACGCCTAGATGTGGTAATGATAAATAGCGACTTCATTGGCTAGGGTGACTTCGTTCACATTTCAACGTTTGTTACTTTAGGCTTTTGTATTTTCTATACTAGACATTTGGATGCATTTGTTGCTTTAGTGTTTTATATTTTCTATGTTGGACATTTCGATGTGTTGGTATTCACTCTTAAGAAGATCCTAGCTTCTTGTATAATTTGTAGTCTCATAGGTTCTATGCCTTTTGCAAACGTAAATAAACATTTTATGCCATAAAGGATAGGCGAGTTCTTTTTGGCCTCTTCAAAATGTCATTAAAATCTCTCTCTCTCTCTCTCTCTCTCTCTCTCTCTCTCTCTCTCTCTCTCTCTCTCTCTCTCTCTCTCTCCTTGACTATGAGGTCTCTTGGGATTGTTTTTATGACATAACAACTATCCTCACTGGAGTTGGTGTGTGTGTGTGTGTGTGTGTGTGTGTGTGTGTGTGTGTGTGTGTGTGTGTGTGTGTTCAAGTTACCTTATATAGACAATATCACAAATGAGCATTACATGTTCAAAGACCAACAAACACGAGTAATACATGGGTCATGTATAAATACCACTTATTGTTTAAATAATATTGTACAACCAAATCTCAGTCAAAGCAGGTTATAGAGACCTGCCCTATGACAACCAATAATGTCCTTGCATCAAACCCTTTGAAAAGCAACAATCCATTTCAACACACGTCAAGAAAGGTAGCCCTCACTGCATCCATTGGATGATTTTGAGATCAATACCTAGTGGGCCTTCTTTCTTGGTAGGTTCTCGATTGCACTTCATATACCCTGACCTTAGATTTTGGTACTTATATTTGTCTATTATCTATATAGTACTCCTGTTCTTTTAAGCTCCATTGTGATGCTATCCATCCCATGTGTTTGTCTTACTGTTCTGATCTTTTGTCTTCAATCTACACTAGATCATTGACTTTTACTAGACTGCTCGGAACATACACTTGCTTGACTTTCCTTTTCTTTCTTGAGTACTTAAGCTGAAATATCTTTGTTTTTCTGGGTGTCTACCTAGAGGTTTCAAATGGGTCAGTAATTGACTTGAAGTTTTGAAAGCCCGACTTACTTGAAGAAGCCGATCCATGAGGGTTCTTTGATGTAGAGGCATATGATGTCACACCTTTTGTGCTAGTCAGTGGAAGGTCCACTTTAGCTTTACCTTTATCTGCAAGATTTGTCTTTGTTTCTTGGGACATTTGCAACTCTAAATCTAGCATTAATGTTATCTGTAATTGTTGCTTGCTATCTCTTGGAAAAGAGAGTATTAGCATTGTATCTTCTTTGTAGGCCTTGTGCTTGTCTAACCATTGATGTCCAAGGATGATGTCTACAAGCATGTCCTTTGAATGTTTTACTTGAAACTTACTTGCTCTTCATTCTTTTGGATGCTAAGAATAGCAACCATTTCTTCTTGACTCGCAACCATACCTAGCATTGCTTTACAGTTCTATCTACTTGGAGTGATTTGGAGGATCCTTTGGATGTTAGTTGGAACCATATTGCACTTTGCTTCTTTATCCAATAGAGCATTGCATCTGACACTCACTCCATTTGTACTATTGAGAACTATAGCTATCCTCATTGGTTCTCTTGAAGATTTTTGTCCTGCGTTTGCTATGGTCTCCTCTTAATCTAATTGTGTCTCTATGGAAGGTGGACTTGAGACTCTGTTTTCCATTAGCACTTCTATTTGTTGGCAATGATTGAGTGAGCTTTGGAATTCCTATTTGTTTCTGGTTGTCTGCAACCTCGTTCTTCTTTACTTTGGCTTTGATGGCTTTTTATACTCAATAGCTTTCGTGGTTGCTATTTGCTATGTTTATCTGCACTTCTTGATGCTTGATCGGCTTTAAGCTCTTCTGAAGTTCTATTGGATGGAGATGATTCATCTTCAATAAGCTATGCTTTGGTATCAATCTCTATTTTAATTGTGCTTGAGGACTTTGTGCTGTCGTGCACGGGTGACCAGTCTTGGTCTTCATTCCTTGTTGTTTGTGATGACTGCATCTTGTTTGAACTTCGTATCTCTAAAACCTTTTGGGCCATTGGTATTCCCACTGTGATGTTATCTGGAACATCTTTTGCTGTGATCACATGGAATTGAGAAATGATGATCTGTGAACCTATTTGAATAGCGGTGGAAATGATTCTGCTCGTTTGTTTCCAGATATGCTAATGAATTTAGGAGCACCTTCCAGCTGTGGTTGGCCACATTTTTTCCATGTGTGAAAAGACATAAGATACTTATCTAGCTGAAAGTCCTGCTTTACTTTGCTTGAGAGCTTTTCTTCATGTTCACCAGTGATGTTGTACTTGATCTTCTCATGATTTTTGTGTGAATTTACTAACTTTTTTGTGGTTGTGTCCTTGGGTTGAACTTTTTATGTAACTTTCTTGCTTTGATCACCTACCTCAGTTGATGTTGGCTCATCATTTGGTTGTGATATTGCACCTTTTGATTGCAAGTGTTGAGCATTGTCTACCTGCATCTGAGTAACCTTTGATCTTAGAGATCCACTATACTTTTCGATAGAATCTGTCTCTTCAGAGGATATTTGGTGGTGACTTTCATGTAGCCTTCTGAACTTTAACTTCGGTTGATTTTGAACTATCTGTCACCTAATTTGGCAGCTTGAGGCTTTGCATCATCTTGAAATAATCTTTAACTTCATGTTTAATATCCGCAGGGGTTTGTACAAGGTCGTGAACCTGTTGGTATTCATTGCCATTTGTATCCATGTATGCATTTGTGAGCTTAATCACATGCAACTGCTTGAACACTATTGGGTTGCTTGGATTTTTTTTGGAGATCGGTTGAAATAACAACCATATGAGCTTTCAATGGTTTCTTCTTTGAAGGGGTCTAGTGGCTAGAGGCTTTAGGGCTTCTAACTAGTGTTGCATTTCCCGGTACAATAGATGAGCTTACTGGATTTGCAGCTCCCCCCTTTCTAGGGTGATCACTAAAGCTTTCTCCATTATGAGAGTACAAAATTGTTTGACTATGGTTTGGTCTCACCTTTTGGGACTGTGGAGATACACTGTGGATAACACTATTGATGTTTGGCATCTGTAAACCTTTTGCATATTTTCATATGTACCTTCGTCAAACATAACATATGATTCCCCAAGTCAAGCTGTAGATGGCATTATCTTTGCCCTGATATTGTCTATCCCATGGGTCTCCTATGACATGAGATTTTGTGGTTTCAGGACCCACGACATCGTAGATTTTAGACTCTCGTCTATATCTACGGTTGTTTTAATCAAAGTAGATGCTCGTCTAGTCACAACATCGAAGCTTGATTTTCGATGGAGGAGAGTGTGGCTCTAAACAGATTTAGGGAGGAGGGGCTATAATAAATTCTTTCTTTTGAAATGAACCATCCTTCCATATCTATTACTGGGCACAATTCTATGAGCTGGTATGTGGGCCTTTCAAACACTGGTCGATCCTTTTTGTACAAATTCCCTTTTCGAACATAGTGTGCATATGAATTATGTGTATCATACAATGCTAATATCATTCGCTTTGATGTGTCTCTTAGACTCGTGAATGATTGCACACTTGTGGAACTGGATGCAAAATCATTTGCAAACCTAATGCTCTTTTCAATCGTCGTGATATCTGGGCGCTTTGACCAAATTCACGTAGAAATTTGTTGTTCAAAGGATCAATTTTAAGCTTTTCAGGTGCCTATGCATCTTTATGTTGTTTTTGAACTTGCAATGCTTTTATTGGTGCTTCTAATGGTAATGCATGAACATCTGATTGCATCAAAAGTGACGAGTTAGATGCACTTACATTGAGATTTGTATTTCCAGCTTGCTCCATGCTTTGCTTTACAATCGTCGTGTCCCTTTTGTAAAATTTTCTTGGACAATCCTCCAGAAAATGTCCACCTTTTTTGCCACAATCTGAGCAATACACCATGACTGGTGGTATTTCAACTAGCTCGTCAATCTCAAGCTCTTGCTGAGAAGTTTCAGCTTCTGTGCTTGCCAAGTTGTCAACATCTTCCTTCAGAACACTGAGCATCAAGCTGTAGACTGCTCCGACTTGAGCATTGTACTGTCTTTGACTTGGTTCTCTAATTAGACTTGCTTCTATTGGTGGCTGATTTGTTGGGATATTCCAATTTTGGCTCTCGACTATAGATCTGACCACTATAATCCATGTACAATGACCCTAAATATGTGCTTGTAATAGTCTAATCTGTAATCACATTTGAGTGGTGCCCATGGTCAAATTTTGGGCTTTGATGAGACTTTGACTCAAATTTTGTCAATTTTTGTCCAAAATTTGTTTATCTCAGTCTCCAATTAGCAATTTCGACGCGTGAACAATGCTCTAATGGCCAAAATTTACTCAAATTTCAGTTTCGGATTGAGTCTTTGTGTGAACGTACCCTAGCTGCGATCGGCTCTCAATGCAAATACAATCCTAATGTTTGTGATTTTTTTTTTAAATTTATGTGTGATTTTTTAATTTTTATTTTTGGCTATTTTTATGAGTTTTTTTTTCGTTTTCCTTTTTTATTTTTTAATGTTTTAAATATTGTTTTTTGGGGGGGTTTATTAAATAAAACCAAATAAAATTAAAAATTAAAAAATTAAACCTAGTTCATTAAACTAACTAAATACTCACCTCTGCTTACCTGGATAGAGTTGGCGTACTGCTATTCGTGATGAAGGCGCACAACAAAGGGTGGTCACTGGTCAGTGGTGGTTGGGGCGACAAGCACGCACGCAGGCTGTCAGTGGTAGAGAGGGAGAGAGAGGCAGTGAGAGAGAGTGTCCAGCTGGCAGTGACGCGACAGGAGGCAGCGAGAAGGCCTAGCCTGGCACGCAGGAGGTAAGGCAGAGAGAGAGAGAGAGAGAGAGAGAGAGAGAGAGAGAGAGAGAGAGAGAGAGAGAGAGAGAGACGCTGCACCCACTGGATGTGGTGAATGTATGGGTGGGCAGCAAGCAGGCAGTGGTTCGTATGGCGCACACAGTGAGACGAGAGAGAAGAGAGTGTGGCGGTGGGCTCAGGAGCAGAGAAGAAAGAGAGAGAGAGAGAGAGAGAGAGAGAGAGAGAGAGAGAGAGAGAGAGAGAGAGAGAGAGAGAGAGAGAGAGAGAGAAAGAGAGAGAGAGAGAGAGAGAGAGAGAGACAGAGAGAGAGAGAGTGTACTGCAGCGCTGATTTCGGGGCGCAGGAGTAGGGGGGGATAACGACAAAGGAGAAGGTGGAATGGCATGTGCGCACACACACACAGAGAGAGAGAGAGAGAGAGAGAGAGAGAGAGAGAGAGAGAGAGAGAGAGTATAATGAGCGCTGAGAGAATAGGGAAGAAAGAGAGTGGGGAGGAGAGAGACTATAATGAGCGTTGAGAGAATAGGGAAGAGAGGGAGTATAATGAGCTTTAAGAGAATAGGGAAGAGAGAGAGTGGATAGGAATCCAAAAAAAGTCAAAAAATTCTATAAATCTCAGCAATCATCGGCAATCACAATCAAACACTTTAACCATGCACATAATCACCAAAAATTGCATTTTTTGCCAAAAATACTAATTGCGACAAAATCAATAACCTTGTCCCTGAAAATAGAAAAACGCTCAAAACTTGACCAATGAGGGCACTAAAGCGCTCAAAATGATCGTAAATATGCACACAAAATAGCTCATCAAGATCGTAAGATATCAATTTAAAACGAAATTAAGCGGAAATTAATGAAAAAATTACAAAAAATATCCAAAAAATACTCAAAAAATTTCTAAAAATTCTCCACACATAACCTGTTAGTGAATCCAAATCAAATCACAATAATCACATTGATTCAATTGCCAATTAATTTCACCGATAAAAATAAAAACTAGGTAATTAAATCGGCAATTTTAGGTTGAAAATTGACACAAACGGAGTGCATAAATCCCTATTTTGAACTCAAAAACGCAACAATTAGCCATTAAGTACTTCGAATTTGCAATCAAAAATTGAATTAATCATACACATTGAGCACTTTTTAGGCGCGCGCGCACATACACACACAAATAATTGACAGTTTTTACCAATTTTTAGGTGCACACAGACAAGGGTTAATCTTGTCGAAATTGCAAAATGAACTCACAAATGTCTTATTGGGCATGACCACTTCACAAATCAATCATCACAATTGCAAAATCTTTATGCACACATTGATTTTTTGGTGCACACACAAGGGAAAAATAGTGCACACATACTCAAAATTAAGCATACAAAAAATCAATTAGAATGCACACAGACACGATTTTAATGACTTGCAATTGACCATTCAAACATGCAATTAGGAAAATTAACAATGCACATTATCCATGAAACCATCAATTTGCACATTTAATTCCAAGAAAGATTTGGCATTATAACGGCATCCAAACTTGCAAAATAAAAATTTCCAATTCACAAATTGACAACCGCTAAGCATACCGCACAAATGTTGAGTCCGTAAGCACCTTCCAATTGCCAATTACACAATGTGTAGGCCGATTTTGTCGATGCTCCAAAGCCCTAATCTTGCATTCCAACAAATGACGGGGGCACTACGTCCAATTAAGAATTGAAATTGCTGGTCAACAACTTGTTGCTCCTGACTGCGGCAATTTAATCTGCCTCTCTCATACACAAATATCAACATAACCCTCACTTTCCTCCCCACCTGCTCTATTAACAGATGTCTACTAACGTAAAAACCTCGGAACACAAACAAGGGATGTTGGTGCAAAAGGAGCCATTGTCAAGGAGAAGTCATTTCAATGCCCTCAAAAGAGGCAGACCTTCCCTTCTTGGGCTACTAGGGGGTGACCAGGAGACAAGTGGCTGTAAGAAGGGAGGGCCACGTGAGATGGACTAACAGGGCTCTCTACAGTATATGGTTGATACTCCACTGCTCATCAAAGGGCATGTCTACTTAATCTATGAGGTGGATGCAATGCTTTGCTCCCTTGTATGTTTGCCCAAGTGTGTTGTGTGTGTGGGTATGCATGCCTGGATCTATGTGTTGTTTATACAAGCGTATTTGTGTGTGTTTGCATGCTCGCTTGTGTGTGTTTAACCTAGCTGGTATAGAATCTCCGTGGTGCCAAGGTTCAAATCCACTAACTCTTCTCCTTTGACTACCTAAGAGAAGTTCCTTTTCCTGAAAAAGGTTTTCTCTTCATCAAGTATCTCATCCCACTCTGGTATCTTTGCTACTAAGATACTTGAGAGATCTCCTTTTTCCTCTGCTATGATAGGCTATGTTTTAGCTACTGTCACCCACTTTCGATTAGACTAACTTGGACTCAGCCCAATTCTTAGGTCTTGAGTTCAACTCCCCTCGTTTGCGGATAGATCTTTAAGTCTCTTGGGATAGTTTCCTAAGACATTAAAATTCTCTTCTTCGTCTCTTCTTCTATCTTCTTCTTAACTTTGGATAGCTTTGAATCGGCACTACTGTCATCTTCGGTTATACCATCTTTGATGACCTCCCTTGGTTCCGGCACATGATCCGTGGCACCTTGTGCTCTCTTATCCTTTTCTAATAATTAGGCGACTTCAATTTTAAACAAGGTCGTCTACAGTAGATGAGGGCGCTGCCTCCAATTAAGAAGGGAAGATCTGCCTCTTTTGAGGGCATTGAAATGACTTCTCCTTGACAATGGCTCCTTTTGCACCAGCATCCCTTGTGTATGTTCCGAGGTTTTTACGTTAGTAGACATCTATTAATAGAGCAGGTGGGGAGGAAAGTGAAACCAGCCTAGGAATTCCAAAGGATATTATGTAGGTTGTAAAACTACCTAATATGAAACACACAAAATCACAACAGTAATTTACAACTCAAATCGAAGTAGAAGTTTTTCCCGCTTTGGCACTTTTGAGTACTGACCCAATGATCGCCAAAACCTTTTCACATGTAGCAATAGTAAGTTTGTCTTTTCACCTACAAAAGCCCACCCCCATCCTTACAACCATCCACGATAGTGAAATTCATGGTATAAGCCATTTGAAAGGAGCAAATAACAAACAAAGGACAGTAGCTTAAGCCACGAGGTGTAGGCTCAAGGTTGAATCTTTGGCATTGTTTGTATTGGGATTTATCTAGCCACAATTATGTTGAATGTAGCTCTCCAGAGAGCCTAGTCAAAGTCTGAGAGCATGTTATGACTATTATGAGCTATTGTCTTTGATGGACAATTCTAATTAAGAGGCAATAGCGGTCCCTACTCGCAATGCACAATATCAATGATTTATGTGCTATAAAGAATTCAACACTGTTTGAAAACATAAGCAACAAGCTATTGAGCTCTTAATTGCATAAACTGCAAAAAAGCTTCGAAGCAAGCAACATTGCTAAGCTAATCTAGTCATCTCTTTGAGTAAAGTGCACTACTTGCAGCACACTATGAGAATGCATGCCATATCAGGATCTGTGTGTAATATACCACACTACACATTTTTTTAAATCGAAAAGAGCCATTTGCACATAACATGAGGGAATATAGTAGTCCAAGAAGGGAAGGTCTGCCTCTTTTGAGGGCATTGAAATGACTTCTCCTTGGCAATGGCTCCTTTTGCACCACCATCCCTTGTGTATGTTCCGAGGTTTTTAAGTTAGTAGACATCTGTTAATAGAGCAGGTGGGGAGGAAAATGAGGGTTATGTTGATATTTGTGTATGAGAGAGGTAGATTAAATTGCTACAGTCAGGAGAAACAAATTATTGACCAGCAATTTCAATTCTTAATTAGAGGCAGTGCCCTCGTCTACTGTAGGCAACATTGTTTAAACTTGAAGTCGCCTAATTATTAGAAAAGGATAAGAGAACACAAGGTGCCAAGGATCATGTGCCGGCACCAAGGGAGGTCATCAAAGATGGCATAACCGAAGATGACAGTAATGCCGATTCAAAGCTGTCCAAAGTTAAGAAGAAGCTAGAAGAAGAGACAAAGAAGAGAATTTTAACATCGTAGGAAACTATCCCAAGAGACTTAAAGATCTATCCGGAAACGAGGGGAGTTGAAGTCAAGACCTAAGAATTGGGTTGAGTCCAAAATAGTCTAACCGAAAGTGGGTGACAGCAGCCAAACCACAGCCTGTCATAGCAGAGGAAAAAGAAGATCTCTCGAGTATCTTAGTAGCAAAGATACCAGAGTGGGATGAGATACTTGATGAAGAGAAACCTTTTTCAGGAGAAGGAAGTTCTCTAAGCTAGTCAAAGGAGAAGAGTTAGTGGATTTGAACCTTGGCACCACCGACATTATATACCAGCTAGTCAAAGGCGCATATGTACTCTCTCTCTCTCTCTCTGTCTTTAGATATATATATATATATATATATATATATATATATATATATATATATATATACACATATGTACTCTCTCTCTCTCTTTAAATATAAATATATTTATTTATATATAAAAATTATATATTTTGTAAAAAATAAAAAAAATTATATATATATATATATACATATAATTTTTATAGATAAATAAATATATAAATATAAAAATAAATATATATATATCGATGCTTTTCTTTAAATTTTCAACTCAAATACGTCGAAGCACTCTGTATTATGTAGTTTTTCTATTCCAAATTAAAAACCACGTACAAGAGATGGAGCTGCTCTCTTGCGATGCCAGCCAGCTCTTTGTGATTCTTCTTCTTTTGGGGGTGCAGAGAGTAGCGATGAAGAGGATGTGGAGCGCACCCATGTCCCGCGCAGTGCAAAATATCACTCTTCTCCCCAACTATGGCCCAGAGCTACATGCAAAGCAACTCTCTGTCTCTCTCTCTCTCTCTCTCTCACACACACACACACACACACACACACACCCCAATACACAAGACATGTACGAGAGAGAGAGAGAGAGAGACACACACACACACACACACACACACACACACACACACACACACACACACACACACACACACACACAGAGATGATGTTGGACATCCTACGCATAGACGGTTCGCGTCACTGGTTTTGCAGGACAACGTCCCAAGTACGGATGGGTCTTGGTAGGTCTCCCAGACTTCACGCGAGCGACTGCTCTGCTATCAACCATATAGTGTACAGAGCCCTATTAGTCCATCACAAGTGGCCCTCCCTTCTTACAGCCACTTGTTTCCTTGTCCCCCCCGGGTGATACTCCACTACTCATCAAAGGGCATGTCTACTTAATTTATGAGGTGGATGCAATGCTTAGCACCCTTGTATGTTTGCCCAAGTGTGTTGTGTGTGTGGGTATGCATGCATGGGTTTATGTGTTGTTTATACAAGCGTATTTGTGTGTGTTTGCATGCTCGCTTGTGTGTGTTAACCTAGCTGGTATAGAATCTAGGTGGTGCCAAGGTTCAAATACACTAACTCTTATCGTTTGACTAGCTTAGAGAACTTCCTTTTCCTGAAAAAGGTTTTCCCTTCATCAAGTATCTCATCCCACTCTGGTACCTTTGCTAAGATACTCAAGAGATCTTCTTTTCCTCTGCTATGACATGCTGTGGTTTAGCTGCTGTCACCCACTTTCGGTTAGACTAACTTGGACTCAGACCAATTCTTAGGTCTTGAGTTCAACTCCCCTCGTTTGCGGATAGATCTTTAAGTCTCTTGGGATAGTTTCCTACGACGTTAAAATTCTCTTCTTCGTCTCTTCTTCTATCTTCTTCTTAACTTTGGACAGCTTTGAATCAGCACTACTGTCATCTTCCGTTATGCCATCTTTGATGACCTTCCTTGGTGCCGGCAAATGATCCTTGGAACCTTGTGTTCTCTTATCCTTTTCTAATAATTAGGCAACTTCAATTTTAGACAAGGTTGTCTATAGTACATGAGGGCACTGCCTCCAATTAAGAATTGAAATTGTTGGTCAACAACTTGTTGCTCCTGACTGTGGCAATTTAATCTGCCTCTCTCATACACAAATATCAACATAACCCTCACTTTCCTCCCCACCTGCTCTATTAACAGATGTCTACTAACGTAAAAACCTCGGAACATACACAAGGGATGTTGGGTCAAAAGGAGCCATTGTCAAGCAGAAGTCATTTCAATGCCCTCAAAAGAGGCAGATCTTCCCTTCTTGGCCTACTAGGGGGTGACAAGGAAACAAGTGGCTATAAGAAGGGAGGGCCAGGTGTGATGGACTAACAGGGCTCTCTACAGTATATGGTTGATACTCCACTGTTCATCAAAGGGCATGTCTACTTAATATATGAGGTGGATGCAATGCTTTGCTCCCTTGTGTGTTTGGCCAAGTGTGTTGTGTGTGTGGGTATGCATGCCTAGGTCTATGTGTTGTTTATACAAGCATATTTGTGTGTGTTTTCATGCTCGCTTGTGTGTGTTTAACCTAGCTGGTATAGAATCTCGATGGTGCCAAGGTTCAAATACACTAAATCTTCTCCTTTGACTAGCTTAGAGAACTTTCTTTTCTTGAAAGGATTTCTATTCATCAAGTATCTCATCCCACTCTAGTATCTTTGCTACTAAGATACTCGAGAGATCTTCTTTTTCTTCTGCTATGACAGGCTGTGGTTTAGCTGCTGTCACCCACTTTCGGTTAGATTAACTTGGACTCATCCCAATTCTTAGGTCTTGAGTTCACAACTCTCCTCGTTTGCGGATAGATCTTTAAGTCTCTTGGGATAGTTTCCTACGACGTTAAAGTTCTCTTCTTCGTCTCTTCTTCTAGCTTGTTCTTAACTTTGGACAGCTTTGAATCGGCACTACTGTCATCTTCGGTTATGGCATCCTTGATGACCTCCCTTGGTGTCGGCACATGACCCTTAGCACCTTGTGTTCTCTAATCCTTTTCTAATAATTAGGCGACTTCTATTTTAAACAAGGTCGTCTACAGTAGACGAGGGCACTGCTTCCAATTAAGAATTGAAATTGCTGGTCAACAACTTGTTGCTCCTGACTGTGGCAATTTAATCTACCTCTCTCATACACAAATATCAACATAACCTCCCCTCCTGCTCTATTAACAGATTTCTACTAACGTAAAAACCTCGGAACATACACAAGGGATGCTGGGTCAAAAGGAGCCATTGTCAAGCAAAAGTCATTTCAATGCCCTTAAAAGAGGCAGACCTTCCCTTATTGGCCTACTAGGGGGTGACAAGGAAACAAGTGGCTAAAAGATGGGAGGGCCACGAGTGATGGACTAACAGGGCTCTCTAAAGTATATGGTTGATACTCCACTACTCATCAAAGGGCATGTCTACTTAATCTATGAGGTGGATGCAATGCTTTGCTCCCTTGTATGTTTGGCCAAGTGTGTTGTGTGTGTGGGTATGCATGCCTGGGTCTATGTGTTGTTTATACAAACATATTTGTGTGTGTTTTCATGCTTGCTTGTGTGTGTTTAACCTAGCTGATATAGAATCTCGGTGGTGCCAAGGTTCAAATCCACTAACTCTTCTCCTTTGACTAGTGCATAGAGAACTTCCTTTTCCTGAAAAAGGTTTTTTCTTCATCACGTATCTCATCCCACTCTGGTATCTTTGCTACTAAGATACTCGAGAGATCTTCTTTTTCCTCTGCTATGACAGGCTGTGGTTTAGCTGCTGTCACCCACTTTCGGTTAGACCAACTTGGACTCATCCCAATTCTTCGGTCTTGAGTTCAACTCCCCTCGTTTGCTGATAGATCTTTAAGTCTCTTGGGATAGTTTCCTACGACGTGAAAATTCTCTTCTTCATCTCTTCTTCTATCTTCTTCTTAACTTTGGCAGCTTTGAATCGGCACTACTGTTATCTTCGGTTATGCCATCTTTGATGACCTCCCTTCGTGCCGGCACATGATCCTTGGCACATTGGGCACTGCCTGCAATTAAGAATTGAAATTACTGGTCAACAACTTGTTGTGTCCTGACTATGGCAATTTAATCTGCCTCTCTCATACACAGATATCAACATAACCCTCACTTTCCTCCCCTCCTGCTCTATTAGCAGATGTCTACTAACGTAAAAACCTCGGAACATACACAAGGGATGCTGGTGCAAAAGGAGCCATTGTCAAAGAGAAGTCATTTCAATGCCCTCAAAAGAGGCAGATCTTCCCTTCTTGGCCTACTATATTCCCTCATTATATGTACAAATGGCTCTTTTCGATTTAAAGAAATGTGTAGTGTGGTATATTACACACAGATCCTCATATGGCATGCATTCTCATAGCGTGCTGCAAGTAGTGCACTTTACTCAAAGAGATGACTAGCTTAGCTTAGCAACGTTGCTTGCTTTGAAGCTTTTCTGCAGTTTATACAATTAAGAGCTCAATAGCTTGTTGCTTATGTTTTGAAACAGTCTGGAATTCTTTCATAGCACATAAATCATTGATATTGTGCATTGCGAGTAGGGATAGCTATTGCCTCTTAATTAGAATTGTCCATCAAAGTCAATAGCTCATAATAGTCATAACATGCTCTCAGACTTTGACTAGGCTCTCTGGAGAGCTACATTCAGCCTAATTGTGGCTAGATAAATTGGTTTTGGGTCAAATATAAACAATGCCAAAGATTCAACCTTAAGCCTACACCTCGTGGCTTAAGCTGTTGTCCTTTGTTTGTTATTTGCTCCTTTCAAATGGCTTATACCATGAATTTCACTTTCGTGGAACTGAAGACCTAAGAATTGGGCTGAGTCCAAGTTAGTCTAACCGTCGACCGAAAGTGGGTGACAGCAGCTAAACCACAGCCTGTCATAGCAGAGGAAACAGAAGATCTCTTGAGTATCTTAGTAGCAGAGATACCATAGTAAATGAGATACTTGATGAAGAGAAAACCTTTTTCAGGAAAAGGAAGTTCTCTAAGCTAGTCAAACGAGAAGAGTTAGTGGATTTGAACCTTGGTACCACCGAGATTCTATACCAACTAGTCAAAGGCACATATGTACTCTCTCTCTCTCTCTCTCTCTCTATATATATATATATATATATATATAATTTTTATAAATAAATAAATATTAAATTATATATATATATATAGATGCTTTTCTTTAATTTTGCAACTCAAATACATCGAAGAACTCTGTATTACGTGGTTTTTCTATTCCAAATTAAAAACCACGTAGAGGAGATGCGGCTTGTCTCTTGCGATGCTCGCCAGCTCTTTTGTGATTCTTCTTCTTCTGCAGGTGCAGAGAGTAGCGATGAAGAGGATGTGGAGCGCACCCCTCGCGCATTGCAAAATATCACTCTTCTCCCCAACTATGGCCCTAGAGCTACAAGGAAAGTTCCTCTCTCTCTCTCTCTCTCTCTCTCTCTCTCTCTCTCTCTCTCTCTCTCTCTCTCTCTCTCTCTCTCTCACACACACACACACACACACACACACACACACACACACACACACACACACACACCCCAATACACAAGACATGAATGAGAGATAGAGAGAGAGAGAGAGAGAGAGAGAGAGAGAGAGAGATGATGCTCGACATCCTAAGCATAGACGGTTCGCATCACTGGTTGCAGGACAACGTCCCAAGTATGGATGGGTCGTGGCAGGTCTCCCAGACGTCACGCGAGCAACTGCTCTGCTATCCACCATATACTGTAGAGAGCCCTGTTAGTCCATCACACGTGGCCCTCCCTTCTTACAGCCACTTGTTTCCTTGTCCCCCCCGGGTGATACTCCACTGCTCATCAAAGGGCATGTCTACTTAATCTATGAGGTGGATGCAATGCTTTTCTCCCTTGTATGTTTGGCCAAGTGTGTTGTGTGTGCCCCGGAGCTACAGGCAAAGCATCTCTCTCTCTCTCTCTCTCTCTCTCTCTCTCTCTCTCTCTCTCTCTCTCTCTCTCTCTCTCTCTCTCTCTCTCTCTCTCTCTCTCTCTCTCTCTCACACACACACACACACACACACACACACACACACACAAGACACGCTGGGAGACAACACACACACACACACACACCCCAATACACAAGACATGTACGAGAGAGAGAGAGAGAGAGAGAGAGAGAGAGAGAGAGATGATGCTCGACATCCTAGGCATAGACGGTTCCCGTCACTGGTTGCAGGACAACGTCCCAAGTATCGATGGGTCATGGCAGGTCTCCCAGACTTCACGCGAGCGACTGCTCTGCTATCAACCATATACTGGAGCCCTATTAGTCCATCACACATGGCCCTCCCTTCTTACAGCCACTTGTTTCCTTGTCCCCCCCGGGTGATACTCCACTGCTCATCAAAGGGCATGTCTACTTAATCTATGAGGTGGATGCAATGATTTGCTCCCTTGTATGTTTGCCCAAGTGTGTTGTGTGTGTAGGTATGCATGTCTGGGTCTATGTGTTGTTTATACAAGCATATTTGTGTGTGTTTAACCTAGCTGGTATAGAATCTCGATGGTGCCAAGGTTTAAATCCACTAACTCTTCTCCTTTGAAACTAGCTTAGAGAACTTCCTTTTCCTAAAAAAAGTTTTCTCTTCATCAAATATCTCATCCCACTCTGGTATCTTTGCTACTAAGATACTCGAGAGATCTTCTTTTTCCTCTGCTATGACAGGCTGTGGTTTGGCTGCTGTCACCCACTTTCGGTTAGACTATTATGGACTCAACCCAATTCTTAGGTCTTGCGTTCAACTCCCCTCGTTTCCGGATAGATCTTTAAGTCTCTTGGGATAGTTTCCTACGATGTTAAAATTCTCTTCTTCGTCTCTTCTTCTAGCTTCTTCTTAACTTTGGACAGCTTTGAATCGGCATCACTATCATCTTCGGTTATGCCATCTTTGATGACCTCCCTTGGTGCCGGCACATGATCCTTGGCACCTTGTGTTCTCTTATCATTTTCTAATAATTAGGCGACTTCAATTTTAAACAATGTCGCCTACAGTAGACGAGGGCACTGCCTCCAATTAAGAATTGAAATTGCTGGTCAATAATTTGTTTCTCCTGACTGTAGCAATTTACTCTGCCTCTCTCATACACAAATATCAACATAACCCTCATTTTCCTCCCCACCTGCTCTATTAACAGATGTCTACTCATGTAAAAACCTCGGAACATACACAAGGGATGTTGGTGCAAAAGGAGCCATTGTCAAGGAGAAGTCATTTCAATGCCCTCAAAAGAGGCAGACCTTCCCTTCTTGGACTACTACACGGTGACAAGGAAACAAGTGGCTGTAAGATGGGAGGGCCACGTGTGATGGACTAACAGGGCTGTCTACAGTATATCGTTGATACTCCACTGCTCATCAAAGGGCATGCCTACTTAATCTATGAGGTGGATGCAGTGCTTTGCTCCCTTGTATTTTGGCCAAGTGTGTTGTGTGTGTGGGTATGCATGCCTGGGTCTATGTGTTGTTTATACAAGCGTATTTGTGTGTGTTTGCATGCTCGCTTGTGTGTGTTTAACCTAGCTGGTATGTGTTGTTTATACAAGCGTATTTGTGTGTGTTTAACCTAGCTGGTATAGAATCTTGGTGGTCCCAAGGTTCAAATCCACTAACTCTTCTCCTTTGACTAGGTTAGAGAAGTTCCTTTTCCTTAAAAAAAATTTCTCTTCAACAAGTATCTCATCCCACTATGGTATCTTTACTACTAAGATACTCGAGAGATCTTCTTTTTCCTATGCTATGACAGGCTGTGGTTTAGCTGATGTCACCCACTTTCGGTTAGACTAACTTGGACTCAGCCCAATTCTTAGGTCTTGAGTTCAACTCTCCTCGTTTGCAGATATATATTTAAGTCTCTTGGGATAGTTTCCTACGACATTAAAATTCTCTTCTTCGTCTGTTCCTTGGACAACTTGGAATCGGCACTACTGTCATCTTCGGTCATGCCATCTTTGATTACGTCCCTTGGTGCCGGCACATGATCCTTGGCACCTTGTGTTCTCTTATTAGGCGACTACAATTTTAAACCAGGTCGTCTACAGTAGACGAGGGCACTGCTTCCAATTAAGAACTGAAATTGCTGGTCAACAACTTGCTGCTCCTGACTGTGGCAATTTAATCTGCCTCTCTCATACACAAATATCAACATAACCTCCCTTCCTTCTCTATTAACAGATTTCTACTAACGTAAAAACCTCGGAACATACACAAGGGATGCTGGGTCAAAAGGAGCCATTGTTAAGCAGAAGTCATTTCAATGCCCTCAAAAGAGGCAGACCTTCCCTTCTTGGACTACTAGGGGGTGACAAGGAAACAAGTGGCTGTAAGAAGAGAGGGCCACGTGTGATGGACTTACAGGTCTCTCTACAGCATATGGTTGATACTCCACTGCTCATCAAACGGCATGTCTACTTAATCTATGAGGTGGATGCAATGCTTTGTTCCCTTGTATGTTTGGCCAAGTGTGTTGTGTGTGTGGGTATGCATGCCTGGGTCTATGTGTTGTTTATACAAGCATATTTGTGTGTGTTTGCATGCTCGCTTGTGTGTGTGTAACCTAGATGGTATAGAATCTCGCTGGTGCGAAGGTTCAAATCCACTAACTATTCTCCTTTAACTAGCTTAGAGAACTTCCTTTTCCTAAAAAAGGTTTTCTCTTCATCAAGTATCTCATCCCACTCTGGTATCTTTGCTACTAAGATACTCAAGAGATCTTCTTTTTCCTCTGCTATGACAGGCTGTGGTTTAGCTGTTGTCACCCACTTTTGGTTAGACTAACTTGGACTCAATCCAATTGTTAGGTCTTGAGTTCAACTCCCCTCGTTTGCAGATAGATCTTTAAGTCTCTTGGGATAGTTTCCTACGACGTTAAAATTCTCTTCTTCCTCTCTTCTTCTAGCTTCTTCCGAACTTTGGACAGCTTTGAATCGGCACTACTGTCATCTTCGGTTATGCCATCTTTGATGACCTCCCTTGGTGCCGGCACATGATCCTTGGCACCTTGTGTTCTCTTATCCTTTTCTAATAATTAGACGACTTCAATTTTAAACAAGGTCGTCTACAGTAGACGAGGGCACTGCCTCCAATTAAGAATTGAAATTGTTGGTCAACAACTTGTTACTCCTGACTGTGGCAATTTAATCTGCCTCTCTCATACACAAATATCAACATAACCCTCACTTTCCTCCCCACCTGCTCTATTAACAGATGTCTACTAACGTAAAAACCTCGGAACATACACAAGGGATGTTAGTGCAAAAGGAGCCATTGTCAAGGAGAAGTCATTTGAATGCCCTCAAAAGAGGCAGACCTTCCCTTCTTGGCCTACTAAGGGGTGACAAGGAAACGATTGGTTGTAAGAAGGGAGGGCCACGTGTGATGCACTAACAGGGCTCTCTACAGTATATGGTTGATACTCCACTGCTTATCAAAGGGCATGTCTACTTAATCTATGAGGTGGATGCAATGCTTTGGTCCCTTTTATGTTTGGCCAAGTATGTTGTGTGTGTGGGTATGCATGCCTGGGTCTATGTGTTGTTTATACAAGCGTATTTTTGTGTGTTTTCATGCTCGCTTGTGTGTGTCTAACCTAGCTGGTATAGAATCTCGGTGGTGCCAAGGTTCAAATCCACTAACTCTTCTCCTTTGACTAACTTAGAGAACTTCCTTTTCCTGAAAAAGGTTTTCTCTTCATCAAGTATCTCATCCCACTCTGGTATCTTTGCTACTAAGATACTCAACAGATATTCTTTTTCCTCTGCTATGCTAGGCTATTGTTTAGCTGTTGTCACCCACTTTCGGTTAGACTAACTTGGACTCAGCCCAATTCTTAGGTGTTGAGTTCAACTCCCCTCATTTGTGTATAGATCTTTAAGTCTCTTGGGTCTATAGTAGACGAGGGCACTACCTCCAATTGAGAATTGAAATTGCTCGTCAACAACTTGTTGCTCCTTACTATGGCAATTTAATCTGCCTCTCTCATACACAAATATCAACATAACCCTTACTTTCCTCCCCACTTGCTCTATTAGCAGATGTCTAATAACGTAAAAACCTCGGAACATACACAAGGGATGCTGGTGCAAAAGGAGCCATTGTCAAGGAGAAGTCATTTCAATGCCCTCAAAAGAGGCAGATCTTCCCTTCTTGGCCTACTATATTCCCTCATGTTATGTGCAAATGGCTCTTTTCGATTTACAAAAATGTGTAGTGAGGTATATTACACACAGATCCTAATATGCCATGCATTCTCATAGCGTTCTGCAAGTAGTGCACTTTACTCAAAGAGATGACTAGCTTAGCTTAGCAATGTTGCTTGCTTCGGAGCCTTTCTGCAGTTTATACAATTAAGAGCTCAATAGCTTGTTGCTTATGTTTTCAAACAGTGTGGAATTCTTTCATAGCAGATAAATCATTGATATTGTGCATTGCGAGCAGGGACCACTATTGCCTCTTAATTAGAATTGCCTCTTAATTAGAATTGTCTATCAAAGTCAATAGCTCATAATAGTCATAACATGCTCTCAGACTTTGACTAGGCTCTCTGGAGAGCTACATTCAACCTAATTGTGAGTAGATAAATCGGTTTTGGGTCAAATACAAACAATGCCAAAGATTCAACCTTGAGCCTACACCTCGTGGCTTAAGCTACTGTCCTTTGTTTGGTATTTGCTCCTTTCAAATGGCTTATACCATGAATTTCACTATCGTGGATGGTTGTAAGGGTGGGGGTGGGCTTTTGTAGGTGAAAAGACAGACTTAGTATTGCTACATGTGAGGAGGTTTTGGTGATCATTGGGTCAGTACTCAAAAGTACCAAAGCGGGAAAAACTTCTACTTCGATTTGAGTTGTAAATTACCGTCGTGATTCTGTGTGTTTCATATCAGGTAGTTTTACAACCTACATAATATCCTTTGGAATTCCTAGGCTGGTTTTACATGGGGGCAAAAGATTTGAAGTCTGTGACTATGTCAAATATTATGAGTTTGCGACTATCTTTGACACAAACTTTCAACCACAGCTAGCCCTTATAGAGGGTACATTCATTCACTTTAAGGTGCTATCTCTTTTATTTCTTTTGGTGCTTATTATGTACTCTATCCAATACACTATGTACAACATTTAAATAGACACGCACGAGACATAGATGGGTACACATACACATATATAAAAGACTGTTATTTTAATCATAAGTTTGTATGCCGTATCTTTGACTATGTTTTGACACTGCTTGGGGTCCCATTTCATTTAATAGCTTATTTTAGGAATTAAGGAATTGTGCTTTTGTCTCTTGTATGTATTGATGTCAGACTTTAAAGAATCAATTCGTTGCCCTCTCATTTCCTTATTTGAATAAATAAAATTATAGCAAGAAAAAACAAATCCTCTTATTATTCCAAACATACAAACACAAATTTCGAGGAAATAAGTTGCAATGAAAGTTAATAAAAGACGATTAAAAAAAAACACACAGTGATACAAAGTTCTTGACAACAAGACCCTAATACATACCAGAATTTCAAGCCTACAACAATACGCACTACATCGTATTCAGTTATTTTCATGGTCACAATTTATTGTTTTTCTAAACCAAATTTTATGTGGTTCATTAGTGCTTGTTTTTTGGGAAAATCATAAAAAATATTACATACTTACTTATAATTCACAACTGCGAGCATTCTCTAATCCAATCACCTTGACTGGTTAAAGTTTAGTGTTTCTCCAAACTACAACTTACATTCTTTGTTATTGTCTGCTGTCAAGCATAGATTACATCTATATGATTTCTCGCGCCTCAAGTTTAATAACATTTTTAACCACCAATTCCAATTTTTAATTGGAGGCAGTGCCCTCATCTACTATAGACGACCTTGTTTTATTGACTCAGCAGTTGGTAGCTTTTGATGGTGTAGTTTTTTTTAGAGCTTTTTATCGCAACCACGTGGGTTAATGAGAGCGCAGGATTGAGATTTTGGCTCCTACACTAACGAAGTAACCACGTAGAGGAGATGGAGCTGCTCTCTTGCGATGCCAGCCAGCTCTTTTGCGATTCTTCTTCTGCTGCAGGTGCAGAGAGTAGCGATGAAGAGGATGTGGAGCTCACCCCTGTCCCGCGCATTGCAAAATATCACTCTTCTCCCCAACTATGGCCTTGAAGCTACAGGCAAAGCATCTCTCTCTCTCTCTCTCTATCTATCTCTCTCTCTCTCTCTCTCTCACACACACACACACACACAAGACACGCTGGGAGACAACACACACACACACACACACACACACCCCAATACACAAGACATGTACAAGAGAGAGAGAGAGAGAGAGAGAGAGAGAGAGAGAGAGAGAGAGAGAGAGAGAGAGAGAGAGATGATGCTCGACATCCTAGGTATAGAAGGTTCGCGTCACTGGTTGCATGACAACGTCCCAAGTATGGATGGGTCGTGGCAGGTCTCCCAGACTTCACGTGAGCGACTACTCTACTATCAACCATATATTGTAGAGAGCCCTGTTAGCCCATCACACGTGGCCCTCCCTTGTTAACAGCCACTTGTTTCCTTGTCCCCCCCGAATGATACTCCACTGCTCATCAAAGGGCATGTCTACTTAATCTATGAGGTGGATGTAAGGCTTTGCTCCATTGTATGTTTGGCCAAGTGTGTTGTGTGTGTGGGTATGCATGCCTGGTTCTATGTGTTGTTTATACAAGCGTATTTGTGTGTGTTTGCATGCTCGCTTGTGTGTGTTTACATGGTTTGTTTGTGTGCGTGGTGGGTGAGGGAGTATTTGGATGTGTGTGTGTGGGCGTGAATTGGATGGGTGAGCTGGGAGTGTAGAGGTGAGGGGATGCTCATCTTTACGCCTTTGAGTGTGCACACTTTTTATGACCTTCTGTTTGGCTTTTTGTTTGTGTGTGTGTTACTTTTGGTTGTGATTATTTGTAGGTAGGGCAGGGGCCTCTCTTCTCTTTTCCGGGTTTCTTCTAGTTCCCATTTACATCTTCATAGTTGAGATCATGTGCTCAATTTTGCAGTCTTTAGTAGCTATCTTTTAGCAAGTGGACTGATTACCTTTGCGGATGAGAACTATTGTTCGAGTTCAGTGTTATCAATGCGTCACTTTGGAGATTGGCTCTAGATTCTTGGTGTCTACCTATGGATTTTTCATCCTCATCCTTATCTTCCGTTGCCCTATACTCCTTGCTTGGCCTTCAGCATTATGGCTTGTTAACTTTTGGAGTGCTTGTCCTATGTACGTTAGTGAGGTAGTCCCCTTTATTTTTTGGTAAAATAGTTTTCTTCACTTATGTTTTTCATTAAAAAAATGTTGCCACGTCAACATTATTTGCACATGGGTGCCATGTCAACAATTTTTGTATTACTTCCACATCATCCACTCGGTCGATACAATCCAATACATTGGTTACCACATCATCTAGTCTGTATATAGTCTTTCTACATAGGTGCTATATCCTATGATCATGAACATGCATGTGTGCATGTGCGGCTACACAATGGCCATGGCCCATGCACCATCATCGAATTGTCATGTATGTCCCTCTTATAGAAGAGTAATAGTTCTTGATTCAACCTGTCAAAGTCAAACTCATCAAAACATATCAATGGTCATTATTTTTAAGCATGAAGGCAAACACGGATGGGTCTTGGATATCATCCAACCATTGAAACAGGTCTTGGAATGACATCCAATGATCAAGTGGGGTAAAGACCACTCATCTTTTTGTGCAAAAAAAATCCTTCTATTAGTTTTTAATATGGCCATCTCCCCTTCAATACCAACCACTGAATATTCCTTATTGGATGAGATACTTTTTGGGAAGCCAACGACCCCAAGATATCAAGAGTTCCGATCTGGAATGAGACTCCTTATTGGATCAGATACTTTTGGGAAACCAACGACCTAGGGTATCAAGAGATCCAATCTGGAATGAGACTCCTTATTGGATGAGATTCTTCTGGGAAGCCAACGACCCAAGAAATCAAGAGCTCCGATTTGGAATGAGAAAACTGATTATCCCTCAAAAAATTTTGAGCTAGCTTGAGTTGTTTTGCATATATGTTGTAATCGGGTACGATTACTTTCTTTCAAGAAGGGGGGATGTCACAAACTACTGACGTGTCAAGTCATTGAAGAACGGAGCTAACCTTCAGATCTCGGCTGAGGGGCCTAAACCCTAAGTGAAGAAGCAGAAGCAGCATAAGAAGTTTTACCAGCTTGCAAAGTCTTATCGAGAGGCCCGCCAACTTATGGGACCCCGTTCGATGGGGCCCAAGTGACCCAAAGACATTAAAGTAAAGCAAGCCCACACACACACACTCAATTGTGTGGCGAGTTGATGATGTGGCAGTAGTACGAAGTCCTGGATTTTGCGCTGACAAAGCTATACGAATTTCCGGATTTTACGTTGACATGCTGACGTGGCAGACCTATACGGATTTTCATGTTTTACGTTGACTGCTGTCGTGGTAGAGCTGTACGGATTTTTGCTTTTGTGCTGGCAGCTTTTGGGCATCTGCTTTTGGACCAGATGCTTTTGAGTTTATAGATTTTCATGTAAACTGCTTTTCATAGGCCAAGGGCCTTTAAATATGAGCCAAGGGCTCATTCTCTGACATGCTCCGCATGAGGTGTAGAGGATGGAGTATCGGCGATGTACTGAGTTCAAGCAATATAAAGAAATACCAAAAGGGGCGCCAATACACTATGTACAACATTTAAATAGACACGAACAGACATAGATGGGTACACATACACATATATAAAAGACTGTTATTTTAGTCATAAGTTTGTATGTCGTATCTTTGACTATGTTTTGACACTGCTTGGGGTCCCATTTCATTTAATAGATTATTTTAGGAATTAAGGAATTGTGCTTTTGTCTCTTGTCTGTATTGATGTCAGACTATAAAGAATCAATTCGTTGCCCTCTCATTTCCTTATTTGAATAAATAAAATTATAGCAAGAAAAAACAAATCCTCTTACTGTTCCAAACATACAAACACAAATTTCGAGGAAATAAGTTGCATTTGAAAGTTAATAAAAGATGATTAAAAAATAACACACAGTGATACAAAGTTCTTGAGAACAAGACCCTAAGACATACCAGAATTTCAAGCCTACAACAATACGCACTACATCATATTCAGTTATTTTTCATGGTCACAATTTATTGTTTTTCTATACCAAATTTTATAGAAAAACAATATCGACCAAGACAATACTGCCAAGCACGACATCTTTCTTCAATAGCCTCTGACTCACAATATACTTCTGAGTTTTCGTGCCCATATGAGCATCTTATGTAGAGCCACATGCCTTCAAGGTACGTGCAAAGTAATTGCATATGGAGAGAGGCCTTCGATTCGCAATTGCCGACTTTCCAAACAGAACATTAGACACCACAACATTGTGGTAAAGAGAGAGGAGAGAGAATATGGGGATGAGCCGTCGCTCGTAATAAGCACCAGAAATTATCCTAACATAGCAGCGAGGTCTCTTTATGACTGCTAATGTAGCTTTGATAAGAAAAACACACAAAATTTTGGTACAAAGGAAGCATGCAGCAAGTGAAGGAGTACGAGCGGAAGTGTGACGCGAGAGAGAGTGCGAAAAGAATAGCACGACGATATGGTGAACTCGCTCTACTGTAATGTGTAGAGCATAGTGAGTTCTTATTAGGTTTTAACAAAAGAATATGTGTACATACCTGGCGGCCCGCCCACTTACCTGGGCGACCACATTGGGCTTTATACCCCAACAACCTCCCACTTAAAGTCCAATGTGGTACTTTAAGTGTGAGAGAAGCTAATATACAAGAGATGTAGAGAAGTGATGTACTACCCTACACCTAACTGCTTGCGAAAATGCGCAAAGCTCTTTGAGGGAAGTCCTTTTGTAAGTAGATCAGCAGGATTTTCTGTGGTGTGAACTTTGACAAGCTGAAGTTGCTTATCCTCGAGCATTTCCGTGATGAAATGATACTTCACATCCACATTCTTTGTCTTTGAGTGATAAACTGGATTGCGAGCCAATTGTATAGCACTTTGACTATCACAATATAACACTGGCATCTCTTCTTTGATTCCCAGATCTGTTACTAGTCGATTAAGCCAAATTGATTCTTTGCATGCCTCTGATGTTGCAACATATTCAGTCTCTGTAGTAGACTGAGTAACACAATCTTGTAATCTAGAACTCCATGATACTGCTCCACCAGCCAATGTAAAGACATACCCTGACGTAGACCTTCGGTTGTCTAAGTCACCTGCATAATTTGAGTCTGTAAAACCCTTTACACTTAGCTCCTGAATCCCATAGCATATACACATACTCTTTGTAGCTTTCAGGTATCTCAATATTCCTTTCACTGCCTCCCAATGTTTCTTGCCTGGGTTTGACATGTATCGACTTACTACTCCCACTGCAAATGCAATGTCTGGGCAAGTAGCAATCATTGCATACATCAAACTACCCACTGCAGACGCATATGGAATCTTATCCATTTCAGCCTGTTCTTCCTCAGACACAGGACAATCTTGTTTGCTAAGTTTCACATATGGTGGCAATGGAACACTCAGCGCCTTTCCCTTCTCCATATTGAAACGTTGCAAAACCTTGTCAATATACTCTGTTTGAGATAACCAAATCAACTTCTTTGATCTGTCTCTCTCAATGCGCATACCAAGTATATGACTTGCCTCACCCATGTCTTTCATGTCAAACGATTTTGCCATCTTTGACTTCAAAGCTGAAATTTCTTCCAAGTGCTTGCCAGCAATCAACATGTCATCCACATACAAAATAAGGATCAGCCAACTGCCATCCTTAGCCTTCTTTGTATATAGACAGTGATCGAACTCACTACGTTTGTAGCCTTGAGAAAGCATAAACTTGTGGAATTTATGGTACCATGCCCTCGGTGATTGTTTTAAGCCATAAAGACTCTTTAACAACTGGCATACCCAATCTTCCTTGCCTTTCTCAACAAACCCTTCTGGCTGCTGCATGTAAATTTCCACATCTAAATTACCATGCAAGAACGCTGTCTTGACATCCATTTGGTGCAACACCAAATCTAATATGGCAACCAATGCAAGAAAGCATCTCAATGTAGGCATCTTGACCACCGGAGAGAAGACTTCCTCAAAGTCAATGCCTTGTTCTTGCTTAAAGCCCTTGGCAACAAGCCTTGCTTTGTACTTTGGCTGACTATCATGAGCGGTGATCTTATACCTGTAAACCCATTTACAGGGTAGAGCCTTTTTGCCCTGTGGTAATTTAACTAGCTTCCATGTCTTGTTTTTATGCAGAGCTGTCATCTCTGACTGCATGGCCAATTGCCAATTCCCAGAGTCCTTCATTTGCACTGCTTCCTTGTAACATGAAGGCTCATTGCAATCAGTCAACATGACATAGTTCATAGATGGAACAAACCTATCAGGAGGTTGCGTGATATGTCCAGATCTACGCACAATAGGTGGCTCAGGATCAGCCACAACCTGTGGTTCCACTCTATCCTGTCCTTGCTCCTCTTGAGCCCTGACATTTTGTCTTGCACGTGCGGGTCCATCTTCTTGGAAGACAACTCTTCTAATCTCCTCAACCCTCTCTGGTTTAGAATGATATTTGGATTCATTAAAGTAAACATCATTGCTGCGGACAACCTTTCTGGATTCGGGATCCCAAAGTCTGTACCCCATCTCACCAGAATTACCATAGCCTAGAAAGATGCACTTTCTACTCTTTGGCTCAAGTTTGTTCCTAAATTCTTTTGGAACGTGAGTATATGCCTCACAGCCAAAGACTCTGAGATGCTTGTATGAGGGCATTTTGCTTGACCATACCATCTCTGGCACTGAATCCTTCTGCAAAACCTTTCTAGGAGATCTATTTACAAGATGAACATCTGTTGATATAGCTTTAGCCCAAAACCCATTTGGCAGCTGTGCATTAGACAACATACTTCTGACCTTCTCTTGTATGGTCCTATTCATCCTCTCAGCAACACCATTTTGAGGAGGATTGTAAGGAGCAGTAAGTTCACGTTTTATACCTTTTGACTCACAAAAGTCCTGAAAGGCCTTTGAAACATACTCTCCACCATTGTCAGTGCGTAAGCATTTAAGCTTCTTGCCACTCTGATTCTCCACAAGTGTCACAAATGTTTTGAAAACACTAAACGCTTCATCCTTGTGCTTGAGAAAGTAAACCCATACCTTCCTCGAGTAATCATCTATAAATGTCATAAAGTAAGAAGCTCCCCCTAGATATAGGTTAGGCATAGGTCCACACAAATCACTATGAACAAGTGCCAACTGTGTATCTCTTCTACTGCTTCTATGCTTATGTGGCTGCTGTGTTTGCTTACCATACAGACAATGTTCACAGAATTCAAAATCATTAAATGAAAAGCCAGGCAAATAACTAGAACGAGACAAGATTTCCATTCCCTTCTTGGACATATGTCCTAACCGGCAATGCCACAAAGAAACGTTCGGCTGCTCGGTTACATTGATTACATTTTTAGAGACATTTGATACATAAATCATGTAAAGTCCTCCAGACTTTACTCCATGTGCTACTGTCATAGAACCCTTGGATATCTTCCACATGTTCTGTCCAAAAGTGGTGACGTAGCCAGCATCATCAAGTAAACCTGTGCTGATCAAGCTCTTTGTAATTGCGGGAACATGTCTCACATTCTTCAGCGTGAAAGAAGAGCCATTCTGAAACTTCAATTGAACATCTCCAACACCTAAGATCTCATATGTCTGCCCATTGCCTAGCCGAACATGATCTTTAGTGGTCACATAAGAAGTAAACCACTCCTTGTTTGGAGACACATGAAGTGATGCCCCTGAGTCTATAATCCAGTCACTCAGTGCATTTCCATCAGATGCTGTAAGAAGAGCTGAGTCCATTGTATTCTTCAAGAAGTAGATGTCTCCTGACACTAGACTGTCATCCTCTGCAACAGTGTTTGTCACATTTATTTCTTGAATCTTCACTGAGGACTTGTTCTTCTCACCATGGTCTTCAACTTTCTCTTTGCCTTTTTCTGCTTTCCATTCTCTGCAGTCTCTTTTCATGTGACCCTTCTTGCCACAATGGTAGCATTCTATGTCACTCTTGCCTTTAGCACTGCGGGACTTGCTACGAGACTGATTCCTCTTTCCACCTTTGTACTTTTCTTTGGTCCTTCCACTGACAACTAAGGCTGTTCCTTTGCCTTTGTCCATTGTCTTCCTATTGGTTTCTTCAGTAAGCAGACTTCCTTCTACACCTGCTATGTTCAAACCATCTGGAGGTGCAGAATTACTCAAAGCTGTGCGAAAAGTGTCCCAACTTTCCGGCAATGTGATCAACAGGAACATACCTCTAACAGGTTCATCAAACTTGACACCTTGAGCTGACAACTGACTATAGATTGTGTTGAATTCATTCAGATGATTGGACATAGGTGTCCCTTCTTTCATCTTCAAGCCAACAAGCTTCTTAAGCCAGTATACCTGTGAAGCTGCACTCTGCTTCTCATAAAGATCACTCAGCTTTAACCATGCTTGATAAGCCGACATCTCGTCTGCTACATTGAAGTAAACACTTTCTGCCAAAGTCAGCATAATGGTAGAAAGTGCCAATTCATCCATTTCGCTCCATTCATCTTCGTCCATATCTTCTGGTTTTATCCCCTTGAGCTTTATAGGTTTTATCTGCTTCTTTTGTACCAACACGTGCCAAATATGATGCTTCCACAATGGGAAATTGGTTCCATCCAGCTTCTTGATATTGTAAAGAGCAGTGTCCTGTGATCCAGCCATAGCTACGCTTCACAGTAGTTTACTTTCCTGGGAAAAATTCGGCAGAGTTTCCCCTGTAAACTGACCTCTGAACCAATATCAACCTGTCAAATGAACCAAGAAAGCTTCAGATTCTGCAGAAATTTTGGCAGAGTCTCCTTTGTAAAATGGCTCTGGTGTACTAAAAACAGACCAAAAAACAGCTCAAAAACACTGTCTCTCTGACACTGTAAGCTGTGGGTAAACTTGTCCTGCACCTGTACTGTCTCTGGCTGTCTTGTCACTGTCCTGTAAGCATAGACTGCGACAATGCCTCAACGGCAGTAAAGCAAAGATGCAATCCCAACTGTCTAACTCACAGTCAATACATCCTAGCTGCCTATCTAAGGGTGCTCGAGGGATCGCTCCAAGTCCTGTATCACCGAAAGGATCTCAACATTTGAGAATCCCCCAGCTCAATAAAACCTCACTCGACCCTCAACAAAGGCTGCAGTAAATCTGATAGTACATAGACTTCCCACAAAGTCATACATCCACAAATTTCCCACTGTATGCTGTAACCGCTGCGGCGGTTGTTTGCTGCGTGACTCACAGCCAGCAAACCCTCAACTGACATACATCATCTCTGACAATACATCCCATGTGGAAGTACCTGCAATGTCAGGATGAAATCTGGAATATCAAGCAGCAAACACAAGCTACCTGATGAACTAGTGGATGTCGCCTACAGTCTGTGTGTAGATGCGTCCGTGTTGTATGTGACACGCCTCCAAGAACTGTGAGCCGTCCTTCGATGTGTAGACAGCCACAAATCAACACTCTGGGAGTGTCGATATCCTCAGCACCTGCAGTCGTAGGCCGAAAACCCCAAATTTGCAGAGTCGGATCTGCACCCGCTGAGACCACGTAGTCGAAAATGGCCTGCGCAAACCTTTGTCGAAGCCGAACGGTGGCCGAGATGACCTCAGAATGAAATTCTAACAACACCAAGCCCTTCGGGCTTACCCACGAGATTTGGGGCTGTGTCTTCGCCTGTCGAATTTCACTCCAATCTGAGTTGGTGACTCTAGCCTCCTGCAGTGTTGCCCCGAGCCTCGATCTGAGCTCTGATATCAGTTGAGGGAGTACGAGCGGAAGTGCGACGCGAGAGAGAGTGCGAGAAGAATAGCACGACGATATGGTGAACTCGCTCTACTGTAATGTGTAGAGCATAGTTCGTTCTTATTAGGTTTTAACAAAAGAATATGTGTACATACCTGGCGGCCCGCCCACTTACCTGGGCGACCACATTGGGCTTTATACCCCAACAGCAAGCCGGGTGCAATGCAAGGAAGCCAAGAAACTTGCAGTTGGCCATTACCTTGCAGGTATTGACGAGAATAATGAAGATGCTGCAAACGACGTGGGCAGGCCATGGACTGCCAAACACTGCTTGCGATTAAAAAAGCGTGCACTCATTCAGGCTGCCGAGTGTTGCTTGCGATTAAAAAAGCGTGCATTGGTTTGATCTGTCTGCGATTATTAAAGCGAGCATGAGCCGTTAGAAAAGCTCTTCTACGTGGGTTAACGAGATTACCCTGCAGGTATTAACGAGAATAATGAAGATGCTGCAAACGACGTGGGCAGGCCATGGACTGCCAAGACATAAAGATAGAAAGATAGGCATTTGAGAGCAATGCACACATGACAATGTGCCATAGTCTCATCCAATGAATCCCTTTGGACAACACTTTCAAAGATGATCGTTCCATTGGGTCTCATTATATGCATTGGTTTGTAAGAAAAAAGAGAAATCAACATTGATGCACTGAAGATGGCGTGAACACGTGCTAAAGCTGACTGCCCCCTGAAAACAATCACTATTGCATGTAACATACTCAGTCCACACATGGCCGTCATATTTTTGCTCCATTCCAATCATCCTCTTTGACTGATATGAAGGCAATAGTTTGAAGGCAACATAGCCATCGTAGTGTGTTGTAATCTCACTAACTTTTAGGATCTTTGTTACTTGTCGAAGAGCGATAGACAAGTTGATTTGAGAAGGCATATTTTTTGTCATGTCAATCACACTGAGATGATTTTCTTCTCCATCTAAAGCTATTGGATTTACTTTGCTTCGTCTTTGATCTGTAGGAACAATGTTGACACATTCATGCACCTTGTAAAATTGAAACATATTGTGATCTGAGACATATATGTCATCTCCATCAGCACCTTAGATAGGTTCTGTATCTTAATGTCTTCCACTGACAAGATAGTGAATTAAGTGTGATTGCAAGAGAGGTAATGTCAAAGTGCAACTTGAAAGTTGAGATTTTAACTTCTATAGTTCTACTCTCAAACATTAGAACCAATTTGTTACCCGGCTTAGGCCCATAGATAGTTATATGTCTTCCCATATTAATGGAGAAGAATAGTGTTGTAGCAAGAATGGTGCAGCAATGTAGCAGTAGAGCAAGAATACTGCAGCAAAAGAATAGCACCCTTGAAGACGCCATATTTATACATTTATAAGCCACCAGAAAATATTTGATAACAACTTATTTAAAACACCTAAAAAAAAGTTTATTTGATTGATAGTCCACAGTGTCCAGGGACAGTCATGCTAAATATGATATAAGTGTCCATGGATATTTAAGTGAGTTTTAAGAGAGAGAAATTGAGAAGATATCAAGATAGTCTAATATGATATTGAGAGGGTATGAGATCACCTACCATTCTTTATTTACCAAATATGAGATCACGAATCATTAATGAGATCAGGGTAATGCTCTTGGACTTAGTTTTTAAATAATGTACATTAGTGAAATTATTTATTTTGAAGAAGTGGAATCGGCTGCATAAAATTTAAAAAGAAAAAATACAGAGCTCTCAATGCGATTAAAAAAGCCTGAACGAGTGTTGCTTGCGTTTAAAAAAGCATGCGCTGTTTTGATATGCCTGCGATTAATAAAGCCAGCATGAGCCGTTAGAAAAGCTCTTCCACGTGGTTTAACCAAAGGCAGCTCCTACGCTAACGAAGTAACCACGTAGAGGAGATGGAGCTGCTCTCTTGCGATGCCAGCCAGCTCTTTTGCGATTCTTCTTCTTCTGCAGGTGCAGAGAGTAGTGATGAAGAGGATATGGAGCGAACCTCTATTCCGCGCATTGCAAAATATCACTCTTCTCCCCAACTATGGCCCCGGAGCTACAGGCAAAGCATCTCTCTCTCTCTCTCACACACACACACAAAAGACACGCTGGGAGACAGCACACACACACACCCCAATACACAAGACATGAGAGAGAGAGAGAGAGAGAGAGAGAGAGAGAGAGAGAGAGAGAGAGAGATGCTTAGCCATGCCACCAACTTGTGACAATGTAGAACACTTGTAGCTGTAGTACAATTGTGGCTCTTGAGAGGTTGCCAGGACATATTTGATACGGGTTTTATGTTGCAATCGATGTGTTCAGGTCTTATATCTCTTAACCGAAGGGAGGGGACACCACTTGTTTGAGACAATGGCGACCATCACACTCCTCTCTTCGGTTTATAAGATATTGGCTAAATTGATTAGTACTAAACTGCATCCTTTTTTGCTGTGTCCTTTTCTGTTGGACCTTATACACAGTTCTCAGACAGGTTTTGTTCAAGATCAGTGTATTCTAGACAATTTTTTTTGCTTTCATCAAGCAGTCAAGTGGGCTCGCTCGTCACATACGCTGTTGGCTATCCTCCTTGAATTTGAGAAGGCCTATGACAGAGTTGATTGGAGTTTTCTTGAGGGATCCCTACTTTGGATAGGTTTTCCAGATGCTTGGATCAGAGGAGTCTCAACTCTATATAGATCAGCTTATAGTGCAGTGACCATTGGAGGGTTTGCTGGCTCTCTCAGGTAGGGTTGCCTACTGGCAAGTTACTTGTATTTATTTGTGGCAGAGACAATGTCGGATTTCAGCAGAGCACAACAGCCAGGTATCAAATGTTTCCTCATGTCCCTTAAGGATGAGCTAGATTTGGTAGATCCAGAGTATTCTGATGACACTCTATTGTTTTTACGCTATGCCCCGGATGTTTTGGATGTGATTTGTCACTCTTTGGATGTATATTGTTTAGCCAGTGGTGCACACATCTACTGGCACAAGTCTTTTGGCATTCTTGCTGACCTGGGGTATAGTGGATGGTTTTACTTGGTTGAGACGTGGTTAGTCTTGTAGATAGCCAGGGTTTCAGGTAGGTCTAGATGTGACTATGGAACAACAGTTTGCACTTGTTATGTAGTTGATGCGTAGGAAGCTTTGCTGCTGGTCCTCGCAGCATCTTTCTTTGGCTAGTCCATCATTGGTGGCCAGTTAGGTGCTGTTGGCCTTTGCTTGGTATATTGCATCATGTTGGATGCTCCATAAGAGTGTTATGGCACAGTTGAGGCGCTTGATTTGGAACTTCCTTTTTGGGGGATCAGACGGTACTTGAGACACTTGGGCTCGATGGTCCAGAGTGATTCTCCCTCGTGCAGAGGGTGGTTTGGGTGTCATTGATCCGGAGTTACAAAGGCGTGTACTTCTTGCCAAGCTCATTGTTAGGTCTTTTTTCCTAGGCAATGAACCTTGAAGATGTCACTTCAGTCCACCTTAGCTACAATCACTCTTACCCATGGTGTCAGAGACATGCACACATGGACTGCATGGATATGGTTTTACAGATGCGCTTTTACATTGAGAGCATCTCTCCTTTCGTGCGCTCATTGTTATAAATCTGGAGCTCCTTTAGAGAGTGCTTGGTTAGATGTACAGCCCGATCCAGAGAGGAGATTGCACGGCAGCCTCTTGTATGGATTTGGTGACCATCCCTCTCCACTTAGATTCTGGAGAGAGACCTCCACAGCTTAGGCAGCGATTGCACATTGATTGGGCTATTTGGGATGTAGGTCCAGCGAGCTCGATGAGCACTTGGTGTCGTGATAGATTGTTGCCAGCAAATATCTTTGCAGAAAGGTATCATATTCACAGAGGGATTCGCCCTAGAATTATTGAGATAGTCTGCCATTTCAGACTTGTGGGACCAGGTCATAAGAGGAGATACTTCTCTTCCACAGCATTAGGGCTGGTGGGGTTACTTCGATGAGTCTAGCACAACCCATCTTGTTAATTATCAGGTCCTTTCGTTCATTATTGCTAGAGAGTAATGCTCCTCTGCACACACACACACATACATTTTTACTTCGATGAGAAAGGACCTGTTCTTTCTAGCCTTACTTGGCAACCGATCAGAGTCATGGGTTCTTGTGGGAGAAAGCGATTCGTGGATCCTCATCTCACCGCAAAGGATGCTGCCTCTTGGAGGCTTTGGATTTAGGAGGGTCGACCTTTATCTCAACTCTATTGGGATCCTGGCAAGTGGCAGTGCCCATTGGATGTATGTGGACATACACTATTGCTAAGTGGACTATTTTCTTATTTTTTTGATTAATTTCTATTTTATGAAATTAGGATATTTAAATGTGTACAATTGAACTGTTAAAGTTAGGAACTGTAGATCTACTAGAACTGATAAAAGCTATCAGGAACGGACAATTGTGATGTGTTATATGATGGGTGACATTAAGCATCGTGAAAGAGTTGTTCCGCAAGTTCGGTGGGAGAGACTGGGGAATGGGTATTCCCGATGCGTCACATGATGGTGACGAGAGCATCGGATAGGGAATATTCCATTGGTCTAGGAGGAAATCCGAACTGGATAAAGGAATACGTGTATAGACGCAAACACAAGAATACAGAGGGTTACTAGAAGCTTTTTCTTGAAAACAACAGGATATTTTTAAGTGATTTCTGGGAAAGCAGATGCTTTCCCGCGAGGAAATCTATGTGTGCATTGCATCTGTGCACGAGGTTGCATCCAGGGACGCTTGGGAAGTGTTGTGTAGCATTAATTTTCTGCTCACTGAGTTTTTATTGAGTTTTTGAGCAGGTTCACCCTATTTAATAAGTGGCTGACTGCCCACTTAATAAGTGGGCAGCCCATTATTAAAGTAAAGTAGGACAACAGGAGGGCGCCCCCAAAATCTGCCAAAATCAGCAAATAGGGCAGCTCTCTCTCTCTCTCTCTCTCTCTCTCTCTCTCTCTCTCTCTCTTTCAACTCCTCGTCGGCTACATCTTTAAGGTCTCTTGGGATAGTTTCCTACGACATTAAAACTCTCTTCTTCTTCTTCTCTCTCTCTCTCTCTCTCTCTCTCTCTCTCTCTCTCTCTCTCTCTCTCTCTCTCTCTCTCTCTCTCTCTCTCTCTCTCTCTCAGCTGTCGCCAATCTTCTCTCTCCTCTCCGTTTTAGCCCAACACCCCTATCCATTGCTATTGTTACGGGAGAGCTACCGGCTATTCCTCCTGCCCTCCTGAGCCAGCCCAGCTTTCGAGAGTCGGGTCCAGTTTGGCTTTCTTATGTGGGGAGGAGCAGTCTTGTGGTTAATGCATTGTGTTGGCACTCATTAGTTTTGTGAGGTTGTTGCCACAGATTTGGTTTTTATTCTGACTGTGTCAGGGTATCTCATTGGTACCTTTGAGTATGATACCCAGAGGGGATGTGCAACATGATGCTCCTCGATCCCAAGATAAGGTGTTTTGCATACTAGTTGTCATTACATTAGGAACGTTTGGCAAGCTCGTTGCTGTCACGTCCTCAGTGTTGCACCATCCTCTACTGTGGACATCCTTGCAGACATTTGGACGGATATTTATCTACACTCCATTTAGCCGCTGGGATTCGGCAGTGGGTTCCTCAAGGGTAGTTGAGGAGCGCAGGTTTCGTTTTTTGAGATGATGAGCTCACTCCCACATGTTTTAGTTTTTCAAGGTTGTATGTAGTGGCACAACTCCCCACCACAGTGGTTCATCCTGCACTCCGCCATCCGTGTCTCCTGTGGATTTGTCACAAAGTGATGACGTGGCTACGGGAAGCTGAAACCCTAAAATCCCTGCAAACCCTAAAAACTGCCAAAAACCCTAAAGTTTGGCTGAAACCCTAATTTCTGTTAGCAAACCTTAATTTCTGCCAGGGTGCCACGTGGCAGCAGCAGTACGGATTTTTGTAATTTGGGGCGGAAATTGCGGCGGAATTTGCACTGGCAGCTTTCTTGCTTTTTCTACGCCAATAGCAAGAGAAAGAGAGAGAGAAAAAGTCTTTTTGCTTTTATTTAAAATAGACTCTCTAAGAGAGAGAAAGCTGATGCTTATGATTTTGAAGCTTTTGGGGCTTTGCTTTTGGGCATCCCTTGTAACCTTTAAATAAGTGGGGAGGGGCTTCACTTCTCAGAGCATCTGGACGCAGAGTCTGAGAGTGAAACCCTAGCCACTCTCTTGTACTTTGATCTGATTAATATAAAAAGAAATACCGAAAGGGGCGCCAGTCTTTGGGGCCAATATCTCTAGGCACGGAACTCCGCCGGACCAGTGCAAATCTATTGTGATCTGTGAATTGTTTGAAGTGGTTATTTGGTGCTGTCGCGGTTGATTCTTGACTTGGAGTGTCCAAGTTTGTTACAGTGGTATCAGAGCAGGGCCGATTTCTCTTCTACGGGAAATCCGATCCCCGAATTTTTTTTCCGCGGCACTTATGGCTTCAAGCAATGATCAATCGACTCCCTTTGCATCTGGAGATGCGGGCAGGGATCACATCGAAGATTCCGGCACGGAGTATGGCCCGCCTAGGCCTACTCCGGCGGAGCAGCGAGAGATGGAGCGTCGTAAACTGATTAATGATGCAACAAAGATGATGCTCAATTTTGCCAAGGACCCGAAGATGGCAAAATATATGAACCAGAACTCTTTGGAAGAGATACAGACGGAGTGGCAGAGAACCACAACACCACTCCAGAAACCTGCTCTCAAGAAACCTTCTGCCTCCGAGAAATATACGGAGAAGGAACTGGAGAACGTGGTTGATGCACGGATTGCTCAGCTTTTCGACGTGTAAAAGAAAGACAAAAAGCACGGCAAAAAGCAGAAGAAAGGCACTGACTTCCCGGGATATTTGGGTCGTCGGTCGACATTCGACAAGGCAAAGAAACTGAAGAAGCGTGTCAAGTTTGAAGGCTTACCCTTCTTCTGACAGTTCTTCTAGCTCTTCAGACTCGAGCGAAGAAGACAGGAAAAGCAAAAAGCGAAGCAAGAAACAACGCTTCGGAAAGGGCAAGGAAAAGGCAAAGAAGTCTAAATCTCGCCCAGTGAGTGACACTTCTACAGAGGACTCGTCTACGGAGAGTTCAGACTCTGACAACGGAAACTTTCATGCGAACAAGAAGATTTTTTACAAAGCCAACCAGTATGAGTTTCTCGAAGATAAAAGCAAGAAAGTTTGAGAGTTTAAGGAAGGTGGCCAAGCACTTAAGTTTGATACTTTTTCGGGATACTCTGATGCTTCGAAGGCTTTGTCTTTTATACAGCAGTTTGACATCACTTTCGCGGGAGGACGCTATTCAGAGCACTCCAAGATTTGGAGAGCTTATTTTAAGGGGAATGCTCGCACTTGGTGGTCCACGCTTCTATTAAGCAAGACTGTGCCAGTTACATGGCTGAAATTCAAGAGGCTTTTTATTTCTTCTTGGTTGACTCAAGAGTTTGAGCGAGACATACGAGCTGCTTGGAACCATCTCCGGATGACCAAGAGCGATACAGTGAATTCTTACTGTGAAAGATTCTGGAGCTCTTTACCCATACCCACCCGCCCCTGGGAAAGTATAGCGATGGATTTCATTTTTGATCTCCCGAGAACACAGAGTGGTCACGATGGTATCTGGATTGTTATTGACAGATTTAGCAAACAGGCTCATTCATTCCAGTGAAGAAAACAGTCAAGCCGGATCATTTAGCAAGATTGTTTGTGGCCCAGATTTTCAGATTACATGGCATGCCTGAGACGATTGTCTCCGACAGAGACCCCAGATTTATGAGTTTGTTTGGAAGGCAATTTAGGAGAGCATTGGCACGTGGTTGCAGTTCTCGTCATCGTTCCACCCGCAGACTGACGGGCAATCCGAGATTGCCAATTCAGTGGTTCTCGATTTATTGAAGTCTTATATCTCAGATCAGAAGACTCAATGGGAAAGATATTTACCTTTGGTGGAATTTGCCTACAATAACACGATACACTCTTCGACGGGAAGGCGCCATTTGAGATTGTTGAAGGTGCTGCGAAGGTTCCACCCTTCCTGAGCACGAAAGATAAGATCTTTGAAGCGGATGAATATACGCGAGATCTGGATACGGCTTTTGCCAAGGTTCGTGAGACTTTGCAGAAGTCTCAAGAACGACAGAAAAAGGCAGGAGATCGCCATCGTCGCGACTTGAAACTGAAGGAGGATGATTGGGTGCTCTTACGTTTTGAGAAGGCACGCCTAAGAAAGAAAAAGGGAAAGGAGAGGCTTTTTCCAAAGCTTAGTATGCGATACTACGGACCTTTCCAGATTACTGAAAAGAGAAATGATGTCTCCTTCCGATTGAAACTGCCAGATACTTGGAGGATTCACAATGCATTTCATGTGAGTCTCTTGAAACCTTTTAAAGGTGATGTGCCTGATGATGGGGAGCCTGATGAGCAACCCGAAGTGGAAGAAAACGAGGAGATCCTTGTTCCTAAAACAGATTTTGGCACATAAGGATACGAAGAATAAGGATAAAGTCCGAAGGCGGTTCTTGGTTAAGTTCAAGAATTATCCTGCACTTGATGCGAAGTGGATGGAGGAGGAGGACCTAGCAGATACTCCTCAGATTGTGAAACTTTACCTCGATGCTTTTGGTTTAGCATAGTCTACTCCAAATGGAACCCAGAATTTAGCTTGGCCGGAGATCTGGTGCAGTGGGATGCACAAGAGGGGAGTCACTCCACTCCTTTGTCAACAGATGCCTTGATTTCGATACTAGAGTCACTGATGTCTCTTTGAGCTTAAGGGATAGTGAGAGCTGACAGTATTCTGCTGTATGACTTTATGAAATGGAATTCCCGATTATGATACTGATTTGTTCTTGACTTCTTGTGAGTGCAGGAACTGATAGCCGAAATGACTGCAACATTTTGGTCTGATTGATCTCGAATAGACATGGTTGCAATAGGGGTTAGTCAATCGGACATCGGTGAGGTCCCGATTGGACCTAGATGTGATTGCTAGTTACATTGCCGATAAATCATGGTCTAAGATCCGAATGAATGTTGATTGTCATGTGATGTCCTGTGATGTCTGGTGATGTCCTGTGATATCGTGTGATGTGACTGTCGATTTGGTACGTGTGCTAGATGTGTGTTCCTAGTACGTAGGTACTAACAGTCAGTGTCTGCTAAGACTGTTTATGGCTTTTGTAGGTTTTGTAGGCGTAATCGCGGTCGATTACAATGCTTTCAAGAGGGGGGTATGTCACAAAGTGATGACATGGCTACGGGAAGCTGAAACCCTAATTTCAGGCTGAAACCCTAAAATCCCTGCAAACCCTAAAAACTGCCAGAAACCCTAAATTCTGGCTGAAACCCTAATTTCTGTCAGCAAACCCTAATTTCTGCCAGGGGTGCCACGTGGCAGCACCAATACGGATTTCCGTATTTGCGGCGGAATTTGCGCTGGCAGCTTTCTTGCTTTTGCTACGCCAATAGCAAGAGAAAGAGAGAGAGAAAAAGTCTTTTTGCTTTTATTTGAAACAGACTCTCTAAGAGAGAGAGAAAGCTGATGCTTTTGACTTGAAGCTTTTGGGGCTCTGCTTTTGGGCATCCCTTGTAACCTTTAAATAAGTGGGGAGGGCTTCACTTCTTAGAGTATCTGGACGCAGAGTCTGAGAGTGAAACCCTAGCCACTCTCTTGTACTTTGATCTGATTAATATAAAAAGAAATACCGAAAGGAGAGCCAGTCTTTGGGGCCAATATCTCTAGGCACGGAACTTCGCCGGGCCAGTACAAATCTATTGTGATCTGTGAATTGTTTGAAGTGGTTATTTGGTGCTGTCGCGGTTGATTCTTGACTTGGAGTGTCCAAGTCTGTTACAGGATTCTCTTTGTCTCTCTTTGTCCCAGAATGCGTCCCTTGTGACTATGGCCTATATGGCTCGTAAAGAGCCAAAACTCAAGATTAAAGCTAGGAAAATCCCGACAAGAGAAAACTACCTCACTTGGACACATTGAGCAACTGGCCTTGGTTTATTTATCTGTCTCTCTTCTCGATTAGTCTAGCTCCCATGAGGAGGTGCATTGTGTTCTCTTAGGGTGCTTGTTGCTAATCTTGAGGCCGAGTCACTAATCTTGAGGCCGAGTCACTGGTCTCATGTGTAGGAACAAATGACATTAGTAGTAGCATATGTGTGTACAAGGGATCTATCCATCAAGGGCATGTCATATCTATGCCGGACCACCCTTGGTCACTTGTACATGCAGCTTTCTATGAGCATGGAGTGCCTTTCCTAGATCTCTCTCTCTCTTAGAGATTATCTTGTCTCTTTCTACCTCAGTGATCTATCTTCTCCATAGTTGCTTGTATATGTATGTGGCATTGCACATGTTCTCTAGTGTCAGAGGATCTTTTTAGAGTCGAGCGAGATTGGAGTCGAGGTGTCCCTCGGATTGGAGGTCAGTCCGCGTCCTTATTGCGTCTTTTGCTACCTATTTCTATAGTGTATCGAAGCCTTGGTGTCTTGAATGTCTTGGATGCTCAACGTAGGTTGATCCGGTGCTTTATTGGACTTGATTGAGAGAGAAGAAGCTTGTAACACGACGGGCACCACGTGCCAACTGAAAAGAATAGACTGAGATAGACGGTTAGCACTTCAAACAACTGAACAGAAAGACAAAGAGAATCCACACGAGACACGGATGGCGGAGTTCCACTCCCAGATTGCAATGGCCCCATACGATGGCGCCCCTTTCGGTATTTCTTTATATTTCTTCAACAAGGTACAACTCTATGGCTCTACTCTGCTTCTCCATGTGGTAGAATCCAAGAGAGAGAGAGCCCACAACATGTATTTTAAGGCCCTTGGTCTATACAAAAGCAGTTACACACCCAAAAAAGTTCAAAATAGTTCATTTGTATTTCAAACAAAGTTCAAAGAGTATCTTAATACAATTCAATCTTAAAATCATTTGGGTTGGTTTGTGTCAGCCGAACTTTAAGGACGACTGGCTTGTCGTTTTGCTACAAAGTGATGGTGCGGTTATGAATCTGGATGGTCTCATCGTTCGTCGTGCCAAGGCATGCCCAAAAGAGTATCACAATTGCCCAACTTCATGATGTGAAAATCTCCACGAGTTGATTGTACTCAACATCCATATGTTTTAGGAATTGAGGATGGATGAAATTTTTGGTGGCTCTTGGGTCGAAGAAGATAAGTGCCTTGAAGACATTTATCTTTCCATAGGCTTTGCATAGTTGATTGGAACCTTCTAGAGCAATGCCGTAAATGTCGGAGACAAGTTCTACCACAGTTTTGGTTCTCTTTGCAGATGGTTGTTCTGGAGGCGTATCCCTTTAGTAGGACAATTGTTGTAAGTGTGTCCCGTCTAGAAGCATTCAAAGCATCGGCCTTCTAGGAGTAGGGCGTCTTGTTGACATTGAGTTAAATGAGGCTTGACCACTTGAGTGGAGTTGTTGGAAGAACCCCGAGAAGTGGTTCGTTGGGGACGAGAATTCTTAGTGTTGGTCGGTTGCACTTCTGTAGGAAATTCCAATTTTTCTTTCATAAGTTAGTAACCAACCGCAACATGGTCCATGAGCTCTTGCATAGTAGATACTTGTTTAGAGAGACAATATTCCTGTGATGGTGATGGCAGTCCAATTGTAGAGCGCTCGCATTGGTCCTCCAAGGGAATCAGCTTGAAGAAAGACATTGGAAGGTAAACATCAAGGAACCTTTGGTTGTAGTCTTCCATGGTTTCCATGGCAAGCATTTTCTAGGGAGGTCATGAAGCTTCGTGCAAAAATATTCTTGAAAGCCTACCAAGTCCTTGGAGCATGCGGCTGTGTAGCAATTGAACTCCACTGCATAGCATTATCTTTGAGAAATTCTACGGCTTGAGAGATCTTTGATTCTTTTGTGTAGTTCCCCAAGGCATAGATGTTGTCAAACTGTTGCGGAAACTGCAAGGCTTTCTTTCTATCTTTCACTTCATAATTTTACTGTAGTTCCCCCATCCTTGAAATCTTTTGGTTGAATTGGTACACAACCTGAGGACGTGGATAGTAATAGGGAAAACCATACGCATTGTATCCTGGTGGAGGTGGGGGAGATGGTGGCAACCGCGGTGGAGGAGGCAGTTGCAGTGGGTACACTTCAGGAGATTGAGCCATTATTCGGAAAACTCCCCCAATAGGAATCGAAGACTAATTAGATTGTCGATTAGAAGCCCTTGTGCTTTCTAGTGCCGGAGGAGAAGGAACAGCCTAAGGCAACAGAGGCGGCAACATGTAATTCAAGTATTGTTGAAAGCTCTGCAGAACTGGGAGATTCTACTGAGGATGCCAGTGTAACAAGGAACGGGCAAAGCGCAGCCAAACGTTCCGAAACGGCGTTCCGGACGAGTCTTGCTCCCGAAACGATTGGGAATGGAACGCCGTTCCGGAACGGGGTGTAACCAGAAAGGTGGTCCGGAACGGGGGGAACGGGGTGGAACAAGAGACGGAACGGCAGAACGCGGGCCGGAACGGGCAAAATTAGGCATTTGGGGGTAAAAAAGTAGGCATTTTGGGGGAACATATTTAGGGCAGTTTGAGGGCAAGTTTGGGGGCAGATTTGGGACTAGGCTTAATGAAGGTAATTCAAGCCTTACTTTAGTCGACCGTTCCGGCCCCCCTCCTCCCCGTTCCCATCTCGTTCTGGACCCCCTTGTTCCCGTTCGTCCCGGGTAACTTTGGAGGGTGCTCTGAGAGAATGCCACGAAGCTCGTCAAGGAGAAAACGCATCTTGCTCTGTCTATTCTTGGGAGGACTGGTATGCTTTCGGAAAAGCACACGATTGAAGCTCTGATATCACTGTGACGGGGACGAGTACCATGCCAATTGAAAAGAACAGACTGAGACAGACGTTTAGCACTTCAAACAACTGAACGAAAAGACTTTACACGGGACACAAAGTGGCGGAGTTCCAGTCCGAGACTGCAAAGGCCCCAAATGATGGCGCCCGTTTCGGTTTTCTTTATATTGCTTCAACAGGGTACAACTCTGTGGCTCTGCTCTGCTTCTCCAAGCGGTAGAATCCTAGAGAGAGAGCCCACAACACGTATTTAAAGGCCCTTGGCCTGCACAAAAGTAGTTACATGGAATGTAGTAGTTCTAAAAGCATCTGGTCTAAAAGCAAGCACTCAAAGGGCTGTCCGTATAACGCTACCACGTCATCAGCAGCCAGCGCAATTCGTGGGACATCTGTATAGCTGCCATGTCATCAGCTTTTACGCAAGTTAGAGTAGTGTGTGTGTGTGTAAGGTGCAGCGGAATGAATGTTGTATTTTCTCAAGATTAGTGATCTTTATTGCTCGAGGTTCCTTTTAGTTCTTAGGGAAAGAGAGAGCTTTCCGTCTTGTAGAGTGCTGTGATCACGAACAAAGTAAGTGGATATTGTGCGTGCAAGTGAATGAGACTGAGAGAAGGAGAGAGAAGAGATATGACACCTGAGAGTTTGTAAAACCCTCCTCCGAAGGCCCCACTCTCGTCGGCGAGAGTGGTCTACTTTTTTTTTTTCCTTTCGGAGAAAAAGATCCTTCTATTAGTTAATGAAAACTGCCCGTAGGGCTACAACCACCTCTGCAAGAGAGGGCTACAACAAACATGGTGGGGAGACTCTCCGAATGAAAGACAACATATATACAATGAGGCTAAATCAAGAGATGGGAGGAGGGAAGAGCCACACAGGTGGTCAGTAGTGCCATTTGAGCACCCCCTTGACAATGGTGTAGAAAGGCCCAGGGCGCCAGAGTCGAAGGAAAGCCTCGCGGCGCTCCCGCATGCGATCGGAGCTGCCCTGTAGTCCCTCAAGTTGTCCTTTGAGAGTATGGATCAGCTCTAGCCAAAAGTCACGAACAGTCTCTGCTGGTGGCACAGAGTGAGCCTCAAAAATGCGGAAACAGCGGGCACGCCAGATTAACCAAAGTGTTAGGCCACTGATGAGCTCCCAACACTCCTCTCTCTCACTGCACCACTCCTGTGGAGTAAGCTCTGTAGTAGCAGGCTGGAGTGTAGGTCGCCCCCCCTGTATCACTATCATCCTGCTGGTGGAAGATAGCTCAAACTGAAGTGCCGGGCCCGTGAGAGTGGACCAAGCCGTTGCCCCCCAAGTGTACTGTCTAGCCGTAGAGAGAGTAGGCATCAGCCGAAGAACTCGTAAGGCACACCTGCTGGGCCGAGGGACAGTCCCAAAGAAAATGGCGCTGACTCTCCACCAACTGGTCGCAGGCTGCACATGCGGCTGAGAGACCACTATGCACAAGCCAGCTCCCTACTGCTGTAGCTCTGTGTGCAACCAGCCACCACTGAAACAAAGTGACGCGTCTCGGCTGTCTAGAGTCCCACAGCCTCTGCCAAAAGGCTGCCAAGAACTCGACTGTGAGGCCCTCCTCTTGCCAATGACGTGATGCAGCGGGGCGGACCTCTCTCTGCGCTGCAAGTATATGACGTCCAAGCCAAACAGTGTACTGAAAGAAGGGGACTCCTGGGTGGTCTGCAGAAGAGAAGGGGTCCCTCCATAGCCACTCACCAAGATCCCACTGTACTCGTGCCTGTGGACAACACTCCCAAGCCCAAAGCCTCCAGTGTCCAGTCTCAAGAGCTGCTGGGTCAGGGTCTATGACGCAAGTCCTCCCATAGATGTCCACAACTCGGATCCGTTGGAAACAACACTCTGCTACTTGCGGGGCCTCTACTGCAACTCACTGTAATCGTCCCCCACCCTGAAGCTCGAAGAACAGGGCTGGGACAGTCTCTGAGCAGGCTCTGACTGAAATGAGAACCTCCAGTCGTGTGAAGGCTCCCATCCACCGGGGTGCTATTGGCTCGAGAGGCGTGAGCCACTCAGCTGGAACTGACTCTGAGATGTCTTGACACATGTTCTGCACCCCTCTCATGCTCTGTAGCTGGAAACCCTGCACCTCCTCTGACAAACCTGTGAACTCTAGCCAGTCACCTAGAGAGCGCGCTGGACTTGAAGCCATGGGACCCCAGGAAACATGAGGCCGGCTACCAACCAAGTGGCCTCTCTGAGTGCTAACCATGGGGTTCAAGACGAGGGGCTGCCGTAGGCGCTCCTCCGTGCACGCTGGCTGTCTCTGCTCCAAGCCACGCCGTAAGAGCTCCCAAGATTGAAGCAAACTCACAGCGAAGCGGTCCTCCAGTCTCCTGCTCAAACCAACTCGGCGCATCTCTGTAAAGATCCATTTGGTCGAAGGTTGCCAAGGGCCTCCTGACTGAGGCACCCTGGCTCGAAGCCTCTGCAAAAACGTTGAACTGTCTGATGCATGGGAGGATAATCTGCTACAGTTCCTAGCGTTAGTGAGAGGCTGCAAAAACGCTGAGTTTTCTGGGACAAAAACGCTAAGGGCTGAGGTGGTTTGGTTGCGGGAAAACGCCACGGATGGGGCTGATCTGCTGGGGAACTAACGCCAGAAGAGGGAACTTCAATGGCGAGGCTGATGCTGTGAAAAATGCCAAGGAGATGGGAGAGGATGGCGATGGATCTGATGCTGAGGGGGGTACTGCTGAGAAGTTGCCTGTTGAGCGGGAAGCTCCTGTTGCCTCTTCTGCCAGAAAGTGCTAACTTGGGTTTGCTTATATATTAACTTAGCAAAATTGCCCTACCTACTTTTGTTGGAAAGTCACTTAAAAATAATAAGTGAAAATAACCAATAAATAGGAAACTAGGCTAAATGCACTCGAAAATTCCCCTAACTGATGCTAATGGATTTTGATCGGAATTCCAATGATCATGCTGTGTGCAACCGGAGGATATGCATCTATGCTAAGTGACTGGGCATGCATGGTCTACGAATAGACTCACAAAAGTGCCAGATCACTGCTAATCTAACTGACTAGACTGACTGAACCCTGCTGTGGTGTAGCTTGTCCACGGACACATAGGGTTGGGATGTGTCACGTGACAGTGTGTGTGTGTGTGCGCTTTTATTTTAAGGATTTAGGTCCCTCGGCGAGTTCCATAAGTTGTTGGGGGTTAGGATTTTCAATCCTTACCCAATTTATTATTTGGGCCACTTGGCGATGATCTGGAAGTTGGTAAATCGGTCTAGGGCTTAGGCTCCTCGGCCGGGATCTATAGGTTGGCTAGGGTTAGGCTCAGGGAGTCCTTACCCTTTGGACCTTCAGTGGCCTGACATGTCAGCAGTTTGTGACAAAGCTTGCTATTTTTTCCTACGTTTTCTCCTGTTTGGGCTGATTTGGATATGTGTAGGCTATGCCTTGTCTACGACTTCCCCGTCTTCTACGCTTGTTTACCCCGACCCCTCTTCACCGAGGGGAACCCCGTAGAGGATTAAGGACACGGAGCATTGCTGGATTGTTTTGGTTTTCTCAGGTGGAGTTCTGCCATGGTTTCTCGCAAGGGGAGCAAGCCTGCGGCTTTTGGATTCAAAGGAGGAAACATGTTTCTCGTCCTTCTTTAGAGAAAGAATTGTCTGGACAACAGTGGGATCTTCTTCAACACTTGGGAAGCGGTTTCCTATGGCTGTGTTTCTTCAAGGAGAGGGATTGGCTGATTGTTGGATCTTTTGCAAATGCACGTTTTTTCTTCGAGTTGTTGATAGAGTTATCCCTATGTAGGACTTTACGTAGGCTGATATGGAGTTCCAACCTTCTCTTGCACATGCAAATGTGGATTTTCAGCCCGTCCTGAAAGAGGGGTAGCAAGTTGATGACTCAGTTGCATCTTTGTACCAAGTTGCGGATTTTGGATGACAAAGGTGGATTACTTTCCTCCTAGAGAGAGTAGAACCTGCAAGGCAAGGTAGTCGGAGTGCTTGTGAGCGGAGCTTGCAAGATCAATTGCTTGCTTGTACAGCTTGTGTGTCCACATGCCATACAAAGAGCGCCTGTGTGTCCACCTGCCGGGCATGTATTGCTACCTCAGGCTAGCAAGTCAGCAAGCACCTCTCCACCTCGGCCAACAACCGAAGCTCCTTGCCACATCATCAAGCTGCTTCAGCTCCTCAAGGATAGTTTGCTTAGCCAGAAATTGGTGACAACACGCCTACTTGTATAGGTGCAAATATGTGCCTAGCATTTGTGAAGGTTGACTTTGGCTTCTTTTGGCATATAAGAAATAAGGTGAGTAGAGGCCATCACTAAAATGAAACTTGGTGCATTAGGTGGTTAAAATGGTTTTGTAACAGCTTAAATTATCTCCTTGCTTGGACTTGGCAATAGTGTACTCACAGTTTCAACCTTTTTTAAGTAGTTATTTACACATCCCCCTCACCTAGTTATCAGACATGCAGGATATTCAGCTATTGTGGAAAGATCAAGTTAATGTATTCTTCTAGCTTAAATAACCGTGTAGAAAGGCTAAGAATGTTTAACAGTCAATTGAGAGATCTATTTCTTTCAACTTATTTCTTGTGAATGTATATGTTTATATTATATTTATTTAATTTAGTAAGCTGATCTTGTTAAAGAGCATTGGATAGTAAAGTGTCTTACTTTTCTCAGGCAATCGACCGATGCATATAGCCTTGGAGCATCACCAAAGACAAGTCTGTTCTCATGGGGCAGCAAATCATCTCCACAAAGAACCAACAAGAGGCGGCACAAATTTCCATCTACAGAGACTTTATGTGACAAAGAGGGTGGTGATGATGGACAGTACTGGTCGCGAATGAGTACTTCTCCTAAGACTATCCTACCTTCATCAAACCACCATCTCTCCATTGATGGCATAATTGAGGAGCCCTATTATGGCAATGGATCTGAAGACATGCCGTCGCATATTATTCCTCTCCTACCTTCAAGAGAAGAAGAGAAGACTCAAATCAGTATAGAGACTTCTGGACAGTGCAGCTGGATGCAAGCAACATTCAATGGTACGAATTGTAATCAAGTGATCTTTTGAAGAAGTTAAACTGAAGACTTGGAAAAAATTTATATAGAACTTTGGAACTTCAGGTGTCAATGTGATGGTTGGAGTGGGACTGCTATCATGCCCATATGCGGTGAAGGAGGGTGGGTGGGGGGGAATGGCAGTGTTGGTGCTATTTGCTCTTATATGTTGCTACACGGGTCACCTTTTGCGCAAATGCATGGACAGTCAACCCCTCGGCATACTTACCACGTACCCAGACATTGGACAGCTTGCACTGGGCAAGATGGGTCGCACAATTGTGTCGGTACGTTTGATTTTATTTGACTGCGATCTCCATATTTGGTAAAAATAATGACACAAACTACTAATGGTGTTTTGTTGTTTGCAGATGGTTCTCTATGCCGAGCTCTATGTAAGTTTCCAACCCATTGTTAAAGGTCAATTCTTGATAATTGAAAAAGTACATAATTATCCCACTTATATTATGATGATTATTGCAAACGATAATGCAGGCGTATGGTGTGGAGTTTCTCATACTAGAGGGAGACAACTTATCCAAGCTTTTTCCAAACTATCGGTTTACAATGGCTGGAATGGACATTGGCTCATATGCGATCTTTGCTATTTATGCTACAATGGTGATCCTGCCTACTGTGTGGTTGGAAAACCTCAATTGGCTCTCTGCTCTTTCGTGTGAGTATCCAAGAAATAAATGCATGGATAGTTTTTCCTACTCATCGTCAATGCTGTTGTTGCGTGTGTGCAAAGTTGTGTACGTTTGCATGCTCAACATGAGTGGTGTAGGTGTGTGTGTGAGTCTATAATTATTTTTAATTTTGTGGTTGGTAGTCATGGGAGTCGTAACAACAATCCTGGTGATGGTCCTCGTGGTTTGGGAGGGAGCTGTTGACGGAGTTGGTTTCACCAAAACAACCAGCATCGTGAATTGGCGAGACCTTCCCTTGGCAGTGGGTGTTTATTGTTTTTGCTACTCAGGACATGCTGTTTTCCCAAACATCTACTACTCCTTGAGGGACAAGAGTCGATATACCACGGTCCTCTTGATAAGGTGTCTCCCTCTTTCTCTCTCTCTCTCTCTCTCTCTCGCTAACTGTGTGTATATGTACGTATGTAGGTATCTATATATATAGATATGTATGTGTGTAGGTGTACATTGTGTGTGCTTTAATTATAGTCTTCAGTTGAAAACATATCAACAACCACCAAAAAGATATTAACAACACCGTCTGATAGTACTTCTTAGAGAGAAACAATAATTATTCATGACAAAATGTTAAGCTAAATCAAATAATAGCATGAGACTTTAATCAATGCATGAGTTCTTGATTGTGAATAGCTAGTAAGAGTACACACTCTTACATATACATACATACATAAGCGTGAGTGCGCGCTTACACTATAAGATGGTGGTGTTAATATCTTTTTGCTGCTGTTAATATATTTCCATTTGAAGACTATAATTAAAGCACATACAATGTTAAGGAAAGTTGTGTTTTTCTTTACCTCGAGTTGATTTTGTCCCTGTTTTTGTAGCTTTACCTTGTGCTTCCTCTCCTATTTTACAATGTCAGTGGTGGGATTTCGCATGTTTGGAGATGAGACACTATCCCAAATAACATTGAACCTGCCGAAGACCAACAAAGCAACCTACTTCGCCCTATTCCTAACAGTAAGTAGCTCCTCATACTGACAAAGAGCATTAATTGAGCTTTATAGTACATCACTTATACACTTATATCCTCACCTTTATCTTTTGGTTTTGTTTTTAAACTTTGGAAATAGGGCAATGATGACTTTAAGTGATTATCTTTAAAAGCACTTCACTCATTCCTTCAACACCTCTCTCTCTCTCTCTCTCTCTCTCTCTCTCTCTCAAGCACGCGTGCACACACTATATGACAAACATACTCCTTAGGTAGATACACAATTAAGTGTTTACTTCTCTTCCTTAGCTTATACATTAAAGGCAGGCCATTTAAAATGATTTAACATTTCTTATACTCGTTTGTTTTGTGTATACAGATTTTGAACCCATTGACAAAATATCCTTTAAATCTGAGCATTTTTCTTTGATTCTTACCTTAAGTTTGTACAATTCTTGAATTGAATGTAGCCCTTGACCTTAGCACACATTTGCTCTTATCATAACCCCAATTGCAGATGGGATAGAAGAGCTCATACCTACGGAGAGTCTTGGACCTTGCCAAAAAAAAGCATTAAAGATGACACTGCGAACACTCCTTGTCATTTCCAATTTGTGTGTAGCAACTTTGGTGCCTTTTTTTGGTGAGTATATGTTTGTGCAATTTTAGTTACTTTCTTTCTCTACGTTTGAGTAATTTTATTCACTGTTTTTGGCAGGATATATGATGTCGTTCATTGGTTCAGTCCTCACTAGCCTTGTGGTGAGCTTTTTTGCTATCAAACCTTTAGCATGCTTGATTTGGATTAATGTGTATGCCCACGTGCTTGTTTCAATTTTGTTTTTATACTTTAGACTAACATCAACATCAAACAATGCTTGATTTAGATTAATGTGTATGAAAGTGTGTGGTTTTAAGGTCCTGTAGAATTGCTCGCTGCTCCCCCCCCCCTTCCTTTCATGCTGCTCCCCTCTCCCCCTACCGAGCGCTGCTGCCCCCTCGCGCCCCAGCCCTCGCCTTGCTTCGGCCCCGCATCTCTACCCTCGACCGTCCGAACCTGTGCCCTACCTCAGCCTGCACCCCATCCCGCCCAGTAACCCTCGCAGCATCTGCACCCCAACCCCCCCAAACCCCCCCCACTGCCCCCCCAACTCTCTCCTCCCTTGCCAGTAGCCGGTAGGCTACCTTCAACACTTCGGTGGCCCTCATCATCGTTTTTGCCTTCCTCTTTCCAGCAACAGACACATAATGGCGGCCCCTGCTCCACCTCATAGGGACTCCACAGAAGCCCCGTCGTCCGACACTGGGGAGCCGACCCTTTGACATGGTGTAAGGTGTAGCAGAATGAATGTTGAACTTAGCTCCAGATGAGTGCTCCGAACTGTGCTCAAGGTTCCTTTTAGTTAGGCAAGGGAGAGCCTTCCGTGCTTTAATGAGAAAGTGCAATGGACACAAACAAAGTGAATGAACACTATGAATGAAGGTGCATGAGTCTGAGAGATAGAGAGAGAAGAGAATACAACACCGGGAAGTTGTCAAACCCTCCTCCAAGGGCCCCACTCTCGATGGCGAGAGCGGTCTACTTATGATTGCACAAATCTCTACAATGCTTGGACTTGTCGACGATGTCGACGACTATGAGGACGACGGCGAGACGGGCTGAAATCTGCAAATCTTTATTTGCTGAATTCTGGCTCTATGTCGGTGACGATGGCGATGACGACGATGCGCTGAAAACGCAGATGCTGAAATCTGCGTTTTCCGGGCTGAATCTGCAAACTTCGCGGGATCTAATCGTGTGGTGAGGACCTGCTGTGGAAAGGTGAGATCTGCGAGGTTCGGGGGTTCTACTACGAGTCTAGCCGCTGAAAACTGAAAACGCTGATGCTAACTGAGGTTCTGTCACGATGAATCTGCAAAACGCTGAGTTGCTTTGCTGATGCAAAAACGCTAGGGCTGATTTTTGCTGCTAGGGGAAATCTACTAACGCTAGGGCTGATCTGCTGTCGTGAAGTGGTTCTGCTGTGTCTTCCAATGCCGAAGCTGCTCTGCAATGCAAAAACGCCAAGGCTGATCTGTCTTGCAAAAAACGCTAGCTTTGATGTTGTGTTGCAAAAACGCTAGGCCATGCTGGGGGGTCCTGCTGAGAAGGTGCCTATTGAGCAAGGTGCTCCTGCTTCCTCTTCTGCCAGAAAGTGCTAGCTCTGGTTTGCTTATATATTATCTTAGCAAAATTGCCCTACCTAGTTCCCAACAAAAGTCACTTAATAAATAAGTGAAAAATGTCAAAAATAGGGAAAATAGGTTTAATGCATTGGAAAATTTCCCTAATGGATTCTGATGGGAATGCTGATGATCGTACTGTGTGCAACCGGAGGATATGCATCTACTCTACGTGACTAATCATGCACGGTCTGCGAACAGACTCACAAAAGTGCCAGATCACTTCCTACTCTAGACTGACTTGATTGAACTGAACCCTCGTCATGCTGTAGCTTGTCCACGGACACATAGGGTTGGATGTGTCACGTGACATCCCCTCCTTTCCAAAGTGAGATATTGGTACCGAACTGTATGGCGTCGAGGGAGATTGCCCCAACAACATTCGGAATTCTCGAAAGGACTCGTCGCCGGCCCACTCTGATGTGTGGGTCGTGCGATACTTGAACTTCATAAAGGTCTGCAAAGTCTTCTTCTTTGGGCCGCACCGAAAGCGACATAAAGTCATCTTCAATGCTTCCACTTCGTCTAGAATCATGCGTCTATCTTCTTCAAGAATCTCCGAGGATGAAAATTCCTGAAACCACTTCCAACACAAAAACATGAACATACCCATTCCACGTAAAGTGACTAGAAAAATTCTATTCTTTCGAAAAAACTGTGCATGCAATGGAGATGAACATAGAGACGGAGTGCCGAACTGTTCATCAAACACATGGAAACAATGAGATCGAATCTTGTTGTGCTGATCTAAATCAATCAACTGTGGCAACTCACGACGGAAGTGCCCATGCTTGATGCTCAATCTTTCTTGTGCTCAATCTGTCATGCCAAGGGAGAGACATGGAATGTGACTTCCTTGAATGCATACTTTTTATCTTTTCATGAGTAATCCGCATACATCCGTGCTCATTCATGAGTGAATCGTGTTCATCGTGCAATATGTCATGCCTATGAAAAGGGATCACATAAGGACGATGACAAAAATAGAGGAAACCATCACGAATGAAACACTCGAACAATGCGTGCTGACTAATCATTCGAACACATAATACTTCCTGTGAGGGTTCTTGAGATCTAGGCTCGAAAGCCAAGATCAGTTCTTCGTGTTTGATCGAATCTTCCCGTGGGGGTTCTGTGGACCTCGACTCAAAAGCCAAGATCGGTTTCTCGTGATTGATCGAATCTGCAATGAGGTTAGCTTCACTAGAGAAAGTATCGACTAACACATCATCCTTGTGAATAATCACGTCATCTTCATGCAAATCATCATGCTTGTGAGAAATCACATCTTGATCATCATGCAAATCATCATGCTTATCATTATTAGGCAATTCATCATGTTTATCATCATGCAAATCTTGTGTATCATGCTTTGGAGAAGAAGAGACTGAGAGAGTCTCCTTTTCCCGAATCTCTTGCATCTGTGTCTGCACTTGAGAAAAGAGTCGCAACATCTCTTTCATGTGTCGATCGTTCATTTCTTTTCTTGCTTTATTCTTGCGATCAAATTCTGCTTATCTTTCTTTGGTTTCCAATCGTGCTTCACGCTCTATGGCTACCACTCTGTCTTCGTATTTACGCTCAATTTCTGCTTTTCTTGCTTCGCGTTCTAAATTGCTGTCCATAAACATCTGCTCCAACTCCTCCATAGGAGTTAGTGCAATCCGTGGCGTAGATGGGGAAGGGGGAGGGTCGGAAAAAACTCCTCTGGGGAAAATTCTTCGCCACTCCCATGCTCATCACCTCCATGCGAAGTATCCATTCCGCTTCGGGTAATGACCATTCTGAAGTCGTGGGTTCTTGTGGTCTTGGGTTCTGAAGTTCACGAGGAACTTGGGTTCTTGTGGGTCTTGGGTTCTGGGGTTCTTGGGGGTCTTGAGGTTCTTGGGGTTCTTGAGGTTCTTGCGGGCCTTGGGGTTCTTGAGGTTCTTCTTTCGCTTGCAATTTGTGTTAGAGAAGGATCTTCTCTTCACCCGAGTTGTGCTCTTTTCCATGGATGCACCCCTTGGCGGCCTTGCGCTCACACCAAGGTTGCTTTTTCCCACCTCACGTTGATTGGCCGGCCGCTAAGTGCACGGTCCGCTCTCAATGAGTGAAAAGAGGCACAAGGGGAGGTTGGACAAGCCCTTCTTTCTTGGCTTTCCTGTCACTCTTCAAAAACACGATTAGGAATCGACACGCCCAAGAGGACTTGGGTTACGTGCGACCGCAACAAGCAAAAAAAATTTCTGTGGTTCTCGTGGTTCTTTCCTTGAGTGATACAGAACACTGCCAAAGCTCTGATACCAATGTAAGGTGCAGCGGAGTGAATGTTGAACTTTGCTCAAGATGAGTGCTCCGAACTGTGCTCAAGGTTCCTTTTACTTAGGGAAGGGAGAGCCTTCCGTGCTTTAATGAGAAAGTGCAATGGACACAAACAAAGTGAATGAACGTTGTGAATGAAGGTGCATGAGTCTGAGAGATAGAGAGAGAAGAGAATACGACACCGGGAAGTTGTCAAACCCTCCTCCAAGGGCCCCACTCTCGATGGCGAGAGCGGTCTACTTATGATTGCACAAATCTCTACAATGCTTGGACTTGCCGACGATGTCGACGACTATGAGGACGACGACGAGACGGGCTGAAATCTGAAAATGCTAAAGGCTGAAATCTGCAAATCTTTATCTGCTGAATTCTGACTCTCTGTCGGTGACGATGTCGATGACGACGATGCGACGACGACGCGCTGAAAACGCAGATGCTGAAATCTGCGTTTTCCGGGCTGAATCTGCAAACTTCGCGGGATCTTACCGTGCGGCGAGGATCTGCTTCGGAAAGGTGAGATCTGCGAGGTTCGGGGGTTCTACTGCGGAGTCTGACTGCTGAAAACTGAAAATGCTGATGCTAACTGAGGTTCTGTCGCGATGAATCTGCAAAACGCTGAGTTGCTTTGCTGATGCAAAAACGCTAGGGCTGATTTCTGCTGCTAGGGGAAATCTACTAACGCTAGGGCTGATCTGCTGTCGTGAAGTGGTTCTGCTGTGTCTGCTAATGCCGAAGCTGCTCTGCAATGCAAAAACGCCAAGGCTGATCTGTCTTGCAAAAAACGTTTCGGTCGGCCTACATCAGGCCAGCAGTAGTGGGTTCCCACAGGGAACCGTTTCGACCCTTTACAGCAGGATGAGCCGGCGGATACCCTCTCCACCTCAGTTTTCCATCGACAACTCCTCCCCCCCCACCCCACGCCAATTCGTCGTCTATTCCCTCCCATACCCCGCCGCCGGCCCAAGGGATTGATCACTTCGCGGCGGCAGCTCTCTCGTGGCAGTGTATTTTTCACAAGACGTTTGCTGGTGCAGGCGTCGCCCTTTGTGGCAGTCCCTTGTGGGCTGACCAGTTTCGATCTATCGCCCTGGGACTTCTTCGACTACGACTTTACACGTTTTCTTGGCGACTCTTCTCTCGACCTTGAGGTGGCTTGCTTCAGAGTCCATGTACTATTTCTAGCAACTAGAGGGGCAAAGGCCCTAGACACAGCGGTTGGGTTCTCTTTTCCAGTGTGTGGCAGGGATCAGATTGAGTGGACTATGCATATGGTGCTGAATTGGCTTCATGTTCAAGCTCTCGAGTTCTCTCACCACACCGGAGACTTGGGGGTGATAGATTTTATATAAATACTGTGGCCATTGGCCAAGTTCTGTGTGACACCACTAGATACAGCAGGATGTAGACACATTGTGGTACACTTTTTTGCAGACACACAAAGTGCACGTTGCTATGTATATGTTCGTGAGGATTCTTGAATAGAGAATGTAGCTCTACGGACTGCACGCCCAGCTTCGGTGTGGGTCCCCGATAGGCACTCCAGACACGACTTTCTGGAGCTCGCTCGGATGCAGATTACTCCCCATCCAAGCTTGCCTCGAAGATTGCAAGATTGGTTGTAGTAGCAGCATCAGCCTTCTCTCATTGACCCCATGAGGATCGTCTCATGAAATGTGCAGGGGTTAGGTGGACCTCAGTTTCTACGCGAGAGAGGTCGACTCAAACAGGAGCTTCAGAGATGCCTTGTGGGTGGAGCGATTGATAGGCTTATGCTCCAAGAGCATCACTTCTGTGAGAGCCACATCAAGCGCTGTGGACGGATCTTGTTTGGTCGCTATGAAACCTTTTTTGTTCAGTTGCTTTTGGGCCTGGTGGCATTCACGGAGGTGTATATATGCATCGTGGGCAGAGGCATCAGTGTGCCATGCAGGGCCCATTGGATGACTATGCAGATACATGGCTGCCTTGTTGGTTTTCTGAACATTTATGCGCCCAACCATGCAAGGGCACGGGTTGAGTTTTGGTCACATTTGGTGGAGAGCAGTGGTGCATTGAAGAGATTTCAACATGCTTGAGGACCCCTCAGATAGGATTAAGGGCAGTCATGCTACTGTACATGGGGCTGAGTTGGCTGTTTGGGAACGGCTATGTATGACCTTGCGGATTTCGGATGTTTGGCAACATGCTGGCTTTGCACAGCCCTTAGACAACCTCTTTCTCTCTAGATTTGACCACAGAGTAGGTGGAGTGAATCTATCCAGGATAGATCGCTTCTATGCTAGTGAGCATTTTTGTGACTTGGGTGGTTTAGTTTGCATTTTGGCAGGGACTACCTTCTCTGATCGCGCGCTAGTGATCCTTACTCTAGCCGACAGACACAGGAGTGACAGTTGTCACAGACTTTGGCACCCCAAGTCGAGAATCCAATACGACACATGAGAGAATCACCAAAAATATTTCACAACTTTAAAAATAGAGTCGACACGGACCGGCATAGTTCCGTGCCCAGAGGTATTGGCCCTAAAATCTGGCGGCCCTTTCGGTATTTCTTTTTATATTAATGCTTAAGCAAAGTACAACTCCCGGGGGTCCTTTGCTCTCAGACTCTGCGTCTGGATGCTTTGCAGAGTGAGGCCCCAAGGGTCTATTTATTCTTACAAGGGATGCCCCAAAAGCTTGTAACTCAAAAGCAAGTAGTTCCAAAAGCACTTGTTCCAAAAACTGCAAGAAAAGCAGCCAGCACACTTTGTGGAAATCCATACAGTACATATAGTCTGCCACGTCATTAGCTGTCAGTGTGAATTGCGGAAATCCGTATTGTCCGCCACGTCAACATGTCAGCGTGAATTCCGGCATGTCTTGCTGCCATGTCAACATGCCGTACGGTCTGCCACATCATTTGTTGTTGTTGTTGTTGTTGTTGTGTGTGTGTGTGTGTATGTCCGAATAGTATTGCTACATCATCATTGTGTGACATACTCTCCTCTTGAAAGAATTGTAATCGCCCTCGATTACGCCCGCAATCTCAGACATAATCCATAAACCAGTTTAGCAGACACTAAATACCGATGCACTTGACGACACAAATCCAGTACTTATACAAAGACGACAGTCACATCACATCACATTCAGACCATATTACATAGAGTTTAGGACCGTGATTCCTGGCAACATATTTAGCAATCGCATCTAGATCCGCACTGGACCTCACTGTTGGATTGACTAATCCCATATTGCGATCACGTCCATAGATTTCATTTTCATCTAGGAAAATGATTTCTGGCAACGTATTTACTAATCGCATCTAGATCCATCCCGGATCTCACTGATGTCGGGTTAACTAATCCCATATTGTGATCATGTCCATAGATTTCTCTAGACCGAAATGCTGCAATCATTTGGTCAATCATTCCATCTGCACTCAAGCACTGTCGTGTGCGAGTAATCATTTCCGGGGATCCCAATCCATCAATCACACACTGAGTTCATGCTGAACAAAGTGGTTCAATCATTCAGTTCTAGGTGTGTGGCCATCTCATCCCGCAAGAACTCTGGATGCACTCACGACAGTTCCATTGAATCATTCATGATTCAAAATTCATTATCAGGTTCATTCGGGAGCTGTCATTGCTCCAAAATCATCTCATTCTCGTTTCTGTTATCTACTCACAAATAGCAGGATCTTCCATAAAACATTAGTTTCATACTTAAATCAGATTCATCTTTGGAAATTCCTATTTCCAAGTTCTTCATTCACACACTTGGTTCATATTGAACAAAGTGTTTCAATCATCTAGTCATCTCATCCGTTCAGAAGTCTTGATGCACCTAGATTCCCGTGTAGTCATCTCATCCCGTAGGAACTTTTGATGCGCTCACAACAGTAGCTAGTCATCTCATTCATATGGGAATCTTGATGCACTAGAATCATCATCATTCATTTAAAGTTCATGCTTCTTGTCTTGAATCGTGATCGGGTTCATTCCAGAGCTGTCGTCGCTCCCAACACGTCAACATCTTATTCTCGATTTCACCTGCAAAACAGGCAAAATTTCAAGCAGTGGTATGTAGGGTGCGTTGGTAAGATTTGGGAGTGGAGACCGGAGTAGTATTAGGCATTGAAAATGCCGATCGAAATGATGTCGCCGCCGTCTCCGTTGTTGTCGTATTACTATCACCACCAACCGATGAAGAAGGTGTAGAAGAGGGAAAAACCAAGTCGTTGGGGTCGATTGCGGGACGCTTCGGCCTTGCCGCATCTTTCTCTTCTTTGTTGGCTTTGATGGCGGCATCCTTGGTTTCAAATGCCTTCAACAATTGCTCGTTGACTTCCTTGCATATTGCTACTTGTTGTTCCTCTAGCTTAAGGAGGTGAGCACGGACTTTGATTGTGTTGGATTGCCACATAGTTTGCACTTCCATGCACGCGCACCACCGGCCTTTCCCAACACTCGGGAATGCACTTTGTCCCACCATGAAGCTTCATCCTTCTTTTTCTTCGCGCCCAAGGACACACGTTCACTTGATGCAAAAGCTTGGGCCATGAGAATTGTCACTCGAAAGACGGAGGGAGCTTGTGCGCGCGCGCGAGAGAGAGAGAGAGAGAGAGAGAGAGAGAGAGAGAGAGAGAGAGAGAGAGAGAGAGAGAGAGAGAGAGAGAAAGAGAGAGAGAGGTTGCGGCGTGGAGCTTGAAACTTGAGCCTTGAGGCTTGAGCAAAAGAGGGAGAGACTTGAAGCTTGAGGGCTTGACTCTTGAGCCTTGAGGCTTAAAGCCTTGAGGCCCAAGTGGCAAGAGAGAGGGGGAGAGACCGTAGACGAGACTCGAGAGAGGGAAAATAAATGGAGAGATCTTCGAGCTTCAAGCTTGAGCCTTGAAGGCTTGAGGCCCAAGGGATGCGGAGAGACTCGAGAGAGGCTCGAGGGAGAGGCTAGAAAATGTGAGGCTTGAGGCTTGAGCGACGGCGCGGAGAGCCTTGAGGCTTGAGGTTGATTGTTGAGAGCTTGAAGGCTTGAGGGAGGGATGATCTATTATATAAGAAAGCCATCCCCCCCCCCCCCTTTCCCCAAAAAAAAAAAACGTTAAAAAACGCTGCCCAAAAACGTCTCTGTTTTTTTTAAAAAATGGTCAAAAATTTCAAACTGCTGTTCGGGACAGTCCGCTTTTTCGCCGTTCTGAAGCCCGTTCCGGTTACGCATTTGGGCGGAATGTCCGTTCCCGTTTCGGGTGCGTGGCTCAAGTGGGAATGCATTTTGGGAAGGGCAAGGGCCTGTTCCAACCATTCCCTGTTACTCTGGGAGGAGGGTCTCACAGCTGAGTTCCTGACAGACTTTTGGGAGTGCTTGTGGGGCAGCAGACAGCCGAGGAAAGTCACCATGTTCTAGTAGCTCGTCACCCATCGAGCTACTGTAGTGGGGAGTTGGTTGGTCTATAGTGGCCATTCGGCGGGCTGTGCCGTGTGTGGCCACCCACTTGAGTCGTTGTCTATGGGACTGCCTCATGGCGCAGTAGGTTTGGCTTCGGATTCTACGGCTGATGCCAACCCTGTCGTAAGCTAGTCAGGGGTGCTGCTGCTTGGTCACCCTCATGAGCCTAGCACTTCGTTGTGAGATGTCCTCAGCTAGCAGGATGATTGTGATAGAGGAGGGCTATCCACTCTCCAGCCTATCACAGAGCTTACACCCCAGGAATGGACCAGTGATAGAGAGCTTTGCTGGGAGCTTACCTGCAGCCTGACTCTCTGGTTCATATGGAGAGCCCGGTGCTTCTGTATCTTCGAGGCTTGGCCCATCCCACCAGTGGAGACTATACTAGATATATGGGTGGAGCTGATCCACACACTTCGAGGTTAGTTCGAGAGGCTGCAAGACAGCTCCGACCGTATCCAGGAGCGCCGCGAGGCATTTCTATGAATTTGGCGTCCAGATCCCTTTCTACACCATGGCCCATGGGGCTTCTAGATGGCATTCTCGGCCACCTATGTTCCCATATCTTGATTTAGCTGTCATTGTACATATCTCATTTTTTCATTGGGAGAGTCTCCCCTCATGCTGATGTATCCCCCCCCCCCCCCCCCCCTTCCCCTTTTGTTGGGTAGTTTTATTAACTAATAGAAGGGATCTTTTCCTTGGGAAAAAAAAGTATGTGGTTTTAATTTCGTTTTTTTTTTCTCTAGGCTTACATCAACAACGATTGTTTGTGTGCAGACCTTGATTTTTCCATGTGTATGCTTCTTGAAGATCTACAAGAAAAACACAACTAGACTACAGGTAAGATGTGTGTCACTCAAAACACGCTTCGAAGCGCAATTATTCTCGAAGCATAGATGCCTAACTTCATAAATGTCTTTTGTGCCCAGGCGGTTTTGTGCAGAATAATCATTGTGATTGGCATGATTGCAAGTGCGGTTGGAATGTATGCATCTGTGATCAAAATTGCTAGCAAGTATTGAGTGTAGCTAACTTCTTCTAGAGTCAAGGAAGCACACTAACCATCAAACTAACCAATTTTTTGAAGAGGTAATCTTTTCGATGGCTCTAATCAAACAAAATTCTTTAATTTTCACCATAGTAATATACTAACAATAATCATACCCCACCAACAAATAGTGAGTGATGACTACATTGTGGTGACTAATGACCAAGTTTTTGATAAACATGGTCAAAAGAGAACTTACATTTCACCAATGATTACAAAACTCTCTCAACCACACCGTGTTTCAGTCCATAATAAAGTAGTTATGTCAATACAATGCAAATCTCTCTCTCTCTCTCTCTCTCACACACACACACACACACACACACACACATTTTATGAAATACTAGAAACCACCATGTAACTCCTAAAATATCCAAAAAAGGTAGTCTAATGAAAAAAAAAGTCATAAATGGTAATGACCAAGGTTCAACTTAATCAAATTTAAACACATTCCCATTGACCAAGGTCACCTATCAATTTAAAGAAATCTAGAATATCATTAATCTTGTTACTTGTAGGCACATACCCTTCCTTCCTCGATTGCGGTTTCGATTGATGCTCTCTGTGTGTGTGTGTGTGAATGTAATGGAGTCGATGGTGCAAAAGAGATTGGATTATTAGATTGCTACTTTTGATTTGTGGAAATCGAAAACAGAAAAGTACATAGCGGTAAAAGATGCTTTCATTGAAGATCTTGAGGGCGACTTGCAACTCAAAAGTAGTACAGTGGGTCTGCATTTACAAGAAAAGATAAAAGAGCCGAAGTCATATCGTGAATGGATTGAAGGTTTGGAATGATGTGGTCAAACAACATGAGGAAAACATAATGGATTGAAATTGTGGCAAGCAGAAGTTAGCTCCTCACCTACAAGAACCTAAGGGAAATGTGAGCATTGAATGTACGAGTTATGGGATGCAAGGAGGAAAAAAATCCAAAAGATAATGCATTGGCTTATGTATAAAAAACAGGGCAAAGAAAAGTTTCCCATAGATGCATGGAGAGTACAAAAGGAATAATGAAATTTGTTGATTTTGAGGAGGAGAAAACATTTCTCTCATCGATGTGCCTTAATGGGTAAAAAACATGTTTTTGGAGGCTCAAGTAGCACATCAGAAAAAATGCACTCCACATATTCTTGATGCGAGAAAGAAAGGAAACTGGACTATTTATAGAGATGGGAGAGTGATCAATGTGGAGAAATGGAGTGCATGATGGTGCATGACCTATAGGGCCATGCTAAGAATTTGTAGTATGGAATTATCATGGATCTTAGCATGACTTTTGAGAAGACTTTTAGAGGACGGGATATTCTTCTATATTCCATCCTCTTAGGACAAGAAACTTACCCGCAAATTGAGGGTATAGATGGGAATTGGAAAGACACCCAATAAGGGGTCATAAGGAGTTGCCTTGCTTTATAGGGAGGAGTTACATCCCATCGTACGAATAGTACAAAGGGACTAGCATGCTTGCCAAGTTGCCTTCATCGAAACATTAGCAGAGGATTTTTGTGAGTATGAATATGTAAATCTTGCATTGAGAGAGTTTTTGATGATTTTATGCAGAGAAAGTATGATAAATATCTCCTAAGATGGGAGCTATGCATGGGTTAGCCATAAGAATTGGCATCGCTAAATGCCCATCATCAAGAGGACTAACATATTACCCACACTGCCATGGTGCCAAAACCATGCCATTGGATGATGTATATGCTCAGCTTGCTCTTGTACCATATTACCCACACTGGCATGGTGCCAACACAATGGGATTATGCATATGCTCAACTTGCTCTTATACCATATTACCCACACTAGCATGGTGTCATCACCATTCCATTGGATGATGCATATGCTCAGCTTGCTCTTGTACCATATTACTCCCAATGGTGCCAGCACAATGGGATTATGTATATGTTCATCTTTCATGAGTTACATGTTTCAACAAGATGGATTGGAGTTTGCATACCTAACTTTCATACTACATTGCTATACTACACAACCATGGACATCCACAACTGACGTCCTTATCATAGAAACAATTTCTCTAAGGAGACCAATCATGTCCATACTTATGAGATCTTTAGATTCCTAGTAACTGTGGACCGAGTGTGGACCCCTGTGCACCTTTGACAAAGCTTACATACCACCTTAGAGATGTTATTCATGTGGTAGGAGCTACAATCTTTCCCCGGTCTAGCAATATAGCTAGACATGGTACTCACACTATGCCTTGAATAGCTGGTATCATGATGAGTGAGGAGAAACTAGAAGCTGATTACAAAGAGATTTAGTGATAGGGGACACCACACGTCAAAAAACACATTACGAGATAGTGACATGATGTAAAAATTGCCACCCTTTAGTATCCCTTGGATGAATATTACTCACATTTACACATTCAGAGATCAAAAAGGTGAATAGACAGGATCTAAGGAAAATTCATTCTTCACTTTATCGAGTATTGATTTACTTTGTGTAGGAAATGGTCGTGCAGTGACCATTCCTTGAAGTAACGGGCGACCACATGGCGACCGACGGAGGTCGAGAGCCATGGTGGGAGCATGTTTTTTAGGAAATGGTCACGGCATGACCATTCCCGACTGTCAATGTTTGTGGGGACGGGGGCCGGGTTACACACTCCTATGCAGTTGACAGTTGTCACGGGTAGACTATTTGCACGCCACTGCAGCATAAATTTTGAGCGCTGAGGTGGCAATTATTGGTTGAAATTCCAGGTGTTGATCTAGCTTTTGTTGGTTCGCTAGGCAAGTAAAATTTTCCTGCTGCTGATGTGACCTTAACTTGTCGGTTGTTTGCATGGAATCTGTTGTAGAAGGGCGAGCAGATGGACAACTGAGAGAGCTCGCCCCCTGCCCACGACCAAGTATATACACTTCAGTGCCCCATGAGCAGCAGATAGACTTAGATCCAAAGACAAAGGAGCATTACAGATGTCGATGTACAATATATCATGAAATACAAGGAGGATGTCATTGTCTCTTGAGAGATGGATTCGAGCCTCTCTTCTAGATGATGGATAATTGTCACCACATAGGCCTTGGGCTATTCTTGTTGGAGCTTTATAAGAACATACAACACCGTCTATGTGCCCTAGAAAAGGATCCACTCAAAGGTTAGTGGTAGACTCTTTCGGAGCACTAGCTCCCAACAAGATTGATGACACTCCCATATTTTGACTCTTCAAATAGTGCTATAAACACCATATTAGTGAATTTGGAAACTTCCCAATTCCCACTTTCAAAACACTCTTAAGATTTGACCACATTGCCAAATCTTAACCAAAGTTTTGAGAGCATGGCTCGGAAGAGCTTTTCAAGTACTACCTTGTGGATGCCTTTGGCCTTGAAAAGTAATTTGAGATTGGTCCATATGGCCAAATCTTTAATACATAGGTGACTCCTAAATTGGCTGTAAAGTCTCCAACTGTATAATATGGTGTTTATAGCGATTTTCTTATCGCTATAAACACCATATTAGATGCCTAGATGTGGCAATGATAAATAGCGACTTCGTTGGCTAGGGCTACGAGAGCGTTAATATTTTCTTATTGCTATAAACACCATATTAGACTCTGTCATCGGCCATTGCATCATGGCGTTAATTTCCTCCTAAGTTAGAACCTTGTACGAGCCACTCTATGTCTCTCAATAATCGCCTAGATGTGGCAATAATAATTAGCGACTTCGTTGGCTAGGGCTATGAGAGCGTTAAGATTTTCCTAATATAGATGAGGGCACTGCCTCCAATTAAGAATTGAAATTGCTGGTCAACAACTTGTTGCTCCTGACTATGGCAATTTAATTTGCCTCTCTCATACACAAATATCAACATAACCCTCACTTTCCTCCCCACCTAATCTATTAACAGATGTCTACTAACATAAAAACCTCGAAACATACACAAGGGATGCTGGTGCAAACGGAGCCATTGTCAAGGAGAAGTCATTTTAATTCCCTCAAAAGAGGTTGACGTTCCCTTGTTGGCCTACTAGGGGGTGACAAGGAAACAAGTGGCTGTAAGAAGGGAGGGCCACGTGTGATGGACTAGCAAGGCTCTCTAAAGTATATGGTTGATACTCCACTACTCATCAAAGGGCATGTCTACTTAATCTATGAGGTGGATGCAATGGTTTGCTCCCTTGTATGTTTGGCCAAGTGTGTTGTGTGTGTGGGTATGCATGCTTGGGTCTATGTGTTGTTTATACAAGCGTATTTGTGTGTGTTTGCATGCTTGCTTGGGTGTGTTTAACCTAGCTGGTATAGAATCCTTGTGGTGCCAAGGTTCAAATCCACTAACTCTTCTCCTTTGACTAGCTTAGAGAACTTCCTTTTTCTGAAAAAGGTTTTCTCTTCATCAAGTATCTCATCCCACTTTGGTATCTTTGCTACTAAGATACTCGAGAGATCTTCTTTTTGCTCTGCTATGACAGGCTGTGGTTTAGCTGCTGTCACCCACTTTCGGTTAGACTAACTTGGACTCAGCCCAATTCCTAGGGCTAGAGTCCAACTCCCCTCATTTCTAGATAGATCTTTAAGTCTCTTGGGATAGTTTCCTACGACGTTAAAATTCTCTTCTTCATCTCTTCTTCGAGCTTCTTCTTAACATTGGACAACTTTGAATCGGCACTACTCTCATCTTCGGCTATGCCATCTTTGATGACCTCCCTTTGTACCGGCACATGATCCTTGGCACATTGTCTTCTCTTATCCTTTTCTAATAATTAGGCGACTTCGATTCTCAACAAGGTCGTCCACAGTAGACGAGGGCACTGCCTCCAATTAAGAATTGAAAGTGCTGGTCAACAACTTGTTGCTCCTGACTGTGGCAATTTAATCTGCCTCTCTCATACACAAATATCAAGATAACCCTCACTTTCCATCCCACCTACTCTATTAACAGATGTCTACTAACGTAAAAACCTCGGAACATACACAAGCGATGCTGGTGCAAAAGGACCCATTGTCAAGGAGAAGTCATTTCAATGCCCTCAAAAGAGGCAGATCTTCCCTTCTTGGCCTACTAGAGGGTGACAAGGAAACAAGTGGCTGTAAGAAGGGAAGGCCATGTGCGATGGACTAACAGAGCTCTTTACAGTATATGGTTGATACTCCACTACTCATCAAAGGGCATGTCTACTTAATCTATGAGGTGGATGCAATGCTTTGCTCCCTTATATGTTTGGCCAAGTGTGTTGTGTGTGTGGGTTTGCATGCCTGGGCCTATGTGTTGTTTACACAAACGTATTTGTGTGTGTTTGCATGCTCGCTTGTGTGTTTTTAACCTAGCTGGTATAGAATCTTGGTGGTGCCAAGGTTCAAATCCACTAACTCTTCTCCTTTGACTAGCTTAGAGAACTTCCTTTTCCTGAAAATGGTTTTCTCTTAATCAAGTATCTCATCCCACTTTGGTATCTTTGCTACTAAGATACTCAAGAGATCTTCTTTTTCCTCTGCTATGACAGGCTGTGGTTTAGCTGGCTGTCACCCACTTTCGGTTAGACTAACTTGGAGTCATTTCAATGCCCTCAAAAGAGGCAGATCTTCCCTTCTTGGCCTACTATATTCTCTCATGGTATGTGCAAATGGCTCTTGTCGATTAAAAAAAATGTGTAGTGTGGTGTATGACACATAGATCCTGATATGGCATGCAATTTCATAGCGTGCTGCAAGTAGTGCACTTTAGTCAAAGAGATGACTAGCTTAGCTTGTCAACGTTGCTTGCTTCGAAGCTTTTCTGCAATTTATACAATTAAGAGCTCAATAGATTTTTCCTTATGTTTTCAAACAGTGTGGAATTCTTTCATAGCAGATAAATCATTGATATTGTGCATTGCGAGTAGGACCGCTATTGCCTCTTAATTAGAATTGTCCATCAAAGTCAATAGCTCATAATAGTCATAACAACATGGTCTCAGACTTTGACTAGGCTCTCTAGAGAGCTACATTCAACCTAATTGTGGCTAGATAAATCAGTTTTTGGTCAAATACAAACACTGCCAAAGATTCAACCTTGAGCCTACAGCTCGTGGCTTAAGCTACTGTCCTTTGTTTGTTATTTTCTCCTTTCAAATGGCTTATACGATGAATTTCACTATCGTGAAACTCAAGCCCTAAGAATTGGGCTGAGTCCAAGTTAGTCTAACCGAAAGTGGGTGACAACAGCTAAACCACAGCCTGTCATAGCAGAGGAAAAAGAAGATCTCTTGAGTATCTTAGTAGCAAAGATACCAGAGTGGGATGAGATACTTGATGAAGAGAAAACCTTTTTCAGGAAACAAAGTTCTCTAAGCTAGTCAAAGGAGAAGAGTTAGTGGATTTGAAACTTGGCACCACCGAGATTCTATACGAGCTAGTCAAAGGCGCTCATGTATTTTTCTCTAACTCTTTCTCTCTCTCTCTCTCTCTCTCTCTCTCTCTCTCTCTCTCTCTCTATATATATATATATATATATATATATATATAAATTATATATTTACATAAAAAAATAAAAAATAAATTAAAAAATAAAAATATTAATAATTTTCATAAATAAAAAAATAAAAATAAATAAAGATAATAATGAATATATAAATAAAAAATAAGTATATAAATACAAAAAGAAATATATATAGATACTTTTCTTTAAATTTGCAACTCAAATACGTCGAAGCACTCTGTATTACGTGGTTTTTCTATTCCAAATTAAAAACCACGTAGAGGAGATAGAGCTGCTCTCTTGGAATGCCAGCCAGCTCTTTTGCGATTCTTCTTCTTCTGCAGGTGCAGAGAGTAGCGATGAAGAGGATGTGGAGCGTACCCCTATCCCGCGCATTGCAAAATATCACTCTTCTCCCCAACTATGGCCCTGGAGCTACATGCAAAGCATCTCTCTCTCTCTCTCTCTCTCTCTCTCTCACATACACACACACACAAGACATGCTGGGAGACTGCACACACACACACACACACCCCGATACACAAGACATGTACGTGAGAGAGAGAGAGAGAGAGAGAGAGAGAGAGAGAGAGAGAGAGAGAGAGAGAGAGAGAGAGAGAGAGAGAGAGAGAGAGAGAGAGAGAGAGAGAGAGAGAGAGAGAGAGAGAGAGAGATGATGCTCGACATCCTAGGCATAGACGGTTCACGTCACTGGTTGTAGGACAACGTCGCAAGTATGGATGGGTCGTGGCAGGTCTCCCAGACTTCACGCTAGCGACTGCTCTGCTATCAACCAAATACTGTAGAGAGCCCTGTTAGTCCATCACACGTGGCCCTCCCTTCTTACAACCACTTGTTTCCTTGTCCCCCCCGGGTGGTACTCTAGTGCTCATCAAAGGGCATGTCTACTTAACCTATGAGGTGGATGCAATGCTTTGCTCCCTTGTATGTTTGGCCAAGTGTGCTGTGTGTGCCCCGGAGATACAGGCAAAGCATCTCTCTCTCTCTCTCTCTCTCTCTCTCTCTCTCTCTCTCTCTCTCTCCCACACACACGCACACACACACACACAAGACACACTGGGAGACAACGTACACACACACACACCCCAATACACAAGACATGTACGAGAGAGAGAGAGAGAGAGAGAGAGAGAGAGAGAGAGAGAGAGAGAGAGAGAGAGAGAGAGAGAGAGAGAGAGATAGAGAGAGATAGAGAGAGATGATGCTCGACATCCTAGGCATAGATGGTTCACGTCATTAGTTGCAAAACAACGTCCCAAGTATGGATGGGTCATGGCAAGTCTACCAGACTTCACGCAAGCGCCTGCTTGTCTATCAACCATATACTGTAGAGAGCCCTGTTAGTCCACCACACGTGGCCCTCCCTTCTTACAGCCGCTTGTTTCCTTGTCCGCCGGGTGATACGCCCCTGCTCATCAAAGGGAATGTCTACTTAATCTATGAGGTGGATGCAATGCTTTGCTCCATTGTATGTTTGGCCAAGTGTGTTGGGTGTGTGGGTATGCATGCCTGGGTCTATGTCTTGTTTATACAAGCGTATTTGTGTGTGTTTGCATGCTCGCTTGTGTGTGTTTAACCTAGCTAGTATAGCCTATCTCGGTGGTGCCAAGGTTCAAATCCACTAACTCTTCTCCTTGACTAGCTTAGAGAACTTCCTTTCTTGAAAAAGGTTTTCTTTTCATCAAGTATCTCATCCCACTCTGGTATCTTTGCTACTAAGATACTCGAGAGATCTTCTTTTTCCTCTGCTATGACAGGCTTTGGTTTAGCTGCTGTCACCCACTTTTGGTTAGACTAACTTGGACTCAGCCCAATTCTTAGGTCTTGAGTTCAACTGCCCTCGTTTGCGGATAGATCTTTAAGTCTCTTGGGATAGTTTCCTACGATGTTAAAATTGTGTTCTTCGTCTCTTCTTCTAGCTTCGTCTTAACTTTGGACATCTTTGAATCGGCACTACTGTCATCTTCCGTTATGCCATCTTTGATGACCTCCCTTGGTGCTGGCACATGATGCTTGGCACCTTGTGTTCTCTTATCCTTTTCTAATAATTAGGAGACTTCAATTTTAAACAAGGTCATCTACAATAGATGAGGGCACTGCCTCCAATTAAGAATTGAAATTGCTGGTCAACAACTTGTTGCTCCTGACTGTGGCAATTTAATTTGCCTCTCTCATACACAAATATCAACATAACCCTCACTTTCCTCCCCACCTAATCTATTAACAGATGTCTACTAACATAAAAACCTCGAAACATACACAAGGGATGCTGGTGCAAACGGAGCCATTGTCAAGGAGAAGTCATTTTAATTCCCTCAAAAGAGGTTGACGTTCCCTTGTTGGCCTACTAGGGGGTGACAAGGAAACAAGTGGCTGTAAGAAGGGAGGGCCACGTGTGATGGACTAGCAAGGCTCTCTAAAGTATATGGTTGATACTCCACTACTCATCAAAGGGCATGTCTACTTAATCTATGAGGTGGATGCAATGGTTTGCTCCCTTGTATGTTTGGCCAAGTGTGTTGTGTGTGTGGGTATGCATGCTTGGGTCTATGTGTTGTTTATACAAGCGTATTTGTGTGTGTTTGCATGCTTGCTTGGGTGTGTTTAACCTAGCTGGTATAGAATCCTTGTGGTGCCAAGGTTCAAATCCACTAACTCTTCTCCTTTGACTAGCTTAGAGAACTTCCTTTTTCTGAAAAAGGTTTTCTCTTCATCAAGTATCTCATCCCACTTTGGTATCTTTGCTACTAAGATACTCGAGAGATCTTCTTTTTGCTCTGCTATGACAGGCTGTGGTTTAGCTGCTGTCACCCACTTTCGGTTAGACTAACTTGGACTCAGCCCAATTCCTAGGGCTAGAGTCCAACTCCCCTCATTTCTAGATAGATCTTTAAGTCTCTTGGGATAGTTTCCTACGACGTTAAAATTCTCTTCTTCATCTCTTCTTCGAGCTTCTTCTTAACATTGGACAACTTTGAATCGGCACTACTCTCATCTTCGGCTATGCCATCTTTGATGACCTCCCTTTGTACCGGCACATGATCCTTGGCACATTGTCTTCTCTTATCCTTTTCTAATAATTAGGCGACTTCAATTCTCAACAAGGTCGTCCACAGTAGACGAGGGCACTGCCTCCAATTAAGAATTGAAAGTGCTGGTCAACAACTTGTTGCTCCTGACTGTGGCAATTTAATCTGCCTCTCTCATACACAAATATCAAGATAACCCTCACTTTCCATCCCACCTACTCTATTAACAGATGTCTACTAACGTAAAAACCTCGGAACATACACAAGGGATGCTGGTGCAAAAGGAGCCATTGTCAAGGAGACGTCATTTCAATGCCCTCAAAAGATGCAGACCTTCCCTTCTTGCCCTACTAGGGGGTGACAAGGAAACAAGTGGCTGTAAGAAGGGAGGGCCATGTGCGATAGACTAACAGAGCTCTCTAAAGTATATGGTTGATACTCCACTGCTCATCAAAGGGCATGTCTACTTAATCTATGAGGTGGATGCAATGGTTTGCTCCCTTGTATGTTTGGCCAAGTGTGTTGTGTGTGTGGGTATGCATGCCTGTGCCTATGTGTTGTTTACACAAGCGTATTTGTGTGTGTTTTCATGCTCGCTTGTGTGTGTTTAACCTAGCTGGTATAGAATCTGGGTGGTGCCAAGGTGCAAATCCACTAACTCTTCTCCTTTGACTAGCTTAGAGAACTTCCTTTTCCTGAAAAAGGTTTTCTCTTCATCAAGTATCTCATCCCACTTTGGTATCTTTGCTACTAAGATACTCGAGAGATCTTCTTTTTCCTCTGCTATGACAAGCTATGGTTTAGCTATTGTCACCCACTTTCAGTTAGACTAACTTGGACTCAAACCAATTCTTAGGTCTTGAGTTCAACTCCCCTCGTTTGTAGATAGATCTTTATGTCTCTTGGGATAATTGCCTATGACGTTAAAATTGTCTTCTTCGTCTCTTCTTCTAGCTTCTTCTTTACTTTGGACAGCTTTGAATCGGCACTACTGTCATCTTCGGCTAAGCCATCTTTGATGACCTCCCTTCGTGCCGGCACATGATCCTTGGCACATTGTGTTCTTTTATCCTTTTCTAATAATTAGGCGACTTCAATTCTCAACAAGGTCGTCTACAGTAGACGAGGGCACTGCCTCCAATTAAGAATTGAAATTGCTGGTCAACAACTTGTTGCTCCTGACTGTGGCAATTCAATCTGCCTCTCTCATACACAAATATCAACATAACCCTTACTTTCCATCCCACGTACTCTATTAACAGATGTCTACTAACGTAAAAACCTCGGAACATACACAAGGGATGCTGGTGCAAAAGGAGCCATTGTCAAGGAGAAGTCATTTCAATGCCCTCAAAAGAGGCAGACCTTCCCTTCTTGGCCTACTAGGGGGTGACAAGCAAACAAGTGGCTGTAAGAAGGGAGGGCCATGTGTGATGGACTAACAGGGCTACTCCACTGCTCATCAAAGGGAATGTCTACTTAATGTATGAGGTGGATGCAATGCTTTGCTCCCTTGTATGTTTGGCCAAGTGTGTTGTGTGTGTGGGTACACATGCCTGGGCCTATGTGTTGTTTACACAAGCGTATTTGTCTGTATTTGCATGCTCGCTTGTGTGTGTTTAACCTAGCTGGTATAGAATCTTGGTGGTGCCAAGGTTGAAATCCACTAACTCTTCTCCTTTGACTAGCTTAGAGAACTTCCTTTTCCTGAAAAAGGTTTTCTCTTCATCAAGTATCTCATCCCACTCTGGTATCTTTGCTACTAAGATACGCGAGAGATCTTCTTGTTCCTCTTCTATGACAGGCTGTGGTTTAGCTACTGTCACCCACTTTCGGTTAGACTAACTTGGACTCAGCCCAATTCTTAGGTCTTGAGTTCAACTCCCCTCGTTTGTAGATAGATCTTTAGGTCTCTTGGGATAGTTTCCTACGACGTTAAAATTCTCTTCTTGTAGCTTCTTCTTAACATTGGACAGCTTTGAATCGGCACTACTGTCATCTTTGGTTATGCCATCTTTGATGACCTCCTTTGGTGGCGGCACATGATCCTTGGCACATTGTGTTCTCTTATCCTTTTCTAATAATTAGGCGAATTCAATTTTAAACAAGGTCGTCTACAGTAGACGAGGGCACTGCCTCCAATTAAGGATTGAAATTGGTGGTCAACAACTTGTTGCTCCTGACCGTGGCAATTTAATCTGCCTCTCTGATACACAAATATCAACATAACCCTCACTTTCCTCCCCACGTGATCTATTAACAGATGTCTACTAACATAAAAACCTCGGAACATACACAAGGGATGCTGGTGCAAAAGGAGCCATTGTCAAGGAGAAGTCATTTCAATGCCCTCAAAAGAGGTAGATCTTCCCTTCTTGGCCTACTATATTCCCTCATGTTATGTGCAAATGGCTCTTTTCGATTTAAAAAAATGTGTAGTGTGTATATGGCACACAGATCCTAATATGGCATGCATTCTCATAGCGTGCTGCAAGTAGTGCACTTTACTCAAAGAGATGACTAGCTTAGCTTAGCAACGTTGCTTGCTTCGAAGCTTTTCAGCAGTTTATACAATTAAGAGCTCAATAGCTTGTTGCTTATGTTTTCAAACAGTGTGGTATTTTTTCATAGCAGATAAATCATTGATATTGTGCATTGCGAGTAGGGACCGCTATTGACTCTTAATTAGAATTGTCCATCAAAGTCAATAGCTCATAATAGTCATAACATGCTCTCAGAGTTTGACTAGGCTCTCTAGAGAGCTACATTCAACCTAATTGTGGCTAGATAAATCGGTTTTGGGTCAAATACAAACAATGCCAAAGATTCAACCTTGAGCCTACACCTCGTGGCTTAAGCTACTGTCCTTTGTTTTTTATTTGCTCCTTTCAAATGGCTTATACCATGAATTTCACTATCGTGGAACTCAAGACCTAAGAATTGGGTTGAGTCCAAGTTAGTCTAACCGAAAGTGGGTGACAGTAGCTAAAATCACAGCCTGTCATAGCAGAGGAAAAAGAAGATCTCTCCAGTATATTAGTAGCAAAGATACCAGAGTGGGATGAGATACTTGATGAAGAGAGAACCTTTTTCACGAAAAGGAAGTTCTCTAAGCTAGTCAAAGGAGAAGAGTTAGTGGATTTGAACCTTGGCACCAATGAGATTCTATACCAGCTAGTCAAAGGCGCATATGTACTCTCTCTCTCTCTCTCTCTCTCTCTCTCTCTCTCTCTCTCTCTCTCTATATATATATATATATATATATATATATATATATATATATATATATATATATATTATAAATATAAACGCATATGTACTCTCTCTCTCTCTCTCTCTATGTATATATATATAAATATGAATATAAATATATTTATTTATATATAAGAAATATATATTTATATAAAAAATACAAAAATTAGAATAAAAAAATAAAATAAAAATATATATATACATGCTGACGTGGCAACTGTATAGATTTTCGCAATTCACGCTGAAGGGTTTTTGCGCTAGCTCTTGAGACCAGATGTTTTTAGAACTTGAAGCTTTTCATGGCCAAGGGCCTTTAAATATGAGCCAAGGGCTATTCTCTGGCACGCTCCCTCATAGAAGTGCAGAGGATGGAGAACTGGCATTGTACTGAGTTCAGGGAATATAAAGAATTACCGAACTGGGTGCTAAGGTTTGCAGCCACTGCTCTCTTGGGGTGGAACTGCGCCACTCCCCGTCTTGTGAGTTGTGCATCTCTTTCGGTTCAATGTTATTTAAAGTGTTTAAAGTTGTTCAGTCTGTTCTTTTCCACAGGCATTGTTACGGGAGAGCTGCCGGCTATTCCTCCTGCCCTCCGGAGCCAGCCCAGCTTTCGAGAGTCGGGTCCAATTTGGCTTTCTTATGTGGGGGGGAGGAGTCTTGTGGTTAATGCATCGTGTTGGCACTCATTAGTTTTGTGAGATTGTTTCCATAGATTTCGTTTCTATGCTGACGGTGTCAGGGTATCTCATTGGTACCTTTGAGTATGATACCAGAGGGGATGCGCAGCATGATGCCCCTCGATACCCTTGTTGTCATTACATTAGGAATGTTTGGCGAGCTCGTTGATGTCACGTCCGCAGTGTTGCACCATTCTCTACTGTGGACATCCTTGCAGACATTTGGATGGATATTTATCTACACTCCATTTAGCCGTTGGGATTCGGCAGTGGGTTCCTCAAGGGAAGTTGAGGAGCGCAGGTTTTGTTTTTTGAGATGATGAGATCACTCCCACATGTTTCTTAGTTTTTCAAGGTCGTATGTAGCGGGACAACTCCCCACCACATTGGTTCATCCTGCACTCCGCGATCCGTGTCTCGTGTGGATTCTCTTTGTCTCTCTTTGTCCCGGAATGCGTCCCTTGTGACTATGGCCTATATGGCTCGTAAAGAGCCAAAACTCAAGATTAAAGCTAGGAAAATCCCGACAAGAGAAAACTACCTCACTTCGACACATTGAGGGCAACTAGCCTTCGTTTATTCATCTGTCTCTCTTCTCGATTAGTCTAGCTCCCATGAGGAGGTGCATTGTGTTCTCTTAGGGTGCTTGGGCCTTGTTGCTAATCTTGAGGCTGAGTCAGTGGTCTCATGTGTAGGAACAAATGGCATCAGTAGTAGCATATGTGTGTACAAGGGATCTATCCATCAAGGGCATGTCATATCTATGCCGCACCACCCTTGGTCACTTGTACATGCAACTTTCTATGAGCATGGAGTGCCTTTCCAAGATCTCTCTCTCTTAGAGATTGTCTTATCTCTTTCTACCTCAGTGATCTATCTTCTCCATAGTTGCTTGTATATGTATGTGGCATTGCACATGTTCTCTAGTGTCAGAGGATCTTTTTAGAGTCGAGCGAGATTGGAGTCGAGGTGTCCATCGGATTGGAGGTCAGTCTGCGTCCTCATTGCATCTTTTGCTACCTATTTCTATAGTGTATCGGAACCTTGGTGTCTTGAATGTCTTGGATGTGCAATGTAGGTTGATCTGGTGCTTTATTGGACTTGATTAAGAGAGAAGAAGCTTGTAACACAACGGGCACCACATGCCAACTGAAAAGAATAGACTGAGATAGATGGTTAGCACTTCAAACAACTGAACAGAAAGAAAAAGAGAATTTACACGAGACACGGATGGCGGAGTTCCACTCCCATATTGCAATGGCCCCATACGATGGCGCCCCTTTCGGTATTTCTTTATATTTCTTCAACAAGGTACAACTCTATGGCTCTACTCTGCTTCTCCATGTGGTAGAATCCAAGAGAGAGAGAGAGCCCACAACATGTATTTAAAGGCCCTTGGTCTATACAAAAGTAGCTACACACCCAAACAAGTTCAAAACAGTTCATTTGTATTTCAAACACTATTGTCAAACAAAGTTCAAAGAGTATATTAATACAATTCAATCTTAAAATCATTTGGGGTGGTTTGTGTCAGCCAAACTTTAAGGACGATTGGCTTGTCGTTTTGCTACAAAGTGATGGTGCGGTTATGAATCTGGATGGTCGCATCGTTCTTGTCGTGCCAAGGCATGCCCAAAAGAGCATCACAATTGCCCAACTTCATGATGTGAAAATCTCCACGAGTTGATTGTACTCAACATCCATATGTTTTAGGAATTTGGGATGGATGAAATTTTCGGTGGCTCCTAGGTCGAAGAAGATGGGTGCCTTGAAGACATTTATGTTTCCATAGGCTTTGCATAGTTGATTGGAACCTTCTAGAGCGATGCTGTAAATGTCGGAGACAAGTCCCACCAAAATTTTGGTTCTCTTTGTAGATGGTTGTTCTGAAGGCGTATCCCCTTTAGTAGGACAATTGTTGTAAGTGTGTCCCATCTAGAAGCATTCAAAGCATCGACCTTCTTGGAGTAGGGCATCTTGTTGATATTGAGTCAAATGAGGCTTGACCACTTGAGTCAAGTTGTCGCGAGAACCCCGAGAAGTGGTTCGTTGGGGATGAGAAATCTTAGTGCTAGTCGGTTGCGCTTCTGTAGAAAATTCCAATTTTTCTCTCATAAGTTAGTAACCAACTACAACATGTTCCATGAGCTCTTGCATAGTAGATACTTGTTTAGAGAGACAATATTCCTGTGATGGTGATGGCAGTCCAATTGTAGAGCGCTCGCATTGGTCCTCCAAGGGAATCAACTTGAAGAAAGACACTGGAAGGTAAACATCAAGGAACCTTTGGTTGTAGTCTTGCATGGTTTCTGTGGCAAGCATTTTCTAGGGAGATCATGCAGCTTCGTGCAAAAATATTCTTGAAAGCCTACCAAGCCCTTGGAGCATGCGGCTGTGTAGCAATTGAACTCGACCACTGCATAGCATTATCTTTGAGAAATTCTACTGCTTGAGAGATCTTTGATTCTTTTGTGTAGTTCCCCAAGGCATAGATGTTGTCAAACTATTGTGGAAACTGCAAGGATTTCTTTCTATCTTTCACTTCAGAATTTTACTGTAGTTCCCCCATCCTTGAATCTTTTGGTTGAATTGGTACACAACCGAGGATGTGGATAGTAATAGGGAAAACCATACGCATTGTATCCTGGTGGAGGTGGGGGAGATGGTGGAAACCGTGGTGGAGGAGGTGGTTGCAGTGGGTACACTTCAAGAGATTGAACCATATTTTGGAAAACTCCCCCAATAGGAATCAAAGACTAATTAGATTGTCGATTAGAAGCCCTTGTGCTTTCTAGTGCCGGAGGAGAAGGAACAACCTAAGGCAACAGAGGTGGCAACATGTAATTAAAGTATTTTTCAAAGCTCTGCAAAACTGGGAGATTCTACTGAGGATGCAAGAGTAACAAGGAACGGGCGAAACGCTGCCAAACGTTCCAAAACGGCGTTCCAGACGAGTCTCGCTCCCAAAACGGTTGGGAACGGAACGCCGTTCCGGAACGGGGTGTAACCAGAAGGGTGGTCTGAAACGGGGGGAACGGGGTGGAACAGGAGAAGGAATGGCAGAACGCGGGGCGGAACGGGCAAAATTAGGCATTTGGGGGTAAAAAAAGTAGGCATTTTGGGACATATTTGGGGTAGTTTGAGGGCAAGTTTGGGGGCAGATTTGGGACTAGGCTTAATGGAGGTAATTCAAGCCTTACTTTAGTCGACCATTCCGCCCCCCCCCTCCTCCCCGTTCCCATCTCGTTCTAGAACCTCCTGTTCCCGTTTGTCCCAGGTAACTTTGGAGGGTGTTCTGAGAGAATGTCACAAAGCTCGTCAAGGAAAAATCGCAGATACTCTATGGAATCCAAAAACGAATCTTGCTCTGTCTATTCTTGGCAGGACTGGTATGCTTTCAAAAAAGCACACGATTGAAGCTCTGATATCACTGTGACGGGGACGAGTACCATGTGCCAATTGAAAAGAACAGACTGAGACAGACGTTTAGCACTTCAAACAACTGAATGAAAAGACTTTACACGGGACACAAAGTGGCGGAGTTCCAGTCCGAGACTGCAATGGCCCCAAATGATGGCGCTCGTTTTGGTATTTCTTTATATTGCTTCAACAGGGTAGAACTTTGTGGCTATGCTCTGCTTCTCCAAGCGGTAGAATCCTAGAGAGAGAGCCCACAACACGTATTTAAAGGCCCTTGGCCTGCACAAAAGTAGTTGCATGGAATGCAGTAGTTCTAAAATCATCTGGTCTAAAAGAAAGCACTCATAGGGCTGTTCGTATAACACTACCATGTCATCAGCAGCCAACGCAATTCGTGGAATGTCTGTATAGCTGCCACATCATCAGCTTTTACGCAAGTTAGGGTAGTGTGTGTGTGTGTGTGCGCGCGCTTTATTTTTAAGGATTTAGGTCCCTCAGTCATTTCCATAAGTTTTTGGGGGTTAGGATTTTCAATCCTTACCCAATTTATTAATTGGGCCACTCGGCGATGATCTGCAAGTTGGTAAATCCATCTTCACGGCAGCCAAGACTAGCAACAAAGAGGAGAATGTGCAACAAGAAGAAGAGTTCGTCTAAGGCTTAGGCCCCTCGGCCGGGATCTACAAGTTGGCTAGGGTTAGGCTCAGGGAGTCCTTACCCTCTAGATCTTCAGTGGCCTGACATGTTAGCAGTTTGTGACAAAGCTTGTTGTTTTTTCCTATGTTTTCTCCTGTTTGGGCTGATTTGGGTATGTGTAGGCTATGCCTTGTCTACGACTTCCCCGTCTTCTACGCTTGATTACCCCGACCCCTCTTCACCGAGGGGAACCCCGTAGAGGATTAAGGACACGGAGCATTGCTGGATTGCTTTGGTTTTCTCAGGTGGAGTTCTGCCATGGTTTCTCGCAAGGGGAGCAAGCCTGCGGCTTTTGGATTCAAAGGAGGAAAGATGTTTCTCGTCCTTCTTTATAGATAGAATTGTTTGGACAATAGTGGGATCTTCTTCAACACTTGGGAAGCGGTTTCCTATGGCTGTGTTTCTTCAAGGATAGGGATTGGCTGATTGTTGGATCTTTTGCAAATGCACGTTTTTTCTTGGAGTTGTTGATGGAGTTATCCCTATGTAGGACTTTACGTAGGCTGATATGGAGTTCCAGCCTTCTCTTGCACATGCAAATGTGGATTTTCAGCCCGTCCTGGAAGAGGGGCAACAAGTTGATGACTCAGTTGCACCTTTGTACCAAGTTGCGGATTTTGGATGACAAAGGTGGATTACTTTCCTAATAGAGAGAGTAGAACCTGCAAGGCAAGGTAGTCGAACTGCTTGTGAGTGGAGCTTGCAAGATCAATTGCCTTGCTTGTACAGCCTGTGTGTCCACATGCCATACAAAGAGTGCCTGTGTGTCCACCTGCCGGGCATGTATTGCTACCTCAGGCTAGCAAGTCAATAAGCACCTCTCCACCTCAGCCAACAACCAAAGCTCCTTTCCACATCATCAAGCTGCTTCAGCTCCTCAAGGATAGTCTTCTTAGCTAGAAATTGGTGACAACATGCCTACTTGTATAGGTGCAAATATGTGCCTAGCATTTGTGAAGGTTCACTTTGGCTTCTTTTGGCATATAAGAAATAAGGTGAGTAGAGGCCATCACTAAAATGAAACCTGGTGCATTAGGTGGTTAAAATGGTTTTGTAACAGCTTAAATTATCTCCTTTCTTGGACTTGGCAATAGTGTACTCACAGTTTCAACCTTTTTCAAGTAGTTATTTACACATCCCCCTCACCTAGTTATTTATCAGACATGCAGGATATTCAGCTATTGTGGCAAGATCAAGTTAATGTATTCTTCTAGCTTAAATAACCACGTAGAAAGGCTAAGAATGTGTAACAGTCAATTGAGATATCTATTTCTTTCAATTTATTTCTTGTGAATGTATATGTTTATATTATATTTATTTCATTTACTAAGCTGATCTTGTTAAAGAGCATTGGATAGTAAAGTGTCTTACTTTTCTTAGGGAATTGACCGATGCATATAGCCTTGGATCATCACCAACGACAAGTCCGTTCTCATGGGGCAGAAAATCATCTCCACAAAGGACCAACTAGAGGCGGCACAAATTTCCATCTATAGAGACTTTATGTGACAAAGAGGGTGGTGATGATGGACAATACTGGTCGCGAATGAGTACTTCTCCTAAGACTATCCTACCTTCCATCAAACCACCATCTCTCCATTGATGGCATAACTGAGGAGCCCTATTTAGGCAATGGATATGCAGACATGCCATCGCATATCATTCCTCTCTTGCCTTCAAGAGAAGAAGAGAAGACTCAAATCAGTATAGAGACTTCTGGATAGTGCAGTTGGATGCAAGCAAAATTCAAAGGTATGAATTGTAATCAATTGATCTTTTGAAGAAGTTAAACTGAAGACTTGGAAAAATTTTATATAGAACTTTGGAACTTCAGGTGTCAACGTGATGGCTAGAGTGGGACTGCTACTATCATGCCCATATGCGGTGAAGGAGGGTGGGTGGGGGGGAATGGCAGTGTTGGTGCTATTTGCTCTTATATGTTGCTACACGGGTCACCTTTTGTGTAAATGCATGGACAGTCAACCCCTCGGCATACTTACCACGTACCCAGACATTGGACAGCTTGCACTTGGCAAGATGGGTCGCACAATTGTGTCGGTACGTTTGATTTTATTTGACTGCGATCTCCATATTTGGTAAAAATAATGACACAAACTACTAATGGTGTTTTGTTGTTTGCAGATGGTTCTCTATGCCGAGCTCTATGTAAGTTCGCAACCCATTGTTAAAGGTCAATTCTTGATAATTGAAACAATACATAATTATCCCACTTATATTATGATGATTATTGCAAACAATAATGCAGGCGTATGGTGTGGAGTTTCTCATACTAGAGAGAGACAACTTATCCAAGCTTTTTCCAAACTATCGGTTTACAATGGCTGGAATGGACATTGGCTCATATGCGATCTTTGCTATTTATGCTACAATGGTGTGTGGTTGGAAAACCTCAATTGGCTCTCTGCTCTTTCGTGTTGTGAGTATCCAAGAAATAAATGCATGGATAGTTTTTCCTGCGCATTGCCAATGCTTTTGTTGCGTGTGTGCAAAGTTGTGTACGTTTGCGCACTCAACATGAGTGGTGTAGGTGTGTGTGTGAGTCTATAATTATTTTTAATTTTGTGGTTGGTAGTCATGGGAGTCGTAACAACAATCCTGGTGATGGTCCTCGTGGTTTGGGAGGGAGTTGTCGACGGAGTCGTTTCACCAAAACAACCAGCATCGTGAATTGGCGAGACCTTCCCTTGGTAGTGGGTGTTTATTGTTTTTGCTACTTAGGACATGTTGTTTTTCCAAACATCTACTACTCCTTGAGGGACAAGAGTCGATATACCACGGTCCTCTTGATAAGGTGTCTCCCTCTTTCTCTCTCTCTCTCTCTCTCTCTCTCTCTCTCTCTCTCTCTCTCTCCCTCTCGCTAACTGTGTGTATATGTAAGTGTAGGTATCTATATATATAGATATGTATGTGTGTAGGTGTACATTGTATGTGATTTAATTATAGTCTTCATTTGAAAACATATCAACAACAACCAAAAAGATATTAACACTACCGTTTGATAGTACTTCTTAGAGAGAAACAATAATTATTCATGACAAAATGTTAAGCTCAATCAAATAATAGTATGAGACTTTAATCAATGCATGAGTTCTTGATTGTGAATAGGTAGTAAGAGTACACACTCTTACATATACATACATACATAAGCGTGAGTGCACGCTTACACTATAAGATGGTGGTGTTAATATCAACACTATAATTAAAGCACATACAATGTTAAGGATATTTGTGTTTTTCTTTACCTCGAGTTGATTTTTGTCCCTGTTTTTGTAGCTTTACCTTGTGCTTCCTCTCCTATTTTACAATGCCAGTGGTGGGATTTCGCATGTTTGGAGATGAGACACTATCCCAAATAACATTGAATCTACCGAAGACCAACAAAGCAACCTACTTCGCCCTATTCCTAACAGTAAGTAGATCCTCATACTGGCAAAGAGCATTAATTGAGCTTTATAGTACATCACTTATACACTTATATCCTCACCTTTATGCTTTGGTTTTGTTTTTAAACTTTAGAAATAAGGCAATGATGACTTTAAGTGATTATCTTTAAAAGCACTTCACTCATTCCTTCAACACCTCTCTAGTCTCTCTCTCTCTCTCTCTCTCTCTCTCTCTCTCTCTCTCTCTCTCTCTCTCTCTCTCTCTCTCTCTCTCTCTCTCTCTCTCTCTCTCTCTCTCTCTCTCTCAAGCACGCGCGCACACACTATGTGACAAACATACTCCTTAGGTAGATACACAATTAAGTGTTTACTTCTCTTCCTTAGCTTATACATTAAAGGCAGGCCATTTAAAATGATTTAACATTTCTTATACTTGTTTCTTTTGTGTATACAGATTTTGAACCCGTTGATAAAATATCCTTTAAATCTGAGCATTTTTCTTTGATTCTTACAGTAAGTTTGTACAATTATTGAATTGAATGTAGCCCTTGACCTTAGCACACATTCACTTTAGCTTTACCTTTATCTGCAAGATTTGTCTTTGTTTCTTGGGACATTTGCAACTCTAAATCTAGCATTAATGGTATCTGTAACTGTTGCTTGCTATCTCTTGGAAAAGAGAGTATTAGCATCGTATCTTCTTTGTAGGCCTTGTGCTGGTCTAATCATTGATGTCCAAGGATGATGTCTACAAGCATGTCCTTTGATTGTTTTACTTGGAACTTTACTTGCTCTTCATTCTTTTGGATGCTAAGAATAGCAACCATTTCTTCTTGACTCGCAACCATACCTAGCATTGCTTTACTGTTCTGTCTACTTGGAGTGATTTGGAGGATCCTTTGGATGTTAGCTGGAACCATATTGCACTTTGCTTCTTTATCCAATAGAGCATTGCATCTGACACTCGCTCCATTTGTACTGTTGAGAACTATAGCTATCCTCATTGGTTCTCTTGAAGATTTTTGTCCTGCTTTTGCTATGGTCTCCTCTTGATCTAATTGTGTCTCTATCGAAGGTGACTTGAGACTCTGTTTTCCATTAGCACTTCTATCTGTTGGCAATGATTGAGTGACCTTTGGCATTCCTATTGCTTTCTGGTTGTTTGCAACCTTGTTCTTCTTTACTTCTGGCTTTGATGGCTTTTTCTGCTCAATAGCTTTCGTGGTTTCTATTTGCTATGTTTATCTGCACTTTTTGATGCTTGATCTACTTTAAGCTCTTCTGAAGTTCTATTGGATGGAGATGATTCATCTTCAATAAGCTATGCTTTGGTATCAGTCTCCATTTTAATTGCTTGAGGAAGTTGTGCTGTCGTGCACGGGTGACCAGTCTTGGTCTTCGTTCCTTGTTGTCTCTGATGACTGCATCTTTTTTGAACTCCGTATCTCTAAAACCTTTTGGGCCATTGGTATTCCCACTATGATGTTATCTGGAACATCTTTTGCTGTGATCACATGGAATTGAGAAATGATGATCTGTGAACCTATTTGAATAGCGGTGGAAATGATTCCTCAACATTCTGCTCATTTTTTTCTAGAGAGGCTAATGAATTTAGGAGAACCTTCTAGCTGTGGTTGGCCACATTTTTTCCAAGTGTGAAAAGACATGAGATATTTATCTAGCTGCAAGTCCAGCTTTACTTTGCTTGAGAGCTTTTCTTCATGTTCACCAGTGATGTTGTACTTGATCTTCTTAGGATTTTTGTGTGAATTTACTAACTTTGTTGTGGTTGTGTCCTTGGGTTGAACTTTTTATGTAACTTTCTTGCTTTGATCACCTACCTCAGTTGATCTTGGCTCATTTGGCTGTGATATTGCACCTTTTGATTGCAACTGTTGAGCATTGTCTACCTACATTTGAGTAACCTTTGATCTTAGAAGATCCACTGTACTTTTTGATAGAATCTGTCTCTTCAGAGGAGATTTGATGGTGACTTTTGTGTAGCCTTCTGAACTTTAACTTTGGTTGATTTTGACCTATCTGCCACCTACTTTGGCAGCTTGAAGATTTGCATCATCTTGAAATAATATTTGACTTCAAGTTTAATAACTGCAGGGGTTTGTACAAGGTCGTGAACCTGTTGGTATTCATTGCCATTTGTATCCATGTATGCATTTGTGAGCTTAATCACATGCAATTGCTTGAACACTATTGGGTTGCTTGGATTTTTTGTGGAGATCAGTTGAAATAACAACCATATGATCTTTCAATGGTTTCTTCTTCGCAGGGGTCTAGTGGCTAGAGGCTTTAGGGCTTCTAACTGGTGTTGCATTTCCCGATACAATAGATGAGCTTACTGGATTTGCAGCTCCCCCCTTTCTAGGGTGATCACTAAAGATTTCTCCATTATGAGAGTTCAAAATTGTTTGACTATGGTTTGGTCTCACCTTTTGGGACCGTGGAGGTACACTGTGGGTAGCACTATTGGTCTATCCCATGGGTCTCCTATGACATGAGATTTTGTGGTTTCAGGACCTATGACATCGTAGATTTTAGACTCTTGTCTATATCTACAATTGTTTTAATCAAAGTAGATGCTCGTCTGGTCACAACATCGAAGCTTGATTTTTGATGAAGGAGAGTGTGGCTCTAAACAGATTTAGGGAGGATGGGACTATAATAAATTCTTTCTTTTGAAATGAACCATCCTTCCTTATCTATTACTGGGCACAATTCTATGAGCTGGTATGTGGGCCTTGCAAACACTGGTGGATCCTTTTTGTACAATTTCCCTTTTCGAACATAGTGTGCATATGAATTATGTGGATCATACAATGCTAACATCATTCGCTTTGATGTGTCTCTTAGACTCGTGAATGATTGCACACTTGTGGAACTAGATGCAGAATCATTTGCAAACCTAATGCTCTTTTCAATCGTCGTGATATCTGGACGCTTTGACCAAATTCACGTAGAAATTTGTTGTTCAAAGGATCAATTTTAAGCTTTCAGGTGCCTATGCATCTTTATGTTGATTTTGAACTTGCAATGCTTTTACTGGTGCTTCTAATGGTAATGCATGAACATCTGATTTCATCAAAAGTGACGAGTTAGATGCACTTACATCGAGATTTGTATTTCCATCTTGTTCCATGCTTTGCTTTAGAATCGCCGCGTCCCTTTTGTAAAAGTTTCTTGGACAATCCTCCAGAAAATGTCCACCTTTTCTACCACAATGTGAGCAATACACCATGAATGGTGGTATTTCAACTAGCTCGTCAATCTCAAGCTCTTCTGAGAAGTTTCAGCTTCTGTGCTTGCCAAGTTGTCAGCCTCTTCCTTCAGAACACTGAGAATCAAGTTGTAGACTACTCCGACTTGAGCTTTGTACTGTCTTTGACTTGGTTGTCTGATTAGAATTGCTTCTATTGGTGGCTGATCTGTTGGATATTCCAATTCTGGCTCTCGACTATAGATCTGACCACTATAATCCATGTACAATGACCCTAAATATGTGCTTGTAATAGTCTAATCTGTAATCACATTTGAGTGGTACCCATGGTCATCCAATTCTAGACCCAATTTGCGATGCATTTGCTTGCACTTGTCAGTTTCTGGTCGGTACGATCAATTCTAGCTCCTTGACTGAATTGCAACAACACTTTCAAAAATTGGCTAGAACAATGATATATTTGATCAGTCCCAGTTCCCAAGGATTTTTCCTGATTCTAGGTCAAATTTTGGGCTTTGGTGACACTTTGACTCAAATTTTGTCAATTTTTGTCCAAAATCTGTTAATCTCAGTCCCCAATTAGCAATTTCGACACGCGAACAATGCTCTAATGGCCAAAATTTACTCAAATTTCAGTTTCGGATTGAGTCTTTGTGTGAACGTACCCTGGCCGTGGTCGGCTCTCGATGCAAATACGATTTCTCGGTTTCGCTCGGTTTTGTTTTCTGCTCTTTTTGTTTTCACGACTCTCTTCGTTCTCTTTTTCTCGGGTTTTTCAGGTTGTTCTCCTGCTGCTCTGGTTTGCTTCTTCTAAGTTTCTTCCTTGTGATTTTCTCGACGGTTTTTTCTGCTCATCTAGTCTTTTTTTGCTTGCAATGTGAATTTATGGCGAGGCTGTTTTGCTTCTTTGCCTCTTTTGGAACCTCACTTCTTTTTTAATAATTTCTTTCTGAAATTTTTAAATTTTCTAGATTTTTTAATATTTCTCTAAATATTTTGATTTTTAAAAGATTTTTTTTGAATTTTGTAATTTTAATGATTTTTTTAAAGGTTTTATGAAATTTCTATTTTTTGGTTTATTTATCTATGTAATATTGATTTTTTAATGAATTTTCTGTGAAGTTTTTGATTTTTTGTAAATTTTGAAGCTTTTTAAAATTTTTTACTGAATTTTGGTTGACTTATCTATATTTTTGTGTTTTTAAAACATATTTTTTAATTGTTTTTTTCTATTTTCTAGTTTTTTTAAAAAATTGGTGATTTTTAAAAAGATTTTTTTCCTAATGTTTGTGATTTTTTTTCAAATTTATGTGTGATTTTTTAATTTCTATTTTTGGGTATTTTTATGAGTTTTTTTTGTTTTCTTTTTTATTTTTTAATGTTTTTATATTGTTTTTTGGGGGGGTTTATTAAATAAAACCAAATAAAATAAAACATAAAAAATTAAACCTAGTTCATTAAACTAACTAAAATACTCACCTCTGCTTACCTGGATAGAGTTGGCGTACTGCTATTCCTAATGAAGGCGCACAACAAAGGGTGGTCACTGGTCAGTGGTGGTTGGGGCGACAAGCACGCACGCAGGCTGTTAGTGGTAGAGAGGGAGAAAGAGGCAGTGAGAGAGAGAGTCCAGCTGGCAGGGACGCGACAGGAGGCAGCGAGAAGGCCTAGCCTGGTACGCAGGAGGTAAGGCAGAGAGAGAGAGAGAGAGAGAGAGAGAGAGAGAGAGAGAGAGAGAGAGAGAGAGAGAGAGAGAGAGAGAGAGAGAGAGAGGTACTGCACCCACTGGATGTGGTGAATGTATGGGTGACTAGCAAGAGGTGATGGCGGCAAGCAGACAGTGGTTCGTATGGCGCACAAAGTGAGACGAGAGAAAAGAGAGTGTGGTGGTGGGCTCGGGAGCAGAGAAGAAAATAGAGAGAGAGAGAGAGAGAGAGAGAGAGAGAGAGAGAGAGAGAGAGAGAGAGAGAGAGAGAGAGAGAGAGAGAGAGAGAGAGAGAGAGAGAGTGTACTGCAGCGTTGATTTTGGGGCGCAGGAGTAGGGGGGGATAACGACAAAGGAGAAGGTGGAATGGCATGAGAGAGAGAGAGAGAGAGAGAGAGAGAGAGAGAGAGAGAGAGAGAGAGAGAGAGAGAGAGAGAGAGAGAGAGAGAAGAGAGAGTATAATGAGCGTTGAGAGAATAGGGAAGAAAGAGATTGGGGAGGAGAGAGACTATAATGAGCGTTGAGAGAATAGGGAAGAGAGAGTATAATGAGCTTTGAGAGAATAGGGAAGAGAGAGAGTGGATAGGAGAGAGAGTATAATGAGCGCACCCAAGATGAGCTGGGTAGGATTTATTATTATTATTATTTTTTAAAACCCCAAGAAATTTAAGCGTGGGTTCTCACGGAAACTTACGTTTGCACTCGATTTTCACTCAGAGTCCGAAATCTCACCGTCGAGCCTGGAAGTGATCGTTGCAACCTTGCTCAAGCGCACATCCACTCGTTGAGCTTTGCCGATGCGCGTCGATTTTTTTTTTTAATTCCTAATTTCAAGTCTTGAAATGTCCAAAAATGCTAAAATTGGCAGAAAATTGCTTGAAAATGTTAAAAAATATCCAGAAATCCAAAAAAAGTAAAAAATATCAGAAAATCATCAGCAATCACAATCAAATGCTTTCAACTTGCACATAATCACCAAAAATTGTATTTTTTGCCAACAATACTAATTGCGACAAAATCAACAACCCTGTCCCTGAAAATAGCAAAACGCTCAAAACTTGACCAATGAGGGCACAAAAGCGCTCAAAATGATCGTAAATACGCGCACAAAACAACTCATCAAGATCTCAAGATATCAAACTTTAACTAAATTAAGCGGAAATTAATGAAAAAATTAGTAAAAAATTACAAAAAAATATCCAAAAAATACTCAAAAAATTTCTAAAAATTGTCCACACATAAACTGTTACTGAATCCAGATCAAATCACAATAATCACATTGATTCAATTGCCAATTAATTTCACCAATAAAAATAAAAACTAGGTAATTAAATCCGCAATTTTAGGTTGAAAATTGACACAAACGGTGCATAAATCCCTATTTTGAACTCGAAAACACAACAATTAACCATTAAGTACTTCAAATTTGCAATCAAAAATTGAATTTATCATACACATTAAGCACCTTTTAGGCACACACAGACACACACACACACACACACACACACACACACACACACAAATAATTGACAGTTTTTATCAATTTTTAGGTGCACACAGACAAGGGTTAATCTTGTCAAAATTGAAAAATGAACTCACAAATGTCTTATTGGGCATGACCACTTCACAAATCAATCATCACAATTGCAAAATCTTTATGCACACATTGATTTTTTAGTGCACACACAAGGGAAAAATAGTAAACACACTCTCAAAATTAAGCATACACACACTCAATTAGAATGCACACAGACACGATTTTAATGACTTGCAATTGACCATTCAAGCATGCAATTAGGAAAATTAACAATGCACATTAGCCATGAAACCATCAATTCACAAATTGACAACCATTAAGCATACCGCACAAATTTTGAGTCCGTAAGCACCTTCCAATTTTCAATAACACAATGTGTAGGCCGATTTTGTCGATGCTCCAAAGCCCTAATCTTGCATTCCAACAGTAGACGAGGGCACTGCCTCCAATTAAGAATGGAAATTGCTGGTCAACAACTTGTTGCTCCTGACTATGGAAATTTAATCTGCCTCTCTCATACACAAATATCAATATAACCCTCACTTTTCTCCCCACCTTCTCTATTAACAGATGTCTACTAACGTAAAAACCTCGGAACATACACAAGGGATGCTGGTGCAAAAGGAGCCATTGTCAAGGAGAAGTCATTTTAATGCCCTCAAAAGAGGCAGACCTTCCCTTCTTGGCCTACTAGGGGGTGACAAGGAAACAAGTGGCTGTAAGAAAGGAGGGCCACGTGTGATGGACTAACAACGCTCTCTACAGTATATGATTGATACTCCACTGCTCATCAAAGGGCATGTCTACTTAATCTACGAGGTGGATGAAATGCTTTTCTCCCTTGTATGTTTGGGCAAGTGTGTTGTGTGTGTGGGTATGCATGCCTGAGTCTATGTGTTGTTTATACAAGTGTATTTGTGTGTGTTTATATGCTCGCTTGTGTGTGTTTAACCTAGCTGGTATAGAATCTCGGTGGTACCAAGGTTCAAATCCACTAACTCTTCTCCTTTGACTAGCTTAGAGAACTTCCTTTTCTTGAAAAAGGTTTTCTCTTCATCAAGTATCTCATCCCACTCTGGTATCTTTGCTACTAAGATACTCGAGAGATCTTCTTTTTCCTCTGCTATGGCAGGCTGTGGTTTAGATGTTGTCACCCACTTTCGGTTAGACTAACTTGGACTCAGCCCAATTCTTAGGTCTTGAGTTCAAGTCCCCTCGTTTGCAAGTAGATCTTTAAGTCTCTTGGGATAGTTTCCTACGATGTTAGAATTCTCTTCTTCGTCTCTTCTTTTAGCTTCTTCTTAACTTTTGACAGCTTTGAATCGACACTACTGTCATGTTAGGTTATGCCATCTTTGATGACCTCCCTCGGTGCTGCCACATGATCCCTAGCACCTTGTGTTCTCTTATCCTTTTCTAATAATTAGGCAACTTCAATTTTAAACAAGGTCGTCTACAGTAGAGTCTTATCCTCCTCACTTCAAGTGGAGTTTAAAATTGAAGTTGCCCAATTATTAGAAAAGGATAAGAGAACACAAGGTGCCAAGGATCATGTGCCGGCACCAAGGGAGGTCATCAAAGATGGCATAACCGAAGATGACAGTAGTGCCGATTTAAAGCTGTCCAAAGTTAAGAAGAAGCTAGAAGAAGAGACAAAGAAGAGAATTTTAACGTCGTAGAAAACTATCCCAAGAGTCTTAAAGATCTATCCGCAAACAAGGGGAGTTGAACTCAAGACTTAAGAATTGGGCTGAGTCCAAGTTAGTCTAACCGCAAGTGGGTGACAGTAGCTAAACCACAGCTTGTCATAGAAGAGGAAAAAGAAGATCTCTCGAGTATCTTAGTAGCAAAGATACCAGAGTGGGATGAAATACTTGATGAAGAGAAAACCTTTTTCAAGAAAAGGAAGTAAGCTAGTCAAAGGAGAAGAGTTAGTGGATTTGAACCTTAGCACCACCGAGATTCTATACCAGCTAGTCAAAGGCGCATATGTACTCTCTCTCTCTCTCTCTCTCTCTCTCTCTCTCTATATATATATATATATATATATATATATATATATATATATATATATATATATATATAAATGCATATGTACTCTCTCTATATATAGATAAATATAAATATATTTATTTATATATAGAAATTATAGTTTATATTAAAAAATAAAAAACTAATATAAATAAATATGTATATATATAATTTTTATAAAAAAATAAGAAAATAATAAAAAAATAAATAAAAATATATATAGATGCTTTTCTTTATATTTGCAGCTCAACTACGTTGAAGCAGTCTATATTACATGGTTTTTCTATTCCAAATTAAAAACGACGTAGAGGAGATGGGGCTGCTCTCTTGCGATGCCAACCATCTCTTTTGCGAGTCTTCTTCTTCTGCAGGTGCAGAGAGTAGCGATGAAGAGGATGCGAAGCGCACCCCTGTCCTGCGCATTGCAAAATATCACTCTTCTCCCCAACTATGGCCCCGGAGCTACAGGCAAAGCATCTCTCGCTCTCTCTCTCTCTCTCTCTCTCTCTCTCACACACACACACACACACACACACACACACACACACACACACACACACACACACACACACACACACACACACACACACACACACACACACACACACACACACACACACACAAGACACACTGGGAGACAGCACATACACACACACACACACCCCCCAATACACAAGACATGTACGAGAGAGAGAGAGAGAGAGAGAGAGAGAGAGAGAGAGAGAGAGAGAGAGAGAGAGAGAGAGAGAGAGAGAGAGAGAGAGAGAGAGAGAGAGAGATGATGCTCGACATCCTAGGCATAGACGGTTCCCGTCATTGGTTGCAGAACAACATCCCAAGTATAGATGGGTTGTGGCAGGTCTCTAAGACCTCACGCGAGCAACTGCTCTGCTATCAACCATATACTGTAGAGAGCCATGTTAGTCCATCACACGTGGCCCTCCATTCTTACAACCACCTGCTTCCTTGTCCCCCGTGGACGATACTTCACTGCTCATCAAAGGGCATGTCTACTTAATCTATGAGGTGGATGCAATGCTTTAGTCCCTTGTATGTTTGTCCAAGTGTGTTGTGTGTGTGGGTATGCATGCCTGGGTCTATGTGTTGTTTATAAAAGCATGTTTGTGTGTGTTTGCATGCTCGTTTGTGTGTGTTTAACCTAGCTCGTATAGAATCTCGGTGGTGCCAAGGTTCAAATCCGCTAACTCTTCTCCTTTGACTATCTTAGAGAACTTCCTTTTCCTGAAAAAGGTTTAATCTTCATCAAGTATCTCATCCCACTCTGGTATCTTAGCTACTAAGATACTCGAGAGATCTTCTTTTTCCTCTACTTTGACATGCTGTGGTTTAGCTACTGTCACCCACTTTTGATTAGACTAACTTGGACTCAGCCCAATTCTTAGGTCTTGAGTTCAACTCCCGTCGTTTGCGGATAGATCTTTAAGTCTCTTGGGATAGTTTCCTACGATGTTAAAATTATCTTCTTCCTCTCTTCTTCTAGCTTCTTCTTAACTCTGGACAACTTTGAATCGACACTACTGTCATCTTTGGTTATGCCATCTTTGATGACCTCCCTTGGTGCCGGAACATGATCCTTGGCACCTTGTGTTCTATTATCCTTTTCTAATAATTAGGTGACTTCCATTTTGAACAAGGTTGTCTACAGTAGACGAGGGCACTGCCTCCAATTAAGAATTGAAATGGTTGGTTAACAACTTGTTGCTCCTGACTGTGGAAATTTAATTTTCCTTTTTCATACACAAATATCAACATAACCCTGACTTTACTCCCCACCTGCTCTATTAACAGATGTCTACTAACGTAAAACCTCGGAACATACAGAAGGGATACTGGTGGAAAAGGAGCCATTGTCTAGGATAAGTAATTTCAATGCCCTCAAAAGAGGCAAACCTTCGCTTCTTGGCCTACTACGGGGTGACAAGGACACAAGTGGTTGTAAGAAGGGAGGGCCATGTGTGATGGACTAACAGGGCTCTCTACAGTATATGGTTGATACTCCACTGCTCATCAAAGGGCATGTCTACTTAATCTATGAGGTGGATGAAATGCTTTGCTCCCTTGTATGTTTGGCCAAGTGTGTTGTGTGTGTGTGTGGGTATGCATGCCTGGGTCTATGTGTTGTTTATACAAGCGTATTTATGTGTGTTTGTATGCTCACTTGTGTGTGTTTAACCTAGCTGGTATAGAATCTCGGTGGTGCCAAGGTTCAAATCCACTAACTCTTCTCCTTTGACTAGCTTAGAGAACTTCCTTTTCCTGAAAAAGGTTTTCTCTTCATCAAGTATCTCATCCCACTCTGGTATCTTTGGTACTAAGATACTCGAGAGATCTTCTTTTTCCTCTGCTATGACAGGCTGTGGTTTAGCTGTTGTCACCCACTTTCGGTTAGACTAACTTGGACTCAGCCCAATTCTTAGGTCTTGAGTTCAACTCCCCTCGTTTGTAGATAGATCTTTAAGTCTCTTGGGATAATTTCCTACGATGTTAAAATTATCTTCTTCGTCTCTTCTTCTAGCTTTTTCTTTACTTTGGACAGCTTTGAATCGGCACTACTGTCATCTTCGGTTATGCCATCTTTGATGACCTCTCTTTGTGCCGGCACATGATCCTTGGCACATTGTGTTCTTTTATCCTTTTCTAATAATTAGGCGACTTCAATTCTCAACAAGGTCGTCTACAGTAGACGAGGGCACTGCCTCCAATTAAGAATTGAAATTGCTGGTCAACAACTTGTTGCTCCTGACTGTGGCAATTTAATCTGCCTCTTTCATACACAAATATCAACATAACCTTGACTTTCCTCCCCACCTACTCTATTAACAGATGTCTACTAACGTAAAAACCTCGGAACATACACAACAGATGCTGGTGGAAAAGGAGCCATTGTCAAGGAGAAGTCATTTCAATGCCCTCAAAAGAGGCATGCCTTCCCTTCTTGGCCTACTAGGGGGTGACAAGGACACTAGTGGCTATAAGAAGGGAGGGCCACGTGTGATGGACTAATAGGGCTCTCTACAGTATATGGTTGATACTCCACTGCTCATCAAAGGGCATGTCTACTTAATCTATGAGGTGGATGCAATGCTTTTCTCCCTTGTATGTTTGGCCAAAAGTGTTGTGTGTGTGGTTATGCATGGCTGGGTCTATGTGTTGTTTATACAAGCGTATTGATGTGTGTTTGTATGCTTGCTTGTGTGTGTTTAACCTAGCTGGTATAAAATCTCGGTGGTGCCAAGGTTCAAATCCACTAACTCTTCTCCTTTGACTAGCTTAGAGAACTTCCTTTTCCTGAAAAAGGTTTTCTCTTCATCAAGTATCTCATCCCACTCTGGTATCTTTGCTACTAAGATACTCGAGAGATCTTCTTTTTCCTCTTCTATGATAGGATGTGGTTTAGCTGTTTTCACCCACTTCCGTTAGACTAACTTGGACTCAGCCCAATTCTTAGGTCTTGAGTTCACAACTCTCCTCGTTTGCGGATAGATCTTTAAGTCTCTTGGGATAGTTTCCTAAAACGTTAGAATCCTCTTCTGCGTCTCTTCTTCTATCTGCTTCTTAACTTTGGACAGCTTTGAATTGGCACTACTGTCATCTTGGGTTATTCCATCTTTGATGCCCTCCCTTGGTGCCGGAACATGATCCTTGGCACGTGTTCTCTTATCCTTTTCTAATAATTAGGCGACTTCTATTTTGAACAAGGTCGTCGACAGTAGACGAGGACACTGCCTCCAATTTAAGAATTGAAATTGCTGGTCAGCCACTTGTTGCTGCTGACTGTGGAAATTTAATATGCCTCTCTCATAGACAAATATCAACATAACCCTCACTTTCCTTCCCACCTACTCTATTAACAGATGTCTACTAACGTAAAAACCTCAAAACATACACAAGGGATGCTGGTGGAAAAGGAGCCATTGTCAAGGAGAAGTCATTTCAATGCCCTCAAAAGAGCCAGACCTTCCCTTCTTGGCCTACTAGGGGGTGACAAGGTAACAAGTGGCTGTAAGAAGGGAGGTCCACGTCTGATGGACTAACAGAGCTCTCTACAGTGTATGGTTGATACTCCACTGCTCATCAAAGGGCATGTCTACTTAATCTATGAGGTGGATGCAATGCTTTGCTCCCTTGTATGTTTGGCCAAGTGTGTTGTGTGTGTGGGTATGCATGCCTGGGTCTATGTGTTGTTTATACAAGCATATTTATGTGTGTTTGTATGGTCTCTTGTGTGTGTTTAACCTAGCTGGTATAGAATCTTGGTGGTGCCAAGGTTCATATCCACTAACTCTTCTTCTTTGACAAGCTTAGAGAACTTCCTTTTCCTGAAAAAGGTTTTCTCTTCATCAAGTATCTCATCCCACTCTGGCATCTTCGCTACTAAGATACTCGAGAGATCTTCTTTTTCCTCTGCTATGACAGGCTGTGGTTTAGCTGTTGTCACCCACTTTCGGTTAGACTAACTTGGACTCAGCCCAATTCTTAGGTCTTCAGTTCATTTCCCCTCGTTTGCGGATAGATCTTTAAGTCTCTTGGGATAGTTTCCTACGACGTTAGAATTCTCTTCTTCTATCTTCTTCTTAACTTTGGACAGCTTTGAATCGGCACTAATGTCATCTTCAGTTATGCCATCTTTGATGACTTCCCTTGGTGCCGCCACATGATCCTTGGCAGCTTGTGTTCTCTTATCCTTTTCTAATAATTAGGCGACTTCAATTTTAAACAAGGTCGTCTACAGTAGACGGGGGCACTGCCTTCAATTAAGAAGGGAAGATCTGCCTCTTTTGAGGGCATTGAAATGACTTCTCCTTGACAATGGTTGCTTTTGCACTAGCATCCCTTGTGTATGTTCCGAGGTTTTTACGTTAGTTGACATCTGTTAATAGAGCAGATGGGGAGGAAAGTGGAGTCTTACTACATGGCGAGCGAGATTTTTCGAGCGACAAAAAGAACGAGCAAGTCCCTCGACAAAGTTTTTCTGAACTAGAGAGATTTTCAAAAGTGTTTGATTAGGTAGCCATTTATAGGAGCATGATGGTCTCACATTCATGTGTTTAGCTAAATTGAGATGTTTGCAATACTAAGGACATTTTTTTGTTCCAAAAGGTTTTCATGGTCGCCAAGTATCCCTTTTCTTTCTTTTGTATGGGTATGAAGATGATTGTCTAGTGAATGTGCTTTCTAGATATTGATGGCTCAAGTCCTCATGTTTTTCTCTGTGTTTCCTCAAACCTCAACCGCTAAACTTGAAATTGATGTCTCTTCTTATTTTTTGTTGAAAATTCAGGTCAATCTTCACTTATTGTGCCAGAGAGAGGCGATGGAGTGGACACGCCTCATGGATGAGATGCTGTGAGGACAACATCCCTTTTGGTCTCCGCTTGCTCACAAAGTCGAAGTCATCAACACCACAGAGTCCAATGGGGGTGCTAGATGCTGATTGCTTCAACTCTGAAAGTTGCGAGATCAAAAGTTGCTCTCTCTCTCTCTCTCTCTCTCTCACACACACACACACACACACACACACACACACACACACACACACACACACACACACACACACACACACACACACACACACACACACACACACACACACATACACACACACACACACGTATGCACGCACAAACTGTCAAAAGGCTCTATGGGCCCTAGCCAGGTGTCACATGCACGGTTATAATTTGCAGATGCTACTCTCTATGTTTGGCATTCCTCTCTATGCTATGGGCCCTAGTCGGGTGCCACATGCAAGGTTAGAGTTTGCAGACACTACTCTAACATGTCTGCACCGGCGCGGACTAGTTTCGACTTCTTACAACAGGATCAAAACGTTTGGCATTCCTCTCTATGCCCTGGACCCTAGCTGGGTTATCCCTATGCCACATGCACGATTGCACTTTGTAGACGGTGCTCTAACCTGTCCGCGTCGGCGCGGACTAGTTTCGACAACTTACAAGTTGAGATGAGACGGAGGCAAACTTTAGGGCAAAAAATGATTTGTTAAAAAAATTCAATGAACGGGTATGAGATTGTGCAAAATAACATGTATAATCTATCGAGATTCTCTTTCTTACTCTTTCTCTCTCTCTCACACACAGTGGATATTCTTTACAGTTGTCCCTGCTATTGTTATTGTGCAATACACCCATGTTGGATGTAGCAAGGAAAGGATATACCTCGCTCTCTTTCTCATCTCGAACGAGGGGAGGCATCTCTGCGCGATGGCAAGTCATGAAGAGGAGGCCGCATGGACGCAGCGGAGGCTGTGTCGGGGTATCTATTGGGCGGGGTGACATTTTTTACTCTATAGTATTGTTTATAAACTTTGCTTGAACCAGTCCGCATCGGCGCGGACTGGTTTCGACAGCTTCCACAAGAGCTCGTCGAGATTAGAAAGAGGCTAATTCTAGCGGCTTGCGACGAAACCGAGTGGCAAAACGTGTCGGCTAGAGATCAGCAACCAGCGGTATTGTTTGTTGAGACTCAATTAGCATTGTTTATAAACGTTGCTGGAGCATACCTGTCCGCGCCGGTGCGGACTGGTTTCAACAGCTTCCACAAGAGCTGGCCGAGCTGAGATAGAGGCTATTTTTGGCGGCTTGAGGCGAAACCTTGTGGCTGGAGGATGGTGGCGGTGGCAAAATGTGTTGGCTAGGGATCAAACCGGTGGCGGCGAAACCAGGCAGCTGGAAAGCAACTACTTCTTCCCACCTTTCCGACTAAACAGGTAGAGAACTTGAGAAGCGCAAGAGAGTATTCAGCTTGAAGAAGCACAAGAGCTTGATAATTAGCAAAGCTGCAGGCCTGCTATTCCATGACATATGAGCACAAGTAGATCCCCACCCAAGAGCTTCCTTCCTAGCTTCTTCATGCGCTCTTTCTCCTAGGCAGCTTCTTGAAGCCTTCTCCTCTCTGTCTCTCTCTCTCTCTCTCCCCCCTTCTTTTGAATCACATGCTCTCTAGATCCTTAACATTCTTCACCAACTGAATGCTTGCCCACAGGCCGTTATCCCAAGCTCTCCTTCTTCAACTTTGATCCTCTCTCCCTCTAAATTTTTTTCCCCTCGGAGAATACGGACAGAGCATACTTGCATTGCTCATAAGGTCGTTTGACGAGCACGATGCGGGGCATTCAAAGGGTATGTATCGAGACCCAGGCTACTAGATGGCTGCCATGATGTCAAGCTCCCTAATATTGAACCAAAGCCAAGGCTTTTAAAGAAAAAGGTGAGATTATTAATCAAAATTGGCAATGCTCGTTGATCTTTAACATGTAATGTAAGTTTTCCTACATTAGCTTCGATAAATACTCACAAGTTGAGGTAATCCATGGCCATGGAGCCTGCCAACTTGCAAGTGGCCCTTTCCTCATTTTCCCATATTGCTAAAATAGCTGCTCTATTTTCCCATGGTACAGCTACAATTGCAACGCTACGGACCGTAGATGTTGAGTTCTAGCCACCGAGAATAGATGGACGGTGTGTGCCACCTCGACCTCAGATATTGATCCCATCTACTTGGTAGCCTTTCTAACACCATCTCCAACTCCACGTCCTTTTTAACCTCTGATCCAATATCTCCACCTCCCTTGCTAACCTCTTCCACCTCCTTCTAAACATCTGCGGCACCATCACTATCCTCTTGCTTTCCACCAACACCCTCTCCAACCCCATTCATTCCTCCCGCGCCAACCTAGCGGTCTACATCTAGTGATTGTGATGCTTTTCTTTTCTTACTCTTGGCCAGAAGGCGACTACCTTCATAGTCACGTGCATGAGATCAAAGTTGACACTATTAAGAATCATTTGACATTGATGACGAAGATCATGTTAAGCTTGAGCGTAGAAAAAATAATATAGGAGAGCATGTTTATGCTCTTGATCATGTTCGAAGATCTAGACCAATATTAGTGACTGATGAGGAGATATTGGAAGTGGTGACTTATTTAAAGGTCTGGTGCCGGGTAAAAGTGTTCGAAGATCTAGACCAATATTAGTGAATGCTATGGAGATATTGGAGGAGGACAACCACACGTTTCTTCAATATACCTTGTGCTCTCATGAATTTGTCAAGGGTGTTGCTCATATTTGCTCGGAAATTGGCTTCGCTCGATTTTCTTTGCTTGTTGATTAGAAAGCCTCGTTTGTGATAGACCTGACTTCAGATACACCTGTATTATGTTGTATTGCTACAGTAGTCAATTTGCTGTTGGTGCTTCGCAATTCAGAAACAATGCTTTCTAAATCAATGCCATCCTTGTCACGTTTGTTCTCAAGAACAGACATCTCCAAGAGACTCATGATTTTGTCCTGGTATATAGATTCCTTTTCTTTGACAGAGAGATTGTCTCCTTCTCCCTCTATCCCTTATCCCTCCTTTTCTCTCCACCTATCTCTCGATTTTTTTCACCACCGTTCTCTAAATATTTTCCTCCCTCTCTCTCTCTCTCTAAATATTTTCCTCATCCTCTCTCTCTATCCCTATAAATCTCCTCCCCCGTCTTCTTCTCTCTCTATCCCACTTTCTCTCCATTTCTCTCTCTATCCCTATCGCTCTTTTTCCTCTCTACCTATTTCTTGATTTCCGTCTTTCTCTCCCTATCCCTATCCACACCATCCCACCATTCATTCAACACTTCATTCAACATGTTATAGCCACAATTTTATAGAGAGAGAGGGGGGGGGGGGGGGGAGGGGGATACTTCTCTCACAAAGACCACTCCGAAAAGTACCTGAGAGAGAGAGAGAGAGAGAGAGAGAGAGAGAGAGAGAGAGAGAGAGAGAGAGAGAGAGAGAGAGAGAGAGAGAGAGAGAAGAGAGAGAGAGAGAGAGAGAGAGATGTTGAAATAGGCAAATCTATACACCTTGAAAGAGGCAAGAGAGAGAAAGGGAGAGGAGTTTGTGCACCAAATTAGCATGACCACTTAGAGAGAGAGAGAGAGAGAGAGAGAGGGAGGGAGAGAGAAGAGAGGGAGAGAGGATCTAATAGAAATAGAGAGAGCTGGTGCATAACACAACTTTGGAGAGCACTTCTTTCAACATGTTATAGCCACAATTTTGGAGAGAGAGAGAGAGAGAGAGAGAGAGAGAGAGAGAGAGAGAGAGAGAGAGAGAGAGAGAGAGAGAGAGAGAGAGAGAGAGAGAGAGAGAGAGAGAGAGGGTGTGTGATTCAAGAAACATAATGGCAAAAACACTTAGAAAAGAGAGCTCATCGTCCATCCACTACATACATAGGATAGATCCGCAAAGCCTATAAATGAGGAAGACGTGAGTATTATCATCCACTACATAATTCACTTCCTATGAGGGTCCCCCTGCTTTGAACTCAATGGAATATCTCCAGTCACATTAAGCCCCTTCTTGGGACAATGGGTCGACACCAATGCATTGAGCTTGTTTGTGATAGACCTGACTTCAGATACACCTGTATTATGTTGTACAGCTACAGCAATCAATGAACGGTGGGATGGTAGGGATAGGGATAGGGGGGAGAGAGAGAGAGAGAGAGAGAGAGAGAGAGAGAGAGAGAGAGAGAGAGAGAGAGAGAGAGAGAGAGAGAGAGAGAGAGAGAGAGAGAGAGAGAGAGAGAGAGAGAGAGAGAGAGAGAGAGAGTCGGTGCATAACACAACTTTGGAGAGCACTTCATTCAACATGTTATGGCAAAAATTTTATAGAGAGAGAGGGAGGGGGATACTTTTTTCACAAAGACCACTCCAGAAAGTAGCTGTGAGAGAGAGAGAGAGACCCCAAAACGTAGATCTCCATAGTAGCCTATAAATGAGAGAGAAGAACATGTAGATCCGCAAAGCCTATAAATGAGGAAGACGTGATGGAATATCTCTAGTCACATTAAGCCCCTTCTTGGGCCAATGGGTCGACACCAATACATTGAGCTTGTTTGTGATAGACCTGACTTTAGATACACTTGTATTATGTTGTATTGCTACGGCAGTCAATTTGTTCTTGCTACTTTGCAATTCAGACACAATGCTTATTAAATCAATGCCATCCTTGTCACGTTTGTTCTCAAGAACAGACATCTTTACTAAGAGTCATGATTTTGTCCTGGTATATAGATTCCTTTTCTTTGACAGAGAGATTCTCCCCTTCTCTCTCTATTCCTTATCCCTCCTTCTCTCTCCACCTATCTCTCGATTTTTTTTCACCACCACTCTCTAAGTATTTTCCTCCCCTTCTCTCTCTCTCTCTCTCTCTCTCTCTATCCCTAGAAATCTCCGCCCCGTCTACTTCTCTCTCTATCCCACTTTCTCTCCATGTCTCTCTCTGTCCCTATCGCTCTTTTTCCTCTCTACCTATCTCTTGATTTCCCTGTTTCTCTCCCTATCCCCATCCACACCATCCCATCGTTCATTCAACACTTCATTCAACATGTTATCGCCACAATCTTAGAGAGAGAGAGAGGGAGGGCGATACTTCTCTCACAAAGACCACTCCGGAAAGTAGTAGTAGTAGTAGAGAGAGAGAGAGAGAGAGAGAGAGAGAGAGAGAGAGAGCTCTTGAAAGAGGCAAATCTATACACCTTGAAAGAGGCAAGAGTTGAGAAGGGGGGGGGGGAGTTTGTGCACCAAATTAGCATGACCACTTAGAGAGAGAGAGAGAGAGAGAGAGAGAGAGAGAGAGAGAGAGAGGGAGAGAGGATCTAATAGAAAGAGAGAGAGTTGGTGCATAACAAAACTTTGGAGATCACTTCTTTCAACATGTTATGGACACAATTTTACACACACACACACACAGAGGTCTGGGGATACTTCTTTGAGGAAGACCACTTTGGAAAGTAGTTGAGAGAGAGAGAGAGAGAGGGAGAGAGAGGGAGAGAGGATCTAATAGAAACAGAGAGAGTTGGTGCATAACACAACTTTGGAGATCACTTATTTCAACATGTTATGGCCACAATTAGAGAGAGAGAGAGAGAGAGAGAGAGAGAGAGAGAGAGAGAGAGAGAGAGAGAGAGAGAGAGAGAGAGAGAGAGAGAGAGAGAGAGAGAGAGAGAGAGAGAGAGAGAGAGAGAGAGAGAGAGAGAGGGTGTGTGACTCAAGAGACATAATGGCAAAACTTAGAAAAGAGATCTCATCGTCCATCCACTACATACATAAGATAGACCCCCAATACGTAGATCTCCATAATAGCCTATAAATGAGAGAGAAGAACATGTAGATCTGCAAAGCCTATAAATGAGGAAGACATGAGTATTATCATCCACTACATAATTCACTTCCTGTGAGGGGCCCCCTGCTTTGAACTCGATGGAATATCTCCAATCACATTAAGCCCCTTCTTGGGCCCATGGGTCGACACCAATGCATTGAGCTTGTTTGTGATAGACTTGACTTCAGATACACCTGTATTATGTTGTATTGCTACGGCAGTGAATTTGTTGCTAGTGCTTCGCAATTCAGACACAATGCCTTTTAAATCAATGCCATCCTTGTGAGGTTTGTTCTCAAGAAGAGACATCTCCAAGAGACTCATGATTTTGTCCTGGTTTCTTTTTATGTCAGAAAGTTGTACTCGCACTGAGTTTTGTTGCTGCAAAACATCATTGATTTGTACTTGCATCTGCACCTCTAAGCGGTGAAGATAAACCCCTTGATCATGTTGTAAATCGTGCAACCCATGAATGCTCTCTTTGTAGGAAACATGTGCTGCCTCCACTCTCTCACATGAGGCTTGAATGTTGAGTATATTGTGCGGATGGCACCTAGCCCATCTGCAATCTGCCTCTCTAATGATCCCTCTGCAATTTTCCACTTTGAAGGTCCATCCCCCCCTCAGGGAACACGCTTAGCACTTCACACATTGTTGATTTGGTGTCTCTCTGGGGTAGAAAAGACCACCTCCAATGAATCTCCTCCAGAGGTAAGGGCTTGCTCCATTACTCTGAGAAGTTATGATAGGTGATTTAGGATAAGTTAGGACAGAGCATGGAGCAGGATTGGCTCGATACTCTCTCTCTCTCTCTCTCTCTCTCTCTCTCTCTCTCTCTCTCTCTCTCTCTCTCTCTCTCTCTCTCTCTCTCTCTCTCTATGGCAAACTAAATACGGACACCGCCTAAAATTTTCCCTATCAATCTCTGATCCCCTACTTATCTCTCTGATTTGGTCTCATAGGTCATATTGACCTTTTGAAGACATTAATATATCGTTTCATTTCATTTCATATCTCTCTCTCTCTCTCTCTAAATATTTAACTCCTCCTCTCTCTCCATCCCTATAAATCTCTGCGTCGGCTACTTCGCTCTCTATCCCTCTTTCTCTCCATTTCTCTCCCAATCCCTATCGCTCTTTTTTCTCTCTGCCTATCTCTCAATTTCCCTCTTTCTCTCCATTCCTCTCCCTATCCCTATTGGCGCTGGCTACTTCTCTCTCTATCCCCTATCCTTCCTTTTCTCTCCACCTATATCACTTTTTTTTACCACCTCTCTCTAAATATTTTCCTCCCTCTCTCTCTAAATATTTTCTTCCTTCTCTCTCTCTATCCCTACAAAATCTCCGTGCCGACTACTTCTCTCTCTATCCCTCTTTCTCTCCATTTCTCTCTCTATCCCTATTGCTCTTTTTCCTCTCTACCTATCTCTCGATTTCCCTTTTTCTCTCCCTATCCCTATCCATGCCATCCCACCGTTCATTTTGACCTTTTGAAGACGGATGTCAATATTTCATTTCATTACATCTCTCTCTCTCTCTCTCTCTCACACACACACACACACACACACACACACACACACACACACACACACACACACACACACACACACCTATCTCTCAATTTCCCTCTTTCTTTCCATTGCTCTCCCTATCCCTATCCGCGCCGGCTACTTCTCTCTCTATCCCCTATCTCTCCTTTTCTCTCCACCCATCTCTCGATTTTTTTTCACCACCGCTCTCTAAATATTTTCTTCTCTCTCTCTCTCTCTCTAAATATTTCTTTCTCTCTCTATCCCTATAAATATCCACGCCGACTAATTCTCTCTCTATCCCTCTTTCTCTCCATTTCTCGAGTCTATCCCTCTTTCTTTTTCCTCTATACCTATCTCTTGATTTCCCTCTTTCTCTCCCTATCGTATCCGCGCCATCTCACCATTCATTTCATTACATCTCTCTCTCTCTCTCTCTTCTCTCTCTCTCTCTCTCTCTTGTCGAAATTAGGGTTGTAGAGAAACGACACAGCTTGGAGAAGACGAAGGAAGCTCAAGGTACACAATAGAGAGTGTGTTACTTAGTGTGCAATGGAAAGAAAGATAGCCCTAGAGTGATGGGCATATATACAATGCTCGGGTGAAAAAACCTCCTAAAGAGGGAAAAAATGCCCCGGTGGTCCTAGTTTGTTCACACACATCACTACCACATGTATATGGTAAGAAATCCCCCCTCGAGTGATGCGGTGAACGAGAGCTGGCACATGAGTAAAGGGAAGTGCCATGCCCTGAGGACATGATCAATCCACAAAGGGGAGTAATCCCAAAGCTTTGCGGAAAGCTTCAAGCTTCTCACGAGACAATGCCTTTGTGAAAAGATCTGCAAGGTTGTCCTGTGTTGGCACATGAGCCAAGCTGATCTCTTCTGCTGAGAGCCTCTCCCTGACATACTGGTAATGCACCTCAATGTGCTTTGTGCGAGCATGAAAAACTGGGTTCCTCGGAACTGCCAATGCACTCTGACTGTCAGTGTAGATAGTGTTGGCAGTGTCCTGTCCAACACTCAAATTAGCCATAAGGCGTTTGAGCCATACACACTCAACCGTAGCTGTGAAGATTGCCCTGTACTCAGCCTCACAACTCGAAGTGGCAACAGTAGGTTTCTTCTTGCTCAACCATGATATACATGAACTGCCAAGCATGAAACAAAAACCACTTGTGGACACTCTCGTGTCAAAACAACCAGCCCAATCTGAGGTCCGAAAAAGCATGTAATTCTGGCGGCAATGATCCCCCCTTGGGATAAAACAAGCCAAGATGTAAAGTTTCGCTAAGGTAGCAAAAAATCCTCTTGATAGCCTGCCAATGCTTAGACCCTGGGCTATGCATAAATCTGCTGACCTGTGAGTGTGCAAACTGAATATCCGGCCTCGTGTTGCATACATAAATGAGGCAGCCAACAGCAGTTTGGTAAAGAGTGACATCAACAGGATTGCCAGCATCATATAGACTCAACTTCAAACCTGTTTCCATGGGAGTGGCAATAGGTTTGTAATCCTCAAGTCCAAACTTACATAGCAATGTCTCTATGTAACTTTGCTGACACAAGGCAATACCACCATCACACTGCTTACACTGTATACCCAAGTAATGATGCAAAAGCCCCAAATCTTTCATCTTGAAAGTAGCATTCAAATCAGCCTTAAATTCAGCAATATGTCTCTCATTTGGTCCAGTGATCAGAAAATCATCAACATAAAGAACCACAATGAGAAGTACATCACCCTCACGCTTTACATTGATAGCCATTTTTTCGGCTCTTTGTAATTGCCACAGTGAGTTACCTCACCCTACCAAAATCACCCAAACACTGTGGCTATCCCTACCATTTCACTGTACATAGGCGTGCGTGAGTCACGGGACTTTTCCCATATCTTCTTAAAAAACCCTCAACTAGCTAGTCATTGGGCTAGTTGAGCCAAAAAAATAATAAATAATAAAAAATATAAGTATATTATGGCCCATGCGTATGTAAATATTTCTTTGTATATAGGGCCTAAATAAAAGATTTTTTCATAATTATTTTGGTATTTATTTAAATATTTCTACCTAGGTGTGTGCTATTTATGCTCTGTACATTGCCTCACCATTACCACAATTTTTTCTTACCATTTTTAATACTCTTTATTCCATATAGAAATATTTTCATGTAAGCTTCTCTTATATTTGGTGTAACTCCACCCCAACAAAAATCCAAAAAAACTAGTTTTATTTATGTGTATTTTTTCACTATTGTGATTTTTCCCTTCCTACATCTATTTTGTTTTTTTTTCTAAAAAATTAGAACACCAAAAATATTTATCTTTTTATGGTAGCCTCATAATGAGAGAGATTTCTTTTGACCCCCTTTTATTTTTTTCCCACTTATATTATTTATATTTGACATGTACATATTTTTAGACCCCTCAATATTTGATTTTCTTAGTTGTACTATTCACTTATATCATAATCTCAACAATATCTTCAATTATAGACCTACCAAATAAGGTCAAGGGTAGGTGGCATGCATACATGCACTATGGAGGGCTCACTCTTGGAGGTATTCAAAAGAATCATCCAAAGAAGGACCCCACAAGGACCTTGTGCAGTGGAAAAAAACGGTCGGTTTTGCTGAATTTTTAAAGTTCACTTGCTCTCCGAATTTGAAAAGGTGATACAAACAAAAGTTGTAGCTCGTGGGCTGAACTTTTGCCTCAAATTTTTTCATATTTTTTGAGCTACAGCTGTGAGCTATGATTTTATTAGTGGACCCCAGTTTTCCCATGCTATGCAGCCACACTCTCTCTTCCACTTTATCATTTTCCTCTTTCACACACACTTCTCCACTCATCATCCCCACCTCTCTCACCACTCCTCTCTGCACCCTACTCACCTTCTCCTCAACCTTGAAGAATAAGAGAAACCATGGTGAACTCATACCTCCCACACACAATTCCATTCCAAAATTGACCACCTAGTCTCATTTTTCCTCCTCCAAATTACCCATATCTATCAAAAAAAACCACAAAATTCAGCCTCTTCTCTTAAAAGACAGCATCATGGTGGTTGATTACTCAGCTTCAATTACCTTGTCTCTCAAGGAAGGTCAAGAGTGGAGAAAAAAATTACCGTCAAAGCTAGTGGACCGTCAACAAGCGTCAAAATTGGCCCTACTCAAGACACTTGGAGCATCAACCTTGTAAGAAATCCACCTTTTCTTACCTCTAAGAGTTTTTCTTCCTTATTTGTATCCTACATGGATACTCCCATTGTAAATATCCAATTCCATTTGTAAATTAATACTAACTCTACTAACACTAACCCACTATGAAAAGTCTATCACCTCCATTTCTCTCCTCTCTCTTTCCCCACCAACTTCTTGAAATTCCAAGCAAAAAATTAGATAAATTGCTGAAAATCAACCCAACCATGGTTAGATGAGTAACCCTAGCCTTCAAAATTGCTATAAAAAGAGGTGTGGCTAGCACAAAAGGGGGAGCCATAAGCAAGAGCACTATGCTATAGCTTGAGAAGCCAAGCTCAACCTCTCTAGAAGGAGCTCTTGAGTGGAAGCTCATTGTCTTATGCATGTGCATGTGTTGTAATAGGGGATTAGCAAGGGAACTCTATGCCATTGTAAGAGAGAGAGTGTTCATTCAATTGAGAGTAGGAAATCTATCATTTCTCCTACTAGTGTAAGCCCAACATTTGCTGAATCAAGGAGGGTGGATTTGGACTAAGCTTGGATACTTTGTCTCCCTTCCAACGTGAAGTAATGGACAACAATGATGCGTAAGTGTCTTGGTGTTTTTTGTTAAGTTCTTGATAGCTTGTCTCTGGTGTTGTCATCAATCTAGCCATAAATCCCACATACTGTAAGAGGGCGACAGGGTGGAGAGGACTCCCCTGGCCTTAAGACAGTGATTGGGGTGGTTTTTTCTTGTGATGTGTTGTGGTGAAATTTACGCAAGCTATGTTGAACAAATACTAATCTCACTTTGATTTGTCATGACAGATTTGTAAGAAGGTATTAATGCAACAAGCACCCTCTCCCTTTTTCTCTCTTTCTTAATATATATATTTGTGTTTGCTTGATCATTAACGATACACTTCAAAGCAGCCCGAGCACCATCTCTCTCTCTCTCTCTCTCTCTCTCTCTCGTGTTTTAGTGTGTGAGAGTGTTCCATTGGTGTTAGGGTTAGTGTAAATTCCTTGCTTGTTTGTGGGTTGCTCTAACGATTCTCCTCTTTTGCGTCCTAGTTCGCTCTTAAACTAGGTGGTGCCCCTTGTGTAGTTGGGATTTGGCTGGGGGTTTGTTGTTTTGGTTTGTGTTGTGTTGTGCCCCAGCCCCATTGAGCAGCACGGGAGCCTTGAAGGGTGTCTAGAGGTTGCTCTTCTTGTTGCCCGCCCCGGACCGCCTCAAATTGGTGCCCCCACTGAGGACGGCTTGTGTATTTTTGTGTAGAATCAACCTTTAGCATAGTCAAGTAGTTTGCATGAATCACGAAAATTTGTATGATCCCTTCATTCCCATTGCAAGGCAAAAGGTACACATAATTGTTAGTACTAAGTTGCAATTTCAACGTGTCATTCGTAGAATTTTAGGTCCTCTTAGGTTGGCCGAGATAAACGCTTCAGTAAATCCTTTTATTTTGCCTCTCATTAGGTACGACCTTAGTTTGGACGTCTATATTTTTGTTTTGTTTTAAGCATTAGGTCATGCATAGACCATGGATAATGGCCCAGGAATAGAGGTTTTCCCTTTTCCATTTCACTCCACACATTAGAATAAACATTGCAATTAGTAGGAAAATCCATTTTCAACAACGTATGGTGTTCATGTTTGGTGCCCAAAGAGTAGGAGAAATTCTCGCATCACCAAACCCTGTCATCCTACCTCTTATTGATTATCATAGGTCGTTTGATGTGAATATCTTTATTTTGTTGTAGAATAGATTGCAAGCTAGAAAACATTATTGTGTAAATCTTTTTAAGAAAGAAAAAAAAAACGGGTGTCACTTTGAAATCAATTCAATGGAAAGCCAACGCCAAATGTCTGGGTATCCTCTTTTCTTTGGAGAGCCTGGAGAGGATGCAGAATTATTTTTAGCGAATTTCAAGATGTCTTGCCGTATCAAGAGGATAATAACTGATCAAGAACGTGTAGAAATGTTTGAGGTGGTCCTTAGGAAAGATGCTAGCACTTGGTTTGACTCTTTGCCTGAGGAAGTTAAGGGGAATTACACAGAAGTTTTGAATCGTTTCAAGAAATACTTCTTTGATCCCCAAAACACTCAAAAACTATGGCAAGACATTGTTTCTCATAAGCAAAAAGACTTAGATGACTACTACTTGTACAAGCAAGAGTTTCTACGTCTTTGGGCTCTATGGATACGAAATGTTGCTAACCCTGGTGATGGTGCAGAATTTTTAAAGAAGGAGAGGTTCATAGCCGGACTCTTTCCTGACCTTAAGGTAAAAGTTGAGGCGGGTGCACCTGCTACCTTTGATGCAGCTGAAACTAGGGCTGCTGAGAAATATAGGAAACTCAAGTGCTTAAGGGGAGAGGTTCCAATAGAAGGTCTTAGACCCAAAGGTAAGTCACAAGCATCAACATCGAGGGAGCTTCCTGAGGTAACGGCGGAAGTAATTGAGAAGTTAAACGAATCTTTAAGCAGCCTGTCAATTCACCTTGCACAAGCTGTAGGTCCAAAGGGACAAGCAAAGAAGTCTGAAGAGCGAGATCCACGACCTAGGAGAGTCTTGCAATGTTGGAATTGCGGAGAGTCTGGACATGGGATGTATAATTGTCCTTGGCCCCGTGGGGAGCCAGGGAGACCTAACTTGAATTACCCAGTGATGAATGCAGGTGAAGGAACTGGTCAACAACCAAGGCTTCTACAAAGACCAAATGGACCAAGACCACCTCCACAAGGGGTAGAAGGAGTTCCACCTTTGCCAGATCCAAATGTGCATGTGGTAGAGGTGACAAACTCAAATGAGGTTGACATGGAAGCAAATGGCATTAAGCGTGGCCGAGGAAAAGGTAAAGAGAAAGAGGGTGTCCCATCACAGAGTGACCATGGACAAGGCAAGAAGGCAAAGGAGACCAAGGAAGCTAAGAGGACTCGACGTCGTATCAATCTCCAAGACTTCCCTCTTGGACATGGTATGGCTCCATACAACCTGTTGGAAGACATGCGAGGTAAGGGTCCTGATATCTCATGGCCTCAGTTTCTTGCATTATGCCCACAAGTTAGGAGGGATTTAACAAAGGCAGTTAGCACTAGGAGAAAGGTAAAAGAGAGTTTTCCTGTTGTAAAAATTGCACATGCTGAAATGAACGAGGATATTACACCTGTGCTAGATTGTTACATAAAAGGAAGATTGGTTAGGAAAGGTCTAGTGGATGGGGGTGCACAAATTTGCATCATGACAGAAGGGCTCATGCAAAGACTAGGCATGCACATCCATGAGACACCTGAAATCAAAGTGAAAATGGCAAACAATAGCAAGGCTAGGTGCGTAGGCATTTGTAAAAATGTTTTTGTGGAGGCCTTTGGCATTAAGAAGGCAGTGGATTTCTATGTCATGTCTACCAAGGGAAATGGTTACCCATTTATCCTAGGAAGACCATGGCTAATGAAAATGCAAGCTTTGCAGGATTGGGAGAGTGGAAAGCTAATTTGCAGGAATGACAATCACAAGAAGGTTGTCTTTGACATGAAGGAGCAACGCCAAGAGGAGCTCCATGAAGAATCATATCGAAGTGAGACGGAAGATGATTGGACTGAAAACACTTCAGAAGAAGAAAGTAGCGGCAGCATTACCGAAGAGGAGTCCTCCATTGAAGTCATGGGGGTAAGGTTTAAGCCAAACAACCAGGAGACCTCTTCTCGAGGTTTGGAAGAGGTAGGTTCCCAAGAGAACCAAAAGGTGGAAGATGAAGGAATGTTAGAAGGTATGTTGTCTACAACACTTACAAAGGATGAAAGAGAGGAGTTCAAATGTGTGCTAAGGAAATTTCCAAGGATTTTTGCTAAAGACTACACCGATGTGCGTGGAGTAGATGTTGTTCAACACAAGATTGAGTTGAAGCCAGAGGCCACACCTAAGGCTCAAAAGCTACGAAGGCTAGGAGTCATTAAGGAGCAGGCTCTACTCAAGGAGGTAAGAAAGCTTCTAGCAGCAGGTTTCATTTATCCAGTGGAGAATTCAGAGTGGGTCTCTCCTGTTGTTTTCACCCCTAAGAAAAATGGCAAGTGGAGGGTGTGTGTGGATTACCGTCCCCTTAATGAGGCAACAAAAAGAGATCACTTTCCCCTCCCATTTCAGGATGAGATACTAAATGAAGTAGCTGGTCATGAGAAGTACACTGTGTGTGATGGCTACTCGGGTTACTTTCAAATAGGTATCACATTGGAGGATCAATTGAAAACAACCTTTATCACTCCTTGGGGTTGTTATGCTTTTAGAGTCATGCCATTTGGCCTGACAAATGCTCCTGCAACTTTCCAACGCTTCATGAACATGGTGTTTCAAGCATTCTTTGGAAAGTCCATTAGGGTTTTTATTGATGTTTTTTGCATTTATAGCTCAAAATCATTGCATCTACAAAGGGTAGAAGAAGGTTTAAAGAAGCTCTATGACATGGGAGGTCAACTCAACCCCAACAAATGTCACATAGCTGAGGATGAAGTGATCTTGCTTGGTCACAAGGTTTCCTATAAAGGCATTGAGGTGGATCCTTCAAAGGCAAAGGCTCTTATTGAGCTCCCCTCACCCAAGAATCTCAAAGAGGTCATATCATTCATTCAAAAAGTGAAGTATATGTCACGCTTTATTCACTTAGCTTCGGAGTTGCTTCATCCTTTGCAAAAGTTGACACAACAAGTAGAATTTGCTTGGTCTGATGAGCTTGAAGAGTATTTTTGTAACATTAAAGTCATTTTGTCAGAGCTACCAACACTCATGCCTCCTTGTTGGGAGTACACATTCTTTGTTAGCTCTAGTGTTGGAAGGGAAACAATTGGTGCTGTGTTGCTACAACAAGATCCCCACAGTACAAGGATGCGACCCATCTACTTTGCTAGTAGGGTCATGAATGCTTTGGAGAGAGATTACGCAGAAGCAGAACTCATGATGCTTTCTCTCATGTTTGCGGTGAGAAAGTTTAGATCCTACCTGCTACCAAAACCTTTTGTAATTCTCACTGCAGAAAATTTGTTCCCTTGGGTGTCATCTCAAATGAATCTTAGTACTAGGATCTCAAACTGGATTATGGAGTTGCAAGAGTTTCAATACTCTTTCAAGGTAGAAGATAGTGTGCGTGCACGATTGGCAAGGATTCTCACTTATAGGGTGCATGAAAAGGAGATTAAGGTGCATGAAGTAAAGACCCTACCATTACCACCACCAAAAAGTATTCCTAATGCTTTTACCTTGTTCTTTGATGGAGCTTTTCGTCGAGCCACAGGAAAAGCAGGGGGAGGGCTACTGCTCAACCCAAGTGGAGAGGTGGTCATGAAAGAGAAGTTCAATCTACCAAGTTCAGCTAGCAACAATGAAGCAGAATACGACACACTAATTCATGGTTTGAAGATGTGCATTGGCCAAGGGATACAACGCCTCATGGTAAAGGGAGATGCACTTCTCATTGTTAAACAGATTTTAGGCATTTGGACATGCAAGAATGAAAGCTTACGGACAAAAGTTCATGCCATTCGTAGATTGTTTAATCAATTTGAAGAAGTGCAACTATATCATATTCCTAGGAAACAGAATGAAGATGCCGATTTACTTGCACAGCAAGTAGTTACATGTGTTGAGAAAGAAGTGCAGGTCATCATGGTGGCAGCAACTGTCAAGCAACCGAGATACCAGGGATTGGAGTCATTGACTCCCATTATTAGCTACATTTTGGAGGGCGAGTTTCCACAAGACTTCACGAAGGCTCAGAAGAGGAGACTCATGAAGAAGGCAAGCGCATATCTCTTCCTAGAAGGCTCCCTCTATCAAAGAGGGAAGGATAAAGTGTGCAGAAGAGTACCAACTATCACGGAAATTCCAGCCATTCTAAAAGGTTTGCATGAAGAGGCATGTGGTGGTCATTTTTCCCAAGAATTAACTGTGAAGAAGATTTTGCTTGCGGGGTATGTTTGGCCAAGTCTGCATGTGGATGTCCAACATTGGTGTAAAAGTTGTCACAATTGTCAGGTAAATGGGAATAGAAGATTGATTTATGGTCCAAGGCAAATCGTGCTTGCAAATGGACCCTTTGAAAAGTGGGGCATTGATGCTATGGGTCCTCTGCCTAGGACAAAAAATGGTAAACTCTACATTCTAGTGGCTGTAGACTATATGACTAGGTGGGTGGAAGCACAAAGTGTGGCAAAGGTAAATGAGAGGACAGTGAGCAAATTCGTCTACACTCACATTTGTTGTAGATTTGGCACACCTTTGGAGATTGTTTTTGATAATGGTCCAGGGTTTAGAAAGGGATTGCTCACAGAAGTCTGTGAAGAACTTCACATTCTACATCGTCACAGTACACCCTACTATCCCCAATCAAATGGTTTGGTAGAAAAAGCTAATGGTGTCATTGCAGGCATCATTAGAAAGATGGTGAAAAACAAGACAAAGTTGTGGGATGACTTCTTGGATGGTGCCTTGTGGGCGTATCGAACCACATATAGGGAAGCCACGGAGTTCACACCATTTCACTTGGTCTATGGTCAAGAGGCTTTACAGCCAATTGAGCTAAACATTCCAACAATGCGACTTCATGGCAAATCAGCACAAGATGATCAAGAAGCATGGATGGATCGACTTCTTACCTTAGCTGAGCTTGAGTGGAAAAGAGAAGCAGCATACGAGTGCTATAAGAGGAAAGCCACACAGACAAAGGAGAAGCTTGACAAGAAACTGAAGGACAAAGGCATCAATGAAGGAGATCTTGTGCTAAGGTATGACAATCGACTCGATAATCGTTTTGATGCCAAATTTGAAACAAGATGGCAAGGGCCATACATAGTCAAGAAGGCTTTCAATTCAAGTTACTATCAGCTTATGGACTTGGATGGTAAAGAGCACTCTAGGAAAGTAAACGGGTATCGCTTGAAGCCCTATTTGAGTCACCTTCTACCAAAGGATCTACCAAAGATCTGTCAAAAGGCCACTGTCTCATGTAAGTATTGTTACATGAAGCATGAGTGTAACTCTAGCCAAAATTCTGAGGGGCCAAACAATAAAAATCTCGTCAAGGACTCTGAAGCACTCTCTTTGGAAAAGATGCTCTATGATGGTACATGAATATACCATCATCCAGGGGGAGGGCTAATGATAGCCGTTTTTTCGGCTCTTTGTAATTGCCACAGTGAGTTACCTCACCCTACCAAAATCACCCAAACACTGTGGCTATCCCTACCATTTCACTGTACATAGGCGTGCGTGAGTCACGGGACTTTTCCCATATCTTCTTAAAAAACCCTCAATTAGCTAGTCATTGGGCTAGTTGAGCCAAAAAAATAATAAATAATAAAAAATATAAGTATATTATGGCCCATGCGTATGTAAATATTTCTTTGTATATAGGGCCTAAATAAAAGATTTTTTCATAATTATTTTGGTATTTATTTAAATATTTCTACCTAGGTGTGTGCTATTTATGCTCTGTACATTGCCTCACCATTACCACAATTTTTTCTTACCATTTTTAATACTCTTTATTCCATATAGAAATATTTTCATGTAAGCTTCTCTTATATTTGGTGTAACTCCACCCCAACAAAAATCCAAAAAAACTACTTTTATTTATGTGTATATTTTTTCACTATTGTGATTTTTCCCTTCCTACATCTATTTTGTTTTTTTTTCTAAAAAATTAGAACACCAAAAATATTTATCTTTTTATGGTAGCCTCATAATGAGAGAGATTTCTTTTGACCCCTTTATATTTTTTTCCACTTATATTATTTATATTTGACATGTACATATTTTTTAGACCCTTCAATATTTGATTTTCTTAGTTGTACTATTCACTTATATCATAATCTCAACAATATCTTCAATTATAGACCTACCAAATAAGGTCAAGGGTAGGTGGCATGCATACATGCACTATGGAGGGCTCACTCTTGGAGGTATTCAAAAGAATCATCCAAAGAAGGACCCCACAAGGACCTTGTGCAGTGGAAAAAAACGGTCGGTTTTGCTGAATTTTTAAAGTTCACTTGCTCTCCGAATTTGAAAAGGTGATACAAACAAAAGTTGTAGCTCGTGGGCTGAACTTTTGCCTCAAATTTTTTCATATTTTTTTGAGCTACGAGATGTGAGCTATGATTTTATTAGTGGACCCCAGTTTTCCCATGCTATGTAGCCACACTCTCTCTTCCACTTTATCATTTTCCTCTTTCACACACACTTCTCCACTCATCATCCCCACCTCTCTCACCACTCCTCTCTACACCCTACTCACCTTCTCCTCAACCTTGAAGAATAAGAGAAACCATGGTGAACTCATACCTCCCACACACAATTCCATTCCAAAATTGACCACCTAGTCTCATTTTTCCTTCTCCAATTTACCCATATCTATAAAAAAAACCATAAAATTCAGCCTCTTCTCTTAAAAGATAGCATCATGGTGGTTGATTACTCAGCTTCAATTACTTTGTCTCTCAAGGAAGGTCAAGAGTGGAGAAAAAATGTACCGTCAAAGCTAGTGGACCGTCAACAAGCGTCAAAATTGGCCCTACTCAAGACACTTGGAGCATCAACCTTGTAAGAAATTCACCTTTTCTTACCTCTTAAGAGTTTTTCTTCCTTATTTGTATCCTACATGGATACTCCCATTGTAAATATCCAATTCCATTTGTAAATTAATACTAACTCTACTAACACTAACCCACTATGAAAAGTCCTATCACCTCCATTTCTCTCCTCTCTCTTTCCCCACCAACTTCTTGATAATTCCAAGCAAAAGAAATTAGATAAATGGCTGAAAATCTAACCCAACCATGGTTAGAGGAGTAACCCTAGCCTTCAAAATTGCTATAAAAGGAGGGTGTGGCTAGCACAAAAGGGGGAGCCATAAGCAAGAGCACTATGCTATAGCTTGAGAAGCCAAGATCAACCTCTCTAGAAGGAGCTCTTGAGTGGAAGCTCATTGTCTTATGTATGTGCATGTGTTGTAATAGGGGATTAGCAAGGGAACTCTATGCCATTTGTAAGAGAGAGAGTGTTCATTCAATTGAGAGTAGGAAATCTATCATTTCTCCTACTAGTGTAAGCCCAACATTTGCTGAATCAAGGAGGGTGGATTTGGACTAAGCTTGGATACTTTGTCTCCCTTCCGACGTGAAGTAATGGACAACAATGATGCGTAAGTGTCTTGGTGTTTTTTGTTAAGTTCTTGATAGCTTGTCTCTGGTGTTGTCATCAATCTAGCCATAAATCCCACATACTGTAAGAGGGCGACAGGGTGGAGAGGACTCCCCTGGCCTTAAGACAGTGATTGGGGTGGTTTTTTCTTGTGATGCGTTGTGGTGAAATTTACGCAAGCTATGTTGAACAAATACTAATCTCACTTTGATTTGTCATGACAGATTTGTAAGAAGGTATTAATGCAACAAGCACCCTCTCCCCCTTTTTCTCTCGTTCTTACATATATATATTTATGTTTGCTTGATCATTAACGATACACTTCAAAGCAGCCCGAGCACCATCTCTCTCTCTCTCTCTCTCTCGTGTTTTAGTGTGTGAGAGTATTCCATTGGTGTTAGGGTTAGTGTAAATTCCTTGCTTGTTTGTGGGTTGCTCTAACGATTCTCCTCTTTTGCGTCCTAGTTCGCTCTTAAACTAGGTGGTGCCCCTTGTGTAGCTGGGATTTGGCTGGGGGTTTGTTGTTTTGGTTTGTGTTGTGTTGTGCCCGAGCCCCATTGAGCAGCACGGGAGCCTTGAAGGGTGTCTAGAGGTTGCTCTTCTTGTTGCCCGCCCCGGACCGCTTCAACATATAATGTGCTTTCTGTTGGACTGTTACGAAATCCTCGTTTAACCAAATGAGTGTCAGCTTTCTGGCATACCAAGCACGAGGAGATTGCTTCAACCCATACAAAGCCTTCTTACATTTGCACACTTTGTCCTCTTGTACTTTTATGACAAAACTGCGAGGCTGCGTTACATAAACTTCCTCAAATATGTCACCATTCAAGAAAGCAGTAACAATGTCTGATTGATGTATATCCCAACCAAAATGAGATGCCAATGCACATAGAAAATGCACAGTAGTCATACGACAAGTGGGAGCAAAAGTCTCTTCATAATCTATGCCTTTTTGCTGTGCATAACCCTTTGCAACAAGTCGAGCCTTATGGCGATCGATCTCACCATTCGGCTCGCGTTTCAACTTGTAAACCCACTTCGTACCAATGGACTTTTTTCCAGGAGGCAAATCACATAACAAACAAAAATACATTTAACAGCCTTATCATCCAATTTTCTGCGCTGTGTTTGTGGCACCAAAGCATATGCCAAATAGCCAAAAACACGCATGTGCTCAATAGAAGGCTTTCTATCATGCCATGCTTCATATGGAGTAATAGACTGCAAAGCTTTCGTAGGACACCTGTTAAGTACATAAGTGGCACACATGATGGCCTCGAGCCAAAAATAATGCGGCAAAGCTTTGACTTTTGACCATACATTGTGCCATTTCCGTAAGTGACCTGTTTTTCCTCCCAGCAACACCATTTTGCTGAGGTGTATAAGGCACGGTATATTGGTGTTTTATCCCATGACTAGCCAGAAATGCATTAAATTCATGAGACATATACTCCTCCCCTCGATCGGAACGTAGGGTGCCCATAGTACATTTTGAGACATTTTTAGCCATAGCCAGAAATTGTTTGAAGAACATAAAAACTTCGGACTTCGCTTTAAGCGGAAATACCCAATGCATGCCTGGAGTAATCATCAACGAAATTCACGAAGTAAAGGTAATTGCCCAAGGACGGAGTTTGCATGGGCCCACAAACATCACTATGCACAAGCTGCAACCTGCATGTGGCCCTAACTGAACCATCCTTTGGAAACTTAGAACGCTGCATCTTACCCAAAATACAGCCATCAGAAACATGTTTGACACGTGCTTCAAGAGGTGGCAAAGAAGCAACCATATCAGATTTCTACAAACGCAGCAAACTGGCAAAATTCAGATGACCAAAACGTGCATGCCAAAGTTTTGCATCTGAAATAGCCCTTGAATCTGCAACAGCATTTGCAAAATTTTTTCCACACTTGTCATACAAAGTGAGCTTATACAGCCCACGGCACAAAAGAACAGATGCAACAATTTCATCACCAAAACTGAGATCATGAACTGTACATCTGTCATCCACAAATTTGACTACAAGTCCAAGTCTAGCAAGTGCGGATACAGACAAGATTTCTTCTTGATCCCAGGTACATAAAGTGCATCAACAAGTGTGAAAAAACTGCCATTAGTAGGAATAAGCACAATCTTTCCAACTCCCTGAACTGGATAAGAGGCATTGTTGGCACGAGTGACTGAATTCCCATGAGGGACAGAGTTGAGAGAGGCAAACAATTCACGATGTGAGGTAATGTGCTTTGTAGCACCACTGTCGAAATACCACACATGTGAATTTGCAGCAACTAACAAGCATGCATCATGGACAGCAGGATTGTAAGTGCACTCTGCACTAAAAGCCCATTCTGCATCAACATCACCATTACAGTCTCCTTTCACAGAAGACTCAACAATGGCTGCATTTGTAGTGGAGCTAGCATTTGCAGTGGAATCACCCTCTTTCTTCTTAGCCTCTTTGGCCTTCAACTTAGGACACGACTTGATCAAGTGATCATTAGCTTTATAATAATGGCAACGCATATTCTTTATGCCCTTATCACCAGAATTGCCAGACGAAGTGCTGCCAGTAGAAGCATTAGGAACAGAAGTTTTTCCACTCGCAGTAGAACCATAAGAAGTGGTTGCATTGTTGTTACCACCCTTTCTTTGAGAAGCAATAAAAGCCTGTTCAATTGCACACTGTCTAGTCCTGGTTTTTCTGGAAAGTGACCCTTGCAACAACAATGTGCAATAATACTTGACAACTTTTGGATTTCCTTGGGTCATAAGTCTCCAAGTACTAGCAAAAGTCTGGTAAGAATCTGGTAAGGCATCAAGAACAGTCTGCACAAGGGAACTGTCTGAAAAGACTTCTCTTGCAGAAATAAGTTTCTCATTGATATCCTTGACACTAGAAAGTAAAGTGTCCATATCATCTTCCTCATGCATAATCTTCGACTCCAGCTCTTTATGTAGCAAAGCAATTTTAGCCTCATTGCGTCTTGCATAAAGACCAGCCAAAATATCCCAAGCTTGTTTTGCAGATTTTGCTGAATGGATGTGAGGAACAATGGTGCACTTCACAGACAACACAATCAATGCATGAGCGTGCACATCCTTTACATCCCAACGAGCTTGTTTTGCCGTAGGCAAAACAACTCTAACAGCAGCAATCCTTGCAGCAAGACCTGCAACATCCTCAACATCCCCTACATCCTCAGAACGAGGACGTACATCAATGCCCTGCACAATGTTCCAGACGCCCTTTGACACAAGAACATGTTGCATCATATAAGCCCACATAGGGTAGTTGTCCCCATCCAACCTGTCCTCAGCAGCAAACATCTTGAACACATCTATGTTGTTGTTGTCAGCCATCGTAAATGCTGTACCTGATGTGAAAACTGCCCGAAAATAGGAGAAACGGAGCGGGAACAACACGTGCTATATAGCACAAACCATAGAAGACTATAAGGCACCTGTTATGCAGAAAACGGCACTGACAAAAATTCTGCACAAAATGATGAAATGCCTGTGCAGTACTGCCTGTAGTGGAAACGGAGGCCGACCTGCGAGCGGCTTGCCAAATCTCACTGTAATCGTAGAAAGTGAGCAGGCGTGTGCTGGAGCAGATGGAGACTAAGCCCGGGAGGACATAACTTGCTTTGATACCAATTGTTGGAATTAGGGTTGCAGAGAAACGCACACAGCTTGGAGAAGACGAAGGAAGCTCAAGGTACACAATAGAGAGTGTGTTACTTAGTGTGCAATGGAAAGATAGATAGCCCTAGAGTGATGGGCATATATACAATGCTCGGGGAAAAAAACCTCCTAAAGAGAGAAAAATGCCTCGGCGGTCCTAGTGTGTTCACACAGTAGGACAGCCGGGGGTCCTAGTGATGTGTGTTCACACACATCACTAACACATGTATATGGTAACATCTCTCTGTCTCTCTCTGTGGAAAACTAAATTTGAACACCGCCTAAAATTTTCCCTATCAATCTCTGATTCCCTACTTCTCTCTCTGGTTTGGTCTCATAGGTCATATTGACCTTTTGAAGACGTTAATATATCGTTTCATTTCATTTCATCTCTCTCTCTCTCTCTCTCTCTCTCTCTCTCTCTCTCTCTCTCTCTCTCTCTCTCTCTCTCTCTCTCTCTCTCTATAATTCCCTCCTCCTCCTCTCTCTATCCCTATAAATCTCCACGTCGCTACTTCGCTCTCTATCCCTCTTTCTCTCCATTTCTCTCCCTATCCCTATCGCTCTTTTTTCTTTGTGCCTATCTCTCAATTCCCTCTTTCTCTCCATTTCTCTCCCTATCCTTATTGGCGCCGGCTACTTCTCTCTCTATCCCCTATCCCTCCTTTTCTGTCCACCTATCTCTCATTTTTTTCACCACCGCTCTCTAAATATTTTCCTCCCTCTCTCTCTCTAAATATCTCCTCTCTCTCTATCCCTAGAAATCTCCTCGCCGACTACTTCTCTCTCTATCCCTCTTTCTCTCCATTTCTCTCTCTATCCCTATCACTCTTTTTCCTCTCTACCTATCTCTCGATTTCCCTCTTTCTCTCCCTATCCCTATCCGTGCCATCCCACCGTTCATTTTGACCTTTTGAAGCAATATTTCATTTCATTACATCCATCTCTCTCTCTCTCTCTCTCTCTCTCTCTCTCTCTCACACACACACACACACACACACACACACACCTATCTCTCTGTCACACTCTCTCTCACACACACATACACGCACACACACACACACCTACCTCTCAATTTCCCTCTTTCTCTCCATTTCTCTCCCTATCCCCGCCGGCTACTTCTCTCTCTCTATCCCCTATCCCTCCTTTTCTCTCCACCTATCTCTCGATTTTTTTCACCACCGCTCTCTAAATATTTTCCTCTCTCTCTCTCTCTCTAAATATTTCTTTCTCTCTCTATCCCTATAAATATCCGCGCTGACTAATTCTCTCTCTATCCCTCTTTCTCTCCATTTCTCTCTCTATACCTCTTTCTTTTTCCTCTATACCTATCTCGTGATTTCCCTCTTTCTCTCCCTATCCCTATCCGCGCCATCCCACCGTTCATTTCATTACATCTCTCTCTCTCTCTCTCTCTCTCTCTCTCTCTCACACACACACACACACACATTTAAAAAAATGTCAATATATCATTTCATCTCTTTTTCTCTCCCTGTTCTCTCTCTCTCTCTCTCTCTCTCTCTCTCTCTCTCTCTCTCTCTCTCTCTCTCTCTCTCTCTCTCTCTCTCTCTCTCTCTCTCTCTCTCTCTCTCTCTCTCTCTCTCTCTCTCTCTCTCTCTCTCTCTCTCTCTCTCTCTCTCTCTCTCTGGTCAGTGGCTGCGGCTGTGCGTTGACAAAGGACACCACTGCAGCGGCACAACTGGACAGAGGAGCGTGACTGCAATGGGCAAGTAGCGGCTGGTCAACTACAGCGGGTGAGAAGGTGGTCGACTGCATACAATAGAGGTCGTGGGTGGTCAGGGGCGGGCAACTGTAGCGGCACGGTGGTCGACTTTTGCTGGCGGACAGAGGAGGGTGACTGCAGCGGGCGGGTAGCGGGCTGGTCAACTGCAGCGAGTGGGAAGGTGGTTGACTGTATGCAACAGAGGTCGAGGGTGGTCAGGGGCGGGCAACTGGAGCGGCACGGTGGTCGACTTTTGCGGGTGGGTAGCGGCTTGAGATGCACGCAACAAAGCTGGACACAAAACAGAGCTGGACGTACATACTAGACGAAGGCGAAGAAGCAGCAGTCGATGAAGCCTCTGAGCAGCAACAGTAGAAGCAGTCGAAGCACCACCACCACCACCACCACCACCACCACCAGTTGACCAAGACGAACGTGGCTCTCGCAGTCTCTCTCTCTCTCTCCTGCTCTCGCAGGTGGTAGACGAACCTGACAGATTCTCTATCTCTCTCTCTCTCTCTCTCTCTCTCTCTCTCTCTCTCTCTCTCTCTCTCTCTCTCTCTCTCTCTCTCTCTCTCTCTCTCTCTCTCGCACGTCAAGAAGTAGGCCGAGTCTCTCTCTCTCTCTCTCTCTCTCTCTCTCTCTCTCTCTCTCTCTCTCTCTCTCTCTCTCTCTCACACACACACACACACACACACACACACACACACACACACACACACACACACACACACACACACACACACACACACAGCTGGTACCGAGTTCATTCAAGCACCTCGCACGACATGAATGCCAGCGGCTTTCCAAGGTCACCTCTGCCATTCAAATTGCTATAGATTTTCGGATTTCCTCAGGCGGAGCTCCAACTGGATACATGAGGTCGCGCCGCGTGGCAGGGGGGGCTTGAATCCCTCCCCCTTTTATACTAGTATAGATAGATTATAGTATAGGTGATACTAAAGCTTTATAATTCAATTCCTGCGCATCTTGTGGATGCCTTCCAAATTCCTTGGAGTGTTCACAATGTAGAATAAAACTTTTAGCTAGTTGGATTTGAACTGTGGACGTCAGTCGATTCGGCTTTGGCCATCCCCACTATCCATCACACCAAGGCACTAACGATGTCCAACAATGTTGCTTGCAACATTAAAAAAAGAAATGACCATGCGATGCCTTCTGTTGTTGTTGCAGGGCATGGTTGTGCATGCTTCAGACACCGGGCTCGCACCCCTTCGGCCTGCTAGCGACGATGAACCCGGCCTCTTTTTTTCATTTTTGTTACACAAAATCCACATTTGATTCTCACCCCGGGGGATTCACCATGATAAACTTACCGCACCACGTAAGTGCAGGGGAGGGGTTTTTTTTTACAAGTTACATAAGCGTATAAGTTAGGGGCAGACCCCCAATAATTTATCTATCAAGCTTAAAAATAAGGGAGGGGGGTATCATATTGGGGGTGGGGGGAGGGGGGGGACTCACTCGGGTTGATTACTTCTAACAACTGGTCAATGATGTGCACTAGAACTCGGATGAGTTTAGAGGAAGTTTTTTATAAGGTCACATATAAAATTTTGCATCAAGCCGGTCATAGATAATGGCTCATTTGGAGAAGGTCAAGGGTTGATTTACACCAACTTTGGATGGGTCAGAATCGGACGAGTAGCCAGAGTGCAGCCTGATTGGGTACATAGTTTGAAAGTCAAATTGAAAGAATACATACGAGAGGGAGAACTTTGGGGTGTAGCCTCTCTGCTCTAGAAAGCCCAACGAGAGGAAGGAGAGTCAGTGAGAGACTATATTAGTCGCTTGAAGCATTTGAATTCTTGTTGTAATCCAAATAAGCGCTTCAATAATAATCAATTGCTTGATAGATTTATTAGGGGATTATGACATGAGGATATCTACAATGGCCCAGTTTAGAGGTATCACCACTTGGGAAGCAGTCACCACCAATGCAATCCAATTGGAGGATAATTTAATGATTCAAGGAGAAAGAGTGTCTGTTGAGCCTAAATCTATTAGCTCGCAAGCATCAGGGCATCAGCAAATGACCCTAAAGCCTATTGCTAAGGAGCCAAAGATATCTGAGATGACTTTAGCAGATCTCACCAAGGCTATCAAGAGAATCTTAGAGACAATCGTGCTCCGCAAAACAATCATAGGTATCCAAGAAGGGAGCAATAATGGTGCTCAATATGCTATGCACTACATAGTACCAGTGAATACCCTACTTTTAGAGTAAAATTCAATGGGAACTGCAATGCCTATGGGAGGTATGGTCATCAAGCTAAGGATTGCATAGTATTTAAGTGCGCGATGGACAATAGACCAACCTTAGCATAGACAAACACACCTCGAGTGCCTGCATTGATGCCGAGCCCCACCTCTTGAACAAACAGCACAACACATGGTCCCTAGGGCCCAAAATGTTGTTCAAACAACACCCATACCACCTCCAATGCTAGGATCGCAACCACCACATCCTAGAATCACTTCTATGAATCAAGTGGGTTGTGAGTCATCTATTGCTTGTTGGAAGGCTGTGAGGAAGATATAGATCCTAATATTGCCTATGGGATGGATGTGCTTGAAGAAAGTCCACAATACTACATGGAGGACTATTGGGGACAAGTCAAACCTGTCTATCAAGTAGCTGCTCTTGCGGCAAGAGACCAAAATATCAATGACACTGCTTAGAGACCACCTCTTCAATGCTATGAGTGTGGAGGTCCACATCGTGTAGCCGAGTGTCCTATTAGGCTACAAAAGAACGCCACACTAATGCAAACTAATCAAGCGAGCACGTCTACAATGCCGATACTCATGTGTAATCGATGTGGCATAGATCATTTGATTGCCCAATGTCCAAATAATCCAAATGCACCGAAGATCATGCCATTAAACTTGATTGAAGTTACTGAGGAGCCATCACAAAGTACACCTGTGGTACCAGTAAACGTACTCACATGATCGATGCTCCAAAAAAAAATATTCTTGAAGAAAGAGACACGGCATCAATTGCCCAATCTCAGAAAAAGAAGAAAACACGAAGGAAGAGATCACAAAAAGTAGCGAAGTCAGACCCCAACTCAAAGACCAACGTAGGGACTGGTGACGACCCTGCATATATGAACGACACTAAAGAGGATTCTGATTTTAGGTGAAACCATGAAGTGGCAAAACGTCCACTAAGATTCCACAATGGCCAGGATCCAAGAAGAAGATAGGAACTTATCCAAACCCTACAGAGGAGATCGAGCGAGTCAAGCAATTAAGGAGTTTGGTAGAAGATACCCAAAGGGATCTAGAACCAGCACCTAGGCAGATCCAGATTACAGACATAATGTTCCTACGCAACAACAAGCTCACCAAGTCCATAGACCCTGAGCCATACCTAGTTTCATCCAAGAAGAAAGTGACTTAAAGTCATGGGAAAGTGGGGGTACTCACTTCTTGATGGAAAGAATATTTACAGAGGGACTACCTGATCCTATCGAAGAAATGAAGATCCCATCTTCCCCACGTCAAGGGACTGAAGTCCAAAAGGTGTCGTTAAACATTGCCAAACTGATGGATTTCATGTCTTCAGAAGTTAGACCCACCATCATGTCCAAACTATATAAAGACCCTGAGCTAGTCTCACCTCTTCGAGCCTTCCTCAATGGAGATCTGAAGTTTGGGCTACCACGATTTGCACAGATGGATGGAGCTGGGGAAATGCCAATAGAGGAGGAACACTTAGATCCACAACCCAACCTAGATGAGAACCTTGTTATAGAAATACTTGTTAACAAGTTGGGACAATACTTTGAGGGTGATGAATCCAATGCAACCATACCAATCACTACTAAGGGATCAACTGTGAAGGGAATCCTTGACGGTGGCGTTGGGGTTAGCATTGTGACTAAAAATTGCTAGGAAACTATGGAAAGACCTCACCTTGCGACCACAACCATAGTAGTGAAGATGACCAATGGGTCTATTGTTAAACCTATTGGGATGCTAGAAGATATCAAGATCAAGGTCTTTGGACATAAAATAAGAGTTACCTTCATTGTTATGGATTTCTCGAAGCACACTATGGCATCTGAGATGATCTTAGGACGTCCTTTCATGTGGGAAGCAAAAATGGTGCACGATTGGTCTAAAAACCATGTCTACTTGCAGTTCCAAGATTCTGTCATTCGAGTGGATCTTGTGACTGGTCGAGCACATCCTCTAGGAAACAGGTTTATAATTGATCATAGATCTGACACCACGATTCACTCGGCCCCATTGCAGTGTTGTTACACGTGTAAAGCGGACACTGATGTTGGGGAAGATTCTCCTTATATGGATGTAATACCTGGGATGACTGAGTCGTACAATGTGGATTGGGTCCACCTAGCAATAACCATAGACACTTGGGGAAATAAGGGGGATGACCTGGGTAGCACCTAAGGGGGATGAAATGCCCGTACCCTTAAATATGCTACAAGAAATGCATATAGCTTTTGACAAGACTCATCCTCATATAACAAAGAAAACATAAAATTGGGTCCCTAAAGCTTCCTTAGCAACCATAGCCAGTGCTAAAAGACAGGAGCCTGGTAAGATACGTCCCATACGCCCCAAGAAATGTAAAGAAACGTTGCGTTGGATTCTTAAAAAACGATTGAAAGCCCAAGGCTACTATAAAGGAAATGATCAAATGTGGGTGCCAAAACGTAAATTGTGCTCTCACTTGTCACCGGGCCCATGTGAGCTCAATCCTGTGGCTCCAAAACAAATTGAAGATCGTGGAAAGGAAAAATCACGAAATGCTACACACCTGCTCCAGAGCTAGTTTGGGTACCAAAGAAAGAACGATTTGTTCCACCTAGCTCAGGAACAACAAAATCAAATGAAGCTTCTTGCTCTTCGTGTAGTTCCTATACAGAAATAGAAGCTTCAACACAATGTCTACCTATCATTGTACATATCCATACAAGCAAGAAAGAGTTTGCACCTCCCGTTGTAAGTTCACCACCTAAAACAATGTTGCAAATAAAATCATGGGAGAGTACCTTACCACCCTTGCAACTAGATGAAACGCATAGGGCGGTCAAAAACTATTGGTTAAAGCCTTCACCCATAATAACTTGGAACAATTGGTTTCAAAAGGTGACGACATCATTTCAAAAGGTATGATCTACCCAAGGAAGGGGGGAGTGTTTGCTGACATCCATCATTCACTTGCTTCCCTCTCAACCTTCCTCCCTGAATTCTTAATCTCCAATCTTAGGGAATGTATATATAAATCCTTATACTCACAAAAACAAGGTAAAAAAGTAAAAGAGCAAGAGACATAACACAAAATCATAAAAACACATTATGCACAAGAACACGACCCTTGTAATATTTGCACTCTAAACATAATCTATTTGCGTGTACAGATATGGATAGTATGCTAGAGTCATCCACTCCTGCCTTGGGTGAGAGGTACCCTCGTTACTTTTCACAAATGTTTCACATGGTCTTTCCGGTGCTTGCATGTGAATGGGATTTGGTAGGTATGCAAGCATGTGAGAGGAATTTCGAGGAGTTAGAGTGGCTGATACGTCTCTTGACCACGACTGATCCATACTTAGTAGAGATCGTTTCTCCCATTGTACAAGCCTACCCTTTTGACCAAGATGACTGTAGGCGTCTAGTGACCTTCTTAGTAAACATGGGTACCTATGATGAAGAAGAATATTTACATGACTACACGGATGGTACATATGGTCTCATGGATGATGACTTTGTTTATTTCGACGGCGAGGATAGGGGTTTAGCCTTAGGGTTTCCCCCCAATCTCTACAATACCCTATTCCCTTGACTCTCTAGGGGGAGTTCAAAAAATTAGGTTAGGGTTCTTTATGTTTTTTTTAGTTGTGTTTAATTAACGTTGGTACCTTTTCCCACTGATGTGCCTCCTAGAGGTACTCTTTGTGTTTCCTAGTGTGTACAAGAACGTGTTGCTGTGGTTAGGATTTGGACCTTCATGGGATCTTTCTATCGTTCACTCTTCAAATCAAGCTTGATTGTCAACACAAACAGGTGTTTCTTGTCCATTAGCATTTCCCCTTATCTTTATGCATCCATGTTTGTTTGCTTTAATTGGGATTAATAGCATAATATTCATCACATTTGCTTAGTATCAAACATTAAATTCAATGTAATTTTTTGTCATAATCACTTGCTAGGTTTAAAAATCAAGCAGTCTGACTAAGCTAGTTTGACCAAGCTAGGCATTAGAGATTTTCTCTTAATACCATGGGGAATGCCTCCTTCCTAATAATCTATGGTTACTTAGGTTCTTAATCCGATTTAGGCAGCATTGTGTGCAATGTACTAGGGCTTTCTAGTGGGCTTAATCCCTATTGATTTTTAGCTTAAGTATTATAAAGGGAGTTTACTAGTGTGATGATCCTGGGGAGGGTAACAATGTTATATGGCCCCCCAAAGTTACAACATTAAAATACTGAAAATGAACAAACAAAAAATCAAAGTGCCATAATGTAAAATTTTAAGCTGGAAGAGAAACCTCAGCTTGATTTGGTACTCCACTCACAAGTATCACCTATGGTACTAGAGTCCTAGAGGTTCCCAGTGTGGGCGCTTTTCCTTGAAAAGCAAAAAACCCAAGGAATACAAAATAAGCACACATATCAAAATTGAATCACTGTAAAAAAACTTTGGGGGTCAAAGAAAAGGTAGTTAGTCAAGCGATGATTTCATGAGAAATTCCTTTTATCGTAGCTTAACTACAAGGTCTTCTAGGTATAGCCTCTAGTCAGTCCTTGGACATGAAATGCTTGGCTCTCCCGATTAAACAACTTAATTGACCAAAGAAAATTGAGAAGCTTACCCATGGTATTAGTAGTCGATCTTTAGTGCCTTTCAATCGTTAAATTAGCGACCCCAGACTTGTTTAATTTTTTACCTTTACAACTCTTTATGCGTTTGATTATATTGCAATTTAATGTTTATTGTTGACAAAAGGTTTAAAATTTTGTTAACAATCAATTTGTCTGCCTACAACTGCATATGCTTTTTAATTACTCATGAGAATGCAATTATTGTGCCAATGTTGTTTGATTTTGCAGCTGAAGGAGGCTAAGGACATTCATCTCATATGCTCTTCCACCTCGACGAACGAGTTTCAACTCAATAGCTTCCGAGGACGGAATCTACATCAGGAAGGGGGGCATGTTAACCCTCACGCACATTCCTATCACCTACAACGGACGTTGTATTATTTATTTGGTACAGTCAGGTATCGGGCTTGTCGGTCCAATAGGAAAAGGGTAAGAGTGATCGCCAATGAGAGGCGCACTCTAACTAGAACAATCAAGGGATTAATTGGCTAAGCATGGGCACCCAAGTGTGAATGGGGCGAGCTTATATAAAAGTCAACTAAACCTAAAATTCACTCATTCTCTCATTTGTGCAATTGAAGAGTGCTTTTGCTCCATCTCCATCTTCTTCTTCTTCATCTCCTTGTGTGTGTGTATGCGAGAGAGAGAGAGAGAGAGAGAGAGAGAGAGAGAGAGAGAGAGAGAGAGAGAGAGAGAGAGAGAGAGAGAGAGAGAGAGAGAGAGAGAGAGTGCGATCGAGCATTGCGGTGGCATGACGGCGGAGAAGCGGTTGAGCGCGGCATAGCGGCGTCTCCCTCTTCTTCGCGGCGAGGAATCCTCCACAACAGCAAGCGTAGAGCGGTGAGTGACACACCATCGCCATCTTTGAGCTTACTAGTTTAGGCTTGTTGTGTGCTTGGAGCCATTTGTGGCTCGGACACAGTGTATCGGCAAGTTCCTTGTATTGACACGTGCAACATACACGCACAGGTATATAGCTTGGAAGTGAGAAGATCCTCTTGATTTGTCTTTTCCAACACGTGGAATATGTTGTCATATATGACAAGAGGCTTTGGGAAATCCGGCGGAAGATCTTTGAATTGTCCCAAGGCCCTAGCCTTTGCTTTAAACCTTTTACATGAATATGAGATACTTGTTGCCAGCCCTCATCTTTTGATCTAAGAGTTCGAGACATCACAATCTTCTGCATTACTGGGGTGGCCATTCTTTGATGAGCGGTGGATGAAAAGCGGTAGCTTTGGGTGGTCTTGCCCTTACCCCGATTGCCATGATCTTGTTTCTCCACATCTTTATCCGAGTTGACTTTATCTTGCCCACCCTCTGCCATGCCAAGATTTTCAAGATTTTTATTAGAAAATAATTCACCACATTTAGAGTGACAATTACATCCCAACTTGGCGTGTGTGTCACATTCAATGGCATGCCATCCAAGCCATATTATACTTAGAGATCCACATAGTACATATATCCTTGTGGGACACTCTCAACCCTGGAAATTTTCTAAAGAGGAATAAGAATATGATGGTGGACCCTCTCCTAACCGCCAAGGTTTCTGGTCGGGGGGCAGAGGATCTTGACCCTTCATCTGCTGCCCTTTCTTGAGCAGAATCCCTATTGCAACACCTGACGGATTGATGGCAGCTAAGTAGACAAAAAATCAATGCATGCAGACCAATAATCAGCAGTGGGAATCACACCTGCACTTGACACCTCAACACACATAATTATAAGTAAGCAATGGGAAAAGCGGCGACATCAGTGTGAATCTTTGCACGTGAACTAGTGATACAGTACTTTGTGGGCTGCACAATCTCTGCAGTGTACCTGGCCCCCCTCCCAGCAACCATGACGGCCGGGAATGGTCATTAAATGACCACTCCCATAATATTGACTCCCACCATGGCTCCCGGCCTCTTTCGATCGCCATGTAGTCGTCAATATTATGGAGAATGGTCATTAAATGACCATTCCCTACCCCTTGACTACTACCCTTAAATTTTCAGCACCGAATGCTCGGCCCGTGGATATGGTCTAGGGATCCCTACCCTTATGCTAACCAACCATCCCAATAATTCTTTATATCCTCCCCATCACAACCTTTCCTATTAGTATGAGCAATTCAAGCATGCCATCGTTGATCAACAAACCCACAATAAACATATTGTAGAGATTGGTGCATTAGATGCCACATGGTTTACTTGGTATGTATCTTCATTAGCGTATTGATGAACATAGACTTTGGGTTATATTTTGTAGAAAGCAACGAAGTGGTTTCAATATGGAAGCCTCATTGACATAACTATGCCTTACACTGTGACTTGCATTCATGTATGTAGCTAGGTAGGATTAAGATCTACGGTTAGAGAATATGAAAGTGAAACTGAAGAAATCACTTTTTCAGTTTATCACACAAAAAAACATACATTTTGACCTACTAAACTTGCAGGGCTCGGGAAACATTTTTTTAAAACCTGGCTTTGAAACCTTTTCACAAGCATATGAACAGGCTAACTCTAAATTTGAGAGGGATAATCACATTAAAAATCTCATATTATAACTAAAAATTTCATAATTTGAACCGGCTTGAGAATCTTCTTGCCCAAACTTGAGCCGGCCATTTTTCATTTTGAACAGGCTTTGGATAAAGCGAACCTATCTTTTCTCGATCCCTGTGCTAAAGTGGACCGCAGAGAAGGTAGGAGAAACACCATACATCTCTGGGAGCTAACCATGTAACAGGACTCTATCAGAGGGGGGGCATGTGACTACATTTGAAGTTTTAGGATAGGTTGTAAGATGTTTGAATTGTTCCTCATGTATGAGCTCTTATTAAAGTAAGGTCGACGGGCTACTTAAGGAGAAAATTCTACCAAATGCCAACTAGATGCACGCCTGATGGAACAAGTGCCAAGAAGCTTTTAACCTCCATGGTCATGGATCACCAAAAAAATCATGCATGTTTCAAAAATTGTATCATCTTCCACAATAGGGATGGGAAGTTAGAGAAGCTCCCCAAATATGGCTCAAAAAGGTATAGAGAGGGCACAAAAGGACAAGCTATCCTTGCAAAGGTACCATGACACTTCCCTAACATTGTGGTGAGGAAGAAAAGGACAGTGAAGGAGATGGCACACACTCTCTTTCATCATACCTATGTTCCTCCCTCATTTTGATGAAGTTGTTGCTACATGAGCTGATCTTCTCAATGGCTATCTCACAAAAGTAGTGGAAAGTATCACTCCAGAGAAGGAGAAGGTAATAGGACTTTGGATGCCAGAAATAAAGAGCATATCAAGGTGAAAATATATAGCTTGATGATATGGATTCAACCAAATAGATCCACAAATAGTGTTGTGTGGGTGTGCCTCCCAACTCACTTTCATGAAACACATATAAGAAAGATGTCCATGATTTGAGAAAGAGCCCCTTTGTCTCCATCTTGGCATGGAGATTGATGGACTAGACCCAACCCATTTGGATTGATGCATGTGAGTTTTTAAACCCGTCTTTGCATCGGGACAACAATCAAGAATTTTAACTCCGAGCACCGATATTTGAGTGGTGTGTTGTAATGCCACAACCAGAATACATGAAAAAAAAGGGTTTACCAAACCTCAGCAAAGGATAATTATTACAAATGTACAACATTGATTGTGACTCCTACATGCATAGAAAATATAAAATCTTTTATTCCATATGTTTTTAGAGTTCCAATGCTTTTCTGTGAAAGAAACTCCACTATATAAGATAGACCATTCGAGTTTTTCCATGAAAATGTTCCATCAAAGTGCACTCCTTGTGCATATAGGTGATAGAGTGGAAATTGAGGGAGTGCGTTCTCGATGGCTATTAATTCTAGAGTGTTCTATGAAGACATTGAAGGGATTTATGCATCAAAGGGCATGTCTAGAGGGTAGCACAATTGAGGGATGATTGGTTTCCAAATCATGATGTGAATTGGAGAGTCGTTCTTAGAGTTTGATCGTGGCGATGCAACATTATGGCAAACTGCTACTAACAATGTGCATCTTTGCACAACAAAACCAACATGAAAAAAGTTATATTTCAATGGAATCATTTGAACGTAGTATGAATAATGAAAGCATTTTGAGTCTTTTTTGTTGAGATGATTAGACATGTGCTTGCGAATGCTCAAACACATCTCCATTCAACATTGAAGGTGTCAAAGATCACATATTTAGTCTCATAAAATAAAATGGCTTTAATAAACACATATTTGTGGAACAAAAATCACAGACATAATTGCAAGAACTGAAAACCTCAATTATATGTCAAACCCTAAGGAAGCACCACAAATAGTGAATTCCAATAAACTATCCTCAATGTGAATGCTCTTTGTGTTAACTAAGCCGGCATCAGTTAGCAGAAGCTACTAAATTCCCAAGCCTTATGGATGCACATTAAAGATCAATACAAAAAAGCAGTAAAGCTTGGAGTTAAATATTTTTTACAATTTCCCAAAATGGCCATGTAATGTAAATTCTTGATTTATTTCAAGCCATTGTAATAATTGTAACGTGTTACGGGCTCAATAAGAGTTCCAAGCTGTGAAGAATAGGTCAATTAGTGTGCCTAGGTTGCAGATTCAGTGAGTTGTGGAGCCCTAAAGGCCATGGGTGCTCGGACATTGCATATTTTTACCCTAGGTACATAAGGCAGCGTGTTAAAGAAATTAGGGTTCTCAGCCTCATTTGTTGAGACCACTCTTTGGTGAGAGCTCATGAGCTGTGTGACCATGGAGTCCTTGAGATTCTCCTTGCTCATGTGACTTGATTAACACTAATCAAGGATTAATTATCTTTCACTATGCCTCTCTCATACTTCTTATGATTGTTAATGATGCTTTTATTAGCTAGATTGTAACTAATTAGTGGTTAATCCCTCGCTAATCTTGTGTGATTGCCCTCTATTCTTTGTGTGTGTATGTAGGTGTGAATGGAGTGTAGATTCTCAATGGATCTATGTGTGTGCGCTTGTGATTAGTGTGTTGCATGATAGGATTAGTGATGTGTGCGTCTTGCAATCATTAATGTGTGTGATTGGGTTGATTGGAGGTGAAGAGGAGTGGATGTGGAGATTGCTAGACATCATGGCTTAGCTCCTCCATAGGCTGAGAAGCCCACTTCATAGAGTTTCTATTCGTGTTTTCATGATTAGCTCACTAATTGGTGGGTGTACCCATACCCTAGCCGGGTAGCTCGTCCCTCCGGATTGACAATTATTGTTGATCATTGGAGCTATGCTACGATGGTACCCCCAACATTTGATGCCGTTGTCGGGGATCGATGGCCTACAGTAGTGTAACTATAGCATAATCAAATGGTTTCTTGGCTAATTTCACTTGTGTGTTTATGGTTTTGTGGATATTGAATGTGTGTGCATGAAGCAATGTGTTCAATTTCTCCTAATTTGTTACCAAATCTTGCTAATTGTGTGCCTACACACTCTAATTTCACACTAACCCTATGCCAATTTCACTAATTTTTGCTAGCTTTCACACTAAGTTTCTACTAATTGGACTAACATTTTGTGCTTATGCATTGATATTTGCCTAATTAGAGGCTTGGATTGCATTGTAACATTGCCGGTTTGTGCTAATTGCTTCTTAACAATTTGTTGATTTTGGAATGCAAGATTAGGGCTTTGGAGCATCGACAAAATCGGCCTACACATTTTGTAATTGGCAATTGAAAGGTGCTTACGGGCTCAACATTTGTGCGGTATGCTTAGCGGTTGACAATTTGTGAATTGGAAATTTTGATTTTGCAAGTTTGCATGCCGTTATAATGCGAAATTTTTCTTGAAATTAAATGTGTAGATTGATGGTTTCATGGCCAATGTGCATTGTTAATTTGCCTAATTGCATGCTTAAATGGTCAATTGCAAGTGTGTGCATTCTAATTGAGTGTGTGTATGCTTAATTTTGAGTGTCTGTGCACTACTTTTCCCTTATGTGTGCACTAAAAAATCAATGTGTGCATAAAGATTTTGCAATTGTGATGATTGATTTGTGAAGCGGTCATGCCTACTAAGACATTTGTGAGTTCAATTTGCAATTTCAACAAGATTAACCCTTGTCTGTGTGCACCTAAAAATTGGTAAAAACTGTCAATTATTTGTGTGTGTGTGTGTGTGTGTGCCTAAAAGGTGCTTAATGTGTATGATTAATTCAATTTTTGATTGCAAATTTGAAGTACTTAATGCTTAATTGTTGCGTTTTCGAGTTCAAAACAGGGATTTATACACTCCATTTGTGTCAATTTTCAACCTAAAATTGCCGATTTAATTACCTAGTTTTTATTTTTATTGGTAAAATTAATTGGCAATTGAATCAATGTGATTATTGTGGTTTAATTTGGATTCACTAACAGTTTATGTGTGGAGAATTTTTTTGAGTATTTTCTGGATATTGTTTCGTAATTTTTATTAATTTTTGCTTAATTTTGTTAAAAATTGATATCTTGCGATCTTGATGAGCTGTTTTGTGTGCGTATTTACGATCATTTTGAGCGCTTTTGTGCCCTCATTGTTCAAGTTTTGAGCGTTGTGCTATTTTCAAGGACAGGGTTGTTGATTTTGTCGCATCAGTATTTTTGGCAAAAAATGCAGTTTTTGGTGATTAATGTGCGTGTTGAAAGTGTTTGATTGTGATTGCCGATGATTTTCTGAGATTTATAGAAATTTTTGACTTTTTTTTTGTTTTTTGGATGTTTTTAAACATTTTCAAGCCATTTTCTGCCAATTTTAGCGTTTTCAGACATTTCAAGACTTGAAATTAGAAAAGAAATTGATTCCAACGCGCGTTGGCAAAGTTCGACGAGTCGATGTGCGCTTGAGCAAGGTTGCAATGATCACTTCTAGGCTCGACGGTGAGATTTCGGACTCTGAGCGAAAATCGAGTGCGAACGTAAGTTTCAGTGAGAACCTACGCTTAAATCACTTGGGGTTTAAAAAATAATAATAATAATAAATCCTCCCCAGCTCATCTCGGGTGCGCTCATTATAATCTCTCTCCTATCCACTCTCTCTCTTCCCTATTCTCTCAAAGTTCATTATACTCTCTCTCTTCCCTATTCTCTCAACGCTCATTATACTCTCTCTCTTCCCTATTCTCTCAACGCTCATTATAGTCTCTCTCCTCCCCAGTCTCTTTCTTCCCTATTCTCTCAGCGCTCATTATACTCTCATTATAGTCTCTCTCCTCCCCACTCTTTTTCTTCCCTATTCTCTCAGCGCTCATTATACTCTCTCTTCTCCCCCCCCCCCCCCCCCCCTCTCTCTCTCTCTCTCTCTCTCTCTCTCTGTGTCTCTCTCTCACTGCGCATATGCCATTCCACCTTCTCCTTTGTCGTTATCCCCCCCTACTCCTGCGCCCCGAGATCAGCGCTGCAGTACTCTCTCTCTCTCTCTCTCTCTCTCTCTCTCTCTCTCTCTCTCTCTCTCTCTCTCTCTCTCTCTCTCTCTCTCTCTCTCTCTCTGCTCCTGAGCCCACCGCCACACTCTCTTCTCTCTCGTCTCACTTTGTGCGCCATACGAACCACTGCCTGCTTGCTGCCATCACCTCTTTCTGCCCACCCACACATTCACCACATCCAATGGGTGCAGTGCCTCTCTCTCTCTCTCTCTCTCTCTCTCTCTCTCTCTCTCTCTCTCTCTCTCTCTCTCTGTGCCTTACCTCCTGCGTGCCAGGCTAGGCCTTCTCGCTGCCTCTTGCTGCGCCACTACCAGCTGGACTCTCTCTCACACTACCTCTCTCTCCCTCTCTACCACTGACAGCCTTCGTGCGTGCTTGTCGCCCCAACCACCAGTGACCAGTGACCACCCTTTGTTGTGCGCCTTCGTCACGAATAGCAGTACGCCAACTCTAACCAGGTAAGCAGAGGTGAGTATTTAGTTAGTTTAATGAACTAGGTTTACTTTTTTTAAAAAAAATTTGGTTTTATTTAATAAACCCCCCCAAAAAACAATATTAAAACATTAAAGAATCAAAAAAGAAAACGAAAAAAAAACTCATAAAAATACCGAAAAATTTAAATTAAAATCACACATAAATTTGGAAAAAATCACAAACATTAGGAAAAAAATCTTTTCAAAATAACTAAATTTTTTTAAAAACTAGAAAATAGAAAAAAAATAATTAAAAAATATGTTTTAAAAATCACCAAAATATAGATAAGTCAACTAAAATTCATTAAAAGTTTTTAAAAATCTTCAAAAATCACAAAAAATCAAAAACTTCACAAAAAAATAATTAAAAATTTAATTTTGCATAGATAAATAAATAAAATTTAGAAATTTCATAAAACCTTTAAAAAAATCATTAAAATTACAAAATTCACAAAAAAATCTTTAAAAAATAAAGAATTTAGAGAAATATTAAAAAATCTAGAAAATTTAAAAATTTCACAAAGAAATTATTAAAAAAGAAGGGACGTTCCAAAAGAGGCAAAGAAGCAAAACAGCCTCGCCATAAATTCACATTGCAAGCAAAAAAAGACAAGACGAGCAGAAAAAGCCGTCGAGAAAATTACAAGGAAGAAACCGAGAAGAAGCAAACCAGAGTAGCAGGAGAACAACCTGAAAAACCCGAGAAAAGGAGAATGAAGAGAGTCGTGAGCTGTAAAAATTTCAAAATTGTCAAAAAAGAGCACAAAACAAAACCGAGCAAAACCGAGAAATCGTATTTGCATCGAGAGCCGACCGTGGCCAAGGTATGTTCACATGAAGACTCAATCCGAAACTGAAATTTGACTAAATTCTGGCCATTAGAGCATTGTTCACGCATCAAAATTTCTAATTAGGGACTGAGATTAACAGATTTTGGACAAAATTGACAAAATTTGAGTCAAAGTCTCACCAAAGCCCAAAATTTGACCTAGAATCAGGAAAAATCCTTGGGAACTGGGACTGACCAAATATATCATTGTTCTAGCCAATTTTTGAAAGTGTTGTTGCAATTCAATCAAGGAGCTAGAATTGATCGTACCGACCAGAAACGGGCAAGTGCAAGCAAATGCATTGAAAATTGGGTCTAGAATTGGATGACCATGGGCACCACTCAAATGTGATTACAAATGAGACTATTACAAGCACATATTTAGGGTCATTGTACATGGATTATAGTGTTCAGATCTATAGTCGAGAGCCAAAATTGGAATATCCAACAGATCAGCACCAATAGAAGCAAGTCTAATCAGAGAACCAAGTCAAAGACAATACAAAGCTCAAGTCGGAGCAGTCTACAACTTGATGCTCAATGTTCTGAAAGAAGATGTTGACAACTTGGCAAGCACAAAAGCTGAAAGTTCTCAACAAGAGCTTGAGATTGACGAGCTAGTTGAAATACCACCAGTCATGGTGTATTGCTCAGGTTGTGGCAAAAAAGGTGGAAATTTTCTGGAGGATTGTCCAAGAAACTTTTACAAAAGGGACACGGCGATTGTAAAGCAAAGCATGGAGTCACTTTTGATGCAATCAAATGTTCATACATTACCATTAGAAGCACCAGTAAAAGCATTGCAAGTTCAAAATCAACATAAAGATGCATAGGCATTTGAAAAGCTTAAAATTGATCCTTTGAACAACAAATTTCTACGTGAATTTGGTCAAAGCGTCCAGATATCACAACGATTAAAAAGAGAATTAGGTTTGCAAATGATTCTGCATCCAGTGCCACAAGTGTGCAATCATTCACGAGTCTAAGAGACACATCAAAGTGAATGATGTTAGCATTGTATGATACACATAATTCATATGCACACAATGTTCGAAAAGGGCAATTGTACAAAAAGGATCGACCAGTGTTTGAAAGGCCCACATACCAGCTCATAGAATTGTGCCCAGTAATAGATAAGGAAGGATGGTCATTTCAAAAGAAAGAATTTATTATAGCCCATCCTCCCTAAAACTGTTTAGAGCCACACTCTCCTCATCAAAAATCAAGCTTCGATGTTGTGACCAGACGAGCATCTACTTTGATTAAAACAACCGTAGATATAGACGAGAGTCTACAATCTACGATGTTGTGGGTCTTGAAACCACAAAATCTCATGTCATAGGAGACCCATGGGATAGACAATATCAGGGCGAAGATAATGCCATCTACAACTTGAATTGGGGAATCATATGTTATGTTTGATGAAGGTACATATGAAAATATGCAGAAGGTTTACAGATGCCAAACATCAATAGTGCTACCCACAGTGTACCTCCACAGTCCCAAAAGGTGAGACCAAACCATAGTCAAACAGTTTTGAACTCTCATAATGGAGAAAGCTTTAGTGATCACCCTAGAAAGGGGGGAGCTTCAAATCTAGTAAGCTCAACTATTGTACCGGGAAATGCAACAACAATTAGAAGCCCTAAATCCTCTAGCCACTAGACCCCTTCAAAGAAGCAACCATTGAAACCTCACAAATGCATACATGGATACAAATGGCAATGAATACCAACAGGTTCATGACCTTGTACAAACCCCTGTGGGTATTAAACCTGAAGTCAAAGATTATTTCAAGATGATGCAAAGCCTCAGGCGAAGTTAAAGTTCAGAAGGCTACACAAAAGTCACCACCAAATCTCCTCTGAAGAGACAGATTCTGTCAAAAAGTACAGTGGATCTTCTAAGATCAAAGGTTACTCAGATGCAGGTAGACAATACTCAACAGTTGCAATCAAAAGGTACAATATCATAGCCAAATGAGCCAACATCAACTGAGGTAGCTGATCAAAGCAAGAAAGTTACATGTTAAACCTAAGGACACAACCACAACAAAGTGCAAACCAAGGACACAACCACAACAAAGTTAGTAAATTTCACACAGAAATAGTGAGAAGATCAAGTACAACATCACTGGTGAACATGAATAAAAGCTCTCAAGCAAAGTAAAGCTGGAATTTCAGCTAGATAAGTATCTCATGTCTTTTCACACGTGGAAAAAATGTGGCCAACCACAGCTGGAAGGTGCTGCTAAATTTATTAGCATCTCTAGAAACAAACGAGCAGGATGTTGGGGAATCATTTCAACCGCTATTCAAATAGGTTCACAGATCATCATTTCTCAATTCCATGTGATCACAACAAAAGATGTTCCAGATAACAGCATAGTGGGAATACCAATGGCCCGAAAGGTTTTAGAGATACGGAGTTCAAACAAGATGCAGTCATCACAGACAACAAGGAATGAAGACCAAGACTGGTCACCCGTGCACGACAGCCCAAAGTCCTCAAGCACAATTAAAATGGAGACTCATACCAAAGCATAGCTTATTGAAGATGAATCATCTCCATCCAATAGAACTTCAAAAGAGCTTAAAGCAGATCAAGCATCAAGAAGTGCAGATAAACATAGCAAATAGCAACCACGAAAGCTATTGAGCAGAAAAAGCCATCAAAGCCATCAAAGCCAGAAGTAAAGAAGAATGAGGTTGCAGACCACCATAAAGCAATAGGAACTCCAAAGGTCACTCAATCATTGCCAACAGATAGAAGTGATAATGGAAAACAGAGTCTCAAGTCACCTTCCATACAGACACAATTAGATCAAGAAGAGACCATAGCAAAAGCAGGACAAAAATATTCAAGAGAACCAATGAGGATAGCTATAGTTCACAACAGTACAAATGGAGCGAGTGTCAGATGCAATGCTCTATTGGATAAAGAATCAAAGTGCAATATGGTTCCAGCTAACATACAAAGGATCCTCCAAATCACTCTAAGTAGACAGAACTGTAAAGCAATGCTAGGTATGGTTGCGAGTCAAGAAGAAATGGTTGCTATTCTTAGCATCCAAAAGAATGAAGAGCAGGTAAAGTTTAAAGTAAAACATTCAAAGGACATGCTTGTAGACATCATCCTTGGACATCAATGGTTAGACCAGCACAAGGCCTACAAAGAAGATACAATGCTAATACTCTCGTTTCCAAGAGATAGCAAGCAACAATTACAGATACCATTAATGCTAAATTTAGAGTTGCAAATGTCCCAAGAAACAAAGACAAATCTTGTAGATAAAAGTAAAGCTAAAGTGGACCTTCCACTGACTAGCACAAAAGGTGTGACATCATATGCCTCTACATCAAAGAACCCTCATGGATCAGCTTCTTCAAGCAAGTCGGGCTTTCAAAACTTCAAGTCAATTGCTGACCCATCTGAAACCTCTAGGGAGAAACCCAGAAAAACAAAGATATTTCAGCTCAAGTACTCAAGAAAGAAAAGGAAAGTCAAGCAAGTGTTTGTTCCGAGCAGTCTTGTAAAAGTCAATGATCTAGTGTAGATTGAAGACAAAAGATCAGAACACTAAGACAAAACACATGGGATGGATAGCATCACAATGGAGCTTAAAATAATAGGAGTACTATATAGATAACATACAGATATAAGTACCAAAAGTGAAGGTTAGGGCATATGAAGTGCAATAAAGAACCTACCAAGAAAGAAGGCCCACTAGGTATCAATCTCAAAATCATCCCAAGATACGTATGAAGCAGGTGTACAATAGAACAACATCAAAAGCTGCTAACATCTACCACTTCTCTCAAGAGGATAGAACAAAGATGGATTACAACTAATCTTCCTCTTGCACAATGATTTTACACAGGCTATACGAAGATTTGGAAACTAGTCAACAAAAGACCAACTACAATTGAGACAGACATGCATGAAAATCTCAAGATTTGAAAAAGACCTAGAGTTAAGCAAAGTCAACAAAGGAGTTACAAAGTTCATGAAGAGATTTGGATTCCTAAGTCTTCCAATGATTCAAGTCAAAAGTCAGGTGAAGACAGTCAACCAAGGTCTACAACATGGCTATGGATGCAGGTGAGGTCTACCTTCCTTGACATGTGTTGAAATGGATTGTTGCTTTTCAAAGGGTTTGATGCAAGGACATTATTGGTTGTCATAAGGCGGGTCTCTATAACCTGCTTTTACTGAGATTTGGTTGTACAATATTATTTAAACAATAAGTGGTATTTGTACATGACCCATGTATTACTCATGTTTGTTGGTCTTTGAACATGTAATGTTCATTTGTGATATTGTCTATATAAGGTAACTTGAACACACACACACGCACACACACACACACACACACCCACACACCCCAACACCAATGAAGATAGTTGTTATGTCATAAAAACAATCCCAAGAGACCTCATAGTCAAGAAGAGAGAGAGAGAGAGAGAGATTTTAATGACATCTTGAAGAGGCCAAAGAGAACTCTCCTATCCTTTATGGCATAAACTGTTTATTTACGTTTGCAAAAGGCCTAGAACCTATGAGACTACAAATTATACAAGAAGCTAGGATCTTTTGAAGAGTGAATACCAACACATCCAAATGTTCAACATAGAAAATATAAAATACTAAAGCAACAAATGCATCCAAATGTCTAGTATAGAAAATACACAAGCCTAAAGTAACAAACGTTGAAATGTGAACAAATGAATGGGTCACTAGGGCAACTCATACCTACCTTCCAATGCTTGATCTCCTTAGTGAGGTGCCCTTGTAAGTACCACTGCATGAACTCTCTCATCGGCCACTGCATCATGGCGTCAATTTCCTCCTATGTTAGAACCTTGTACGAGCACTCTATGTCTCTCAATAATTGCCTACATGTGGCAATGATAAATATCGACTTCGTTGGCTAGGGCTACGAGAGCGTTAAGATTTTCTTATTGCTATAAACACCATACGATTTAAGAAAATCTTAACGCTCTCGTAGCCCTAAGATTTTCTTATCGCTATAAACACCATACGATTTAGGAAAATCTTAACGATCTCGTAGCCCTAGCCAACAAAGTCGCTAATTATTATTGCCACATCTAGGCGATTATTGAGAGACATAGAGTGGCTCGTACAAGGTTCTAACATAGGAGGAAATTAACGCCATGATGCAACGGCCAATGAGAGAGTCTAATATGGTGTTTATAGCAATAAGAAAATATTAACGCTCTCGTAGCCCTAGCCAACGAAGTCGCTATTTATCATTGCCACATCTAGGCATCTAATATGGTGTTTACAGCGATAAGAAAATCGCTATAAAAAAACCATATTAGATAGTTTGAGACTTTACAGCCAATTTAGGAGTCACCTATGTATTGAAGATTTGGCTATATGGTCAAATCTCAAATTACTTTTCAAGGCCAAAGGCATCCACAAGGTAGTACTTAAAAAGCTCTTCCGAGCCCATGTGGTCAAATCTTAAGAGTGTTTTGAAAGTGGGAATTGGGAAGTTCCCAAATTCACTAATATGGTGTTTATAGCACTATTTGAAGAGTCAAATTTTGGGAGTGTCATCAATCTTGTTGGGAGCTAGTGCTCTGAAAGAGTCTGCCACCAGCCTTTTAGTGGATCCTTTGCTAGGGCACATAGAACGGTGTAATAAATCATGTATGTTCCTATGAAGCTCCAGCAAGAATAGCCCAAGGCCTATGTGGTGACAATTATCCATCATCTAGAAGAGGCACTTGAATCCATCTCTCAAGACACAATGAGATCCTCCTTGTATTTCATGATATATTGTACACCAACATCTATAATGCTCCTTTGTCTTTGGATCTAAGTCTATCTGCTGCTCCTGGGGAACTGAAGTGTATATACTTGGTCGTGGGGAGGGGGGCGAGCTCTCTGAGTTGTCCATCTGCTCACCCTTCTACAACAAAATCCATGCAGACAACCGACAGGTTAAGGTCACATTACCAGCAGGAAAATTTTACTTGCCTAGCGAACCAACAAAAGCCAGATCAACACCTGGACTTTGAACCAACAGTTGCCATCTTAGCGCTCAAAATTTATGCTGCAATGGCGTGCAAATAGTCTTCCCGTGACGACTGTCAACTGCATAGGAGTGTGTAACCTGGCCCCCCTCCCCACAAACATTGACAGTCAGGAATGTTCATGCAGTGACCATTTCCTAAAAAACATGCTCCCACCATGGTTCTCGACCTCCGTCAGTCACCATGTGGTCGCCTGTTACTTCATGGAATGGTCACTGCACGACCATTTCCTACACAAAATAAATCAATACTCGATAATGTGAAGAATGAATTTTCAGGAGATCCAGTCTAATCATCCTTTTGATCTCTGAATGTGTAAATGTGAGTAATATTCATCCAAGGGGTACTAAAGGGTGGAAATCTTTACATCATGTCACTATCTCGTAATGTTTTTTTTGACGTGTGGTGTCCCCTATCACTACCTCTCTTTGTAATCAGCTTCTAGTTTCTCCTCACTCATTATGATACTCGCTATTCAAGGCATAGTGTGACTACCATGTCTAGCTATATTTCTAGATTGGGGAAATATTGTAGCTCCTACCACATGAATAACATCTCTAAGGTGGTATGTAAGCTTTGTCAAAGGTGCACAGGGGTCCAAAATCGGTCCATAGTTACTAGGAATCTAAAGATCTCATAAGTATGGACATGATTGGTCTCCTTAGAGAAATTGTTTCTATGATAAGGATGTCAGTCGTGGATGTCCATGGTTGTGTAGTATAGCAATGTAGTATGAAAGTTAGGTATGCAAACTCCAATCCATCTTGTTGAGACATGTAACTTATGAAAGATGAACATATACATGATCCCACTGTGCTGGAACCATGCCAGTGGGAGTAATATGGTACAAGAGCAAGCTGAGCATATGCTTCATCCAATGGAATGGTGATGGCACCATGCTAGTGTGGGTAATATGGTATAAGAGCAAGTTGAGCATATACATAATCCCACTGTGCTGGCACCATGCCAGTGTGGGTAGTATGTTAGTCCTCTTGATGATGGCCATTTAGCGATGCCGATTATTATGGCTAACCCATGCATAGCTCCCATCTTAGGAGATATTTATCATACTTTTCTCTGCATAAAATCATCAAAAACTCTCTCAATGCAAGATTTGCATATTCATACTCACAAAAATCCTCTCCTCTGCTGTTTCAAAGAAGGCAACTTGACAAGAAGTTGTCCTTGCATTAAAGCCCCCAACCAACATGATATCTCTCATTTTCGGCTATATCATCATCCATGACCTCATTTGGCAATCACCCATTTGTGCTAGCACATTGAGAGGCAGAAACTGAAAAATAGCATATGAGGAGGTAAATTCTCTAGATGAACTCTTATAAACATTTAGCAAGCATGCTAGTCCCTTTGTACTATTCGCACGATGGGATGTAACTCCTCCCTATAAAGCAAGGCAACTCCTTATGACCCCTTATTGGGTGTCTTTCCAATTCCCATATATACCCTCAATTTGTGGGTAAGTTCCTTGTCCTAAGAGGATGGAATATAGAACAATATCCCGTCCTCTAAAAGTCTTCTCAAAAGTCATGCTAAGATCCATGATAATCCCATACTGCAAAATCTTAGCATGGCCCTATAGGTCATGCACCATCATGCACTCCATTTCTCCACATTGATCACTCTCCCATCTCTATAAATAGTCCACTTTCCTTTCTTTCTCGCATCAAGAACATGCGGAGTGCATTTTTTCTGATGTGCTACTTGAGCATGTGAGATCTTCCTCCAAAAATATGTTTTTTACCCGTTAAGGCACATTGATACTAGAAATATTTTTCTCCTTTTGAACATCAAAAAATTTCATTATTATTTTTTACTCTCCATGCATCTATGGGAAACTTTTCTTTGCCCCGTTTTTTATACATAAGCCAATGCATTATCTTTTGGATTTTTTTCCTCCTTCCATCCCATAACTCGTACATTCAATGCTCACATTTCCCTTAGCTTCTCCTCCTCCAATCTATTGTTGATGAGATAATAGGAGAAGTAGGTGAGGAGCTAACTTCTGTTTTCCACAATTTCTATCCATTGTGTTTTCCTCATGTTGTTTGACCACATCAGTCCAAACCTTCAATCTATTCACGATATGACTTCGGCTCTTTTATCTTTTCTTGTAAATGCAGACTCATTGTACTACTTTTGAGTTGCAAGTTTGCCCTCAATATCTTCAATGAAAGCATCTTTTACCGCTATGCACTTTTTTGTTTTCGATTTCCACAAATCAAAAGTAGCAAGCTGATAATCCAATCTCTTTTGCACCATTGACTCCATTACATTCACTCTGCTCACAGAGAGAGAGAGAGAGAGAGAGAGAGAGAGAGAGAGAGAGAGAGAGAGAGAGAGAGAGAGAGAGAGAGAGAGAGAGAGAGAGAGAGCATCAATCAAAAGCCGCAATCGAGGAAGGAAGGGTATGTGCCTACAAGTAACAAGATTAATGATATTCTCGACTTCTTCAAATTGATAGGTGACCTTGGTCAATGGGAATGTGTTTAAATTTGATTAAGTTGAACCTTGGTCATTACCATTTATGGACTTTTTTTTTCATTAGACTACCTTTTTTGGATATTTTAGGAGTTACATGGTGGTTTCTAGTATTTCATAAAATGTGTGTGTGTGTGTGTGTGTGTGAGAGAGAGAGAGAGAGAGAGAGAGAGAGAGAGAGAGAGAGAGAGAGAGAGAGAGAGAGAGAGAGAGATGTGCATTGTATTGACATAACTACTTCATTATGGACTGAAACACGGTGTGGTTGAGAAAGTTTTGTAATCATTGGTGAAATGTAAGTTCCCTTTTGATCATGTTTATCAAAGACTTGGTCATTAGTCACCACAATGTAGTCATCACTCACTATTTGTTGGTGGGGTATAACTATTGTTAGTATATTACTATGGTGAAAATTGAAGAATTTTGTTTGATTAGAGCCGTCGAAAATATTACCTCTTCAAAAAATTGGTTAGTTTGATGGTTAGTGTGCTTCCTTGACTCTAGAAGAAGTTAGCTACACTCAATACTTGCTAGCAATTTTGATCACAGATGCGTACATTCCAACCGCACTTGCAATCATGCCAATCACAATGATTATTTTTCACAAAACCGCATGGGCACAAAAGACATTTATGAAGTTAGGCATCTATGCTTCGAGAATTGCGCTTCGAAGCGTGTTTTGAGAGACACATCTTACCTGTAGTCTAGTCGTGTTATTCTTGTAGATCTTCAAGAAGCATACACATGGAAAAATCAAGGTCTGCACACAAACAATCACTGTTGATGTAAGCCTAGAGAAAAAAAAAGCAAAATTAAAACCACATACTTTCTTTTCCCAAGAAAAAGATCCCTTCTATTAGTTAATAAAACTACCCAACAAAAGGGGAAGGGGGAGGGGGGGTGGGGGTGGGGTACATCAGCATGAGGGGAGACTCTCCCAATGAAAAAATGAGATATGTACAATGACATCTAAATCAAGATATGGGAACAACATAGGTGGCCGAGAATGCAATCTAGGAGCCCCATGGACCATGGTGTAGAAAGGGATCTGGACGCCAAATTCATAGAAATGCCTCGCGACGCTCTTGCATACGGTCGGAGCTGCCTTGCAGCCTCTCGAACTGACCTCGAAGTGTGTGGATCAGCTCCACCCATATATCTGGTACAGTCTCCACTGGTGGGGTGGGCCAGGCCTCAAAGATGCGGAAGCACTGGGCTCTCCATATGAACCAGAGAGTCAGGCTATAGATAAGCTTCCAGCAAAGCTCTCTATCACTGCTCCACTCCTAGGGCGTAAGCTCTGTGATAGGTTGGAGAGTGGGTCAACCCTTCTCTATCACAATCATCCTGCTAGCTGAGGACAGCTCACAACGAAGTGCTGGGCTCATGAGGGTGGACCAAGCAACAGCACCCCTGACTAGCTGACGACAGGGTTGGCATCAGCCATAGAATCCGAAGCCAAACCTACTGCGCCATGGGGCAGTCCCATAGACAACGACTCAAGTGGGTGGCCACACATGGCACAACCCACCGAATGGCCACCCACTACGGTAGCTCGATGGGTGATGAGTTACTAGAACATGGTGACTTTCCTCGGCTTTCTGTTGCCCCACAAGCGCTCCCAAAAATCTGTCACGAACACAGTTGTGAGACCCTCCTCCCAGAGTAACAGGGAACGGCCGAAAGAGGCCCTTGCCCTTCCCGAAACGCATTCCCACCTGAGCCACGTACCCGAAACGGGAACGGACATTCCGCCCAAATGTGTAACCAGAACGGGGCCGGAACAGGCTTCGGAACGGCAGAAGAGCAAACTGTCCCGAACAACAGTTTGAATTTTTTGACCATTAAAAAAAAAGGAGTCGTTCTTGGGCAGCGTTTTTTAATGTTTTTTTTTTTTTTGGGGGGGGGGGGGGGGGGGGAGGGCTTTCCTATATAATGGCTCATCCCTCCCTCAAGCCTTCAAGCTCTCAAGAATCAACCTCAAGCCTCAAGGCTCTCCGCACCATCGCTCAAGCCTCAAGCCTCAAGCCTCACATGCTCTAGCCTCTCCCTCGAGCCTCTCTCAAGTCTCTCCGCATCCCTTGGGCCTCAAGCCTTCAGGGCTCAAGATTGAAGCTCGGAGATCTCTCCATTCATTCTCCCTCTCTCGAGTCTCATCTACGGTCTCTCCTGCTCTCTCTTGCCACTTGGGCCTCAGGGCTTTAGCCTCAAGGCTCAAGAGTCAAGCCCTCAAGCTTCAAGTCTCTCCCTCTTTTGCTCAACCCTCAAGGCTCAAGTTTCAAGCTCCACGCCGCAACCCTCTCTCTCTCTCTCTCTCTCTCTCTCTCTCTCTCTCTCTCTCTCTCTCTCTCTCTCTCTCTCTCTCTCTCTCTCTCTCTCGCGCACACAAGCTCCCTCCCTCTTTCGAATGATGAGTCTCATGGACCAAGCTTCTGCATCAAGTGAACGTGTGTCCTTGGGCGCAAAGAAAAAGAAGGATGAAGCTTCATGGTGGGAGAAAGTGCATTCCCGAGTGTTGGGAAAGGCCGGTGGTGCGCGTGCATGGAAGTGCAAACTATGTGGCTCTGAGCGGCAATCCAGAACAACCAAAGTCCGTGCTCACCTCCTTAAGCTAGAGGAACAACAAGTAGCAATATGCAAGGAAGTCAACGAGCAATTGTTGAAGGCATTTTAAACCAAGGATGCCGCCATCAAAGCCAACAAATAAGAGAAAGATGCGGCAAGGCCGAAGCGTCCCGCAACGACCCCAACGACTTGGTTTTTCCCTCTTCTACACCTTCTTCATCGGTTGGTGGTGATAGTAATGCGGCAACGACGAAGACGGCGGCGCCATCATTTTGATCGGCATTTTCAATGCCTAATACTACTCCGGTGTCCACTCCCAAATCTCACCAACACACCCTACGTACCATTGCTTGAAATTTTGCCTGTTTTGTAGGTGAAATCGAGAATAAGATGATGAACAGTTGGGAGTGACGACAGCTCTGGAATGAACCCGATCACGATTCAAGACAAGAATCATGAACTTTGAATGAATGATGATGATTCTAGTGCATCAAGATTCCCATATGAATGAGATGACTAGATACTGTTGTGAGCGCATCAAGAGTTCCTACGGGATGACATGACTACACAGGGATCTAGATGCATCAAGAATTTTGAATGGATGAGATGACTAGATGATTGAAACACTTTGTTCAATATGAACCAAGTGTGTGAATGAAGAGCTTGGAAATAGGAATTTCCAAAGATGAATCTGATTTAAGTATGAAACTAATGTTTTATGGAAGATCCTGCTATTTGTGAATAGATAACAAAAACGAGAATGAGATGATTTTGGAGCAATGAAAGCTCCCGAATCAACCTTATAATGAATTTTGAATCATGAATGATTCAATGGAGCTGTCATGAGTGCATCCAGAGTTCTTGCGGGATGAGATGGCCACACACCTAGAACTGAATGATTGAACCACTCTGTTCAGCATGAACTTAGTGTGTGATTGATGGATTGGGATCCCCAAAAATGATTACTCGCACACGAAAGTGCTTGATTGCAGATGGAATGATTGACCAAATGATTGCAGCATTTCGTTCTAGAGAAATCTATGGACATGATCGCAATATGGAATTAGTTAATCGGACATCAGTGAGATCCGGGATGGATCTAGATGCGATTACTAAATACGTTGCCAAAAATCATTTTCCAAGATCAAAATGAAATCTATGGACGTGATCGCAATATGGGATTAGTCAATCCAACATTAGTGAGGTCCAGTGCAAATCTAGATGCGATTGCTAAATACGTTGCCAGGAATCATGGTCCTAGACTCTATGTGATATGATCTAAATGTGATGTGATGTGACTGTCGTCTTTGTATAAGTACTAGATTTGTGTCATCAAGTGCATCGGTATTAGTGTCTACTGAACTGGTTTATGGATTATGTCTGATTTTGCAGGCATAATGGAGGGCGATTACAATTCTTTCAAGAGGGGAGTATGTCACACAATGATGATGTAGCAGTGCTGCTCGGCCACACACACACACACATAACAACAAATGATGTGGTAGACTGTACAGAATGTTGACATGGCAGCAAGACATGGTGGAATTCACGCTGACATGTTGACGTGGCGAACAATACGGATTTTCGCAATTCGTGCTGGCAACTGATGTCGTGGTAGACTGTATGTACTATACGGATTTCCGCAAAGTGCGCTGGCTGCTTTTCTGGCAGTTTTTGGAACAAGTGCTTTTGGGACTACTTGCTTTTGAGTTACAAGATTTTGGGGCATCCCTTGTAAGAATAAATAGATCCTTGGGGCCTCACTCTACAAAGCATCCGGATGCAAAGTCTGAGAGAAAAGGACCCCCGGGAGTTTTACTTTGCTCAAGCATTAATATAAAAACAAATACCGAAAGGGGCGCCAGATTTTGGGGCCAATACCTCTGGGCACGAAACTATGCCGGTCTGTGTCGACTCTATTTTTCAGGTTGTGAAATATTTTTGGTGATTCTCTCGTGTGTCGTATTGGATTCTCGACTTGGGGTGCCAAAGTCTGTGACAACTACCACTCCTCTGTCTGTCGGCTAGAGTAAGGATCACTAGCGTGTGATCACAGAAGGTAGTCCCTGCCAAAATGCAAACTGACCCACCCAAGTCACAAAAATGCTCACTAGCATAGAAGCAATCTATCCTGGATAGATTCACTCCACCTACTTTGTAGTCAAATCTGGAGAGAAAGAGGTTGTCTAAGGGATGTGCAAAGCCAGCATGTTGCCATACATCCAAAATCCGCAAGGTCATACATAGCCATTCCCAAACAGCCAGCTCAGCCCCATGTACAGTAGCATGACAGCCCTTAATCCTATCTGAGAGGTCCTCAAGCATGTTGAAATCTCTTCAATGCACCACTGCTCTCCACTAAATAAGACCAAAACTCAACCCGTGTCCTTGCATGGTTGGGCACATAAATGTTCAGAAAACCAATAAGGCAGCCATGCATCTGCATAGTCATCCAATGGGCCTTGCATGGCACACTGATGCCTCTGCCCATGATGCATATATACACCTCCGTGAATTCCACTAGGCCTAAAAAAAACTGACCAAAAAAGGTTTCATAGCGACGAAACAAGATCCGTCCACAGCACTTGACGTGGCTCTCACACGAGTGATGCTCCTCAAGCATAAGCCTATCAATTGCTCCACCCACAAGGCATCTCTAAAGCTCCTGTCTGAGTCGACCTCTCTTGCGTAGAAACTGAGGTCCACCTAACCCCTGCACATTTCATGAGACGATACTCATGGGGTCAATGAGAGAAGGCCGATGCTGCTACTACAGCCAATCTTGCAATCTTCGAGGGAGGCTTGGATGGGGAGTAATCCGCATCCGAGCGACCTCGAGAAAGTTGTGTTTGGAGTGCCTATGGGAGACCCACACCCAAGCTAGGCGTGCAGTCCGTAGAGCTACATTCTCTATTCAAGAATCCTCATGACAACATACATAGCAACGTGCACTTTGTGTGTCTGCAAAAGAGTGTACCACAATGTGTCTACATACTGCTCTATCTAGTGGTGTCACACAGAACTTGGCCAATGGCCACAGTGTTTATATAAAATCTATCACCCCCAGGTCTCCGGTGTGGTGAGAGAACTCGAGAGCTTGAACATGAAGACAATTCAGCACTCTATGCATAGTCCACTCAATCTGATCCCTGCCACACACTGGGAAAGAGAACCCAACCACTGTGTTTAGGGCCTTTGCCCTTCTAGTTGCTAGAAATAGTACATGGACTCTAAAGCAAGCCACCTGAAGGTCGAGAGAAGAGTCGCCAAGAAAACGTGTAAAGTCAAAGTCGAAGAAGTCCCAGCCGCGATAGATAAAAAATGGTCAGCCCACAAGGGACTGCCACAAAGGGCAGTGCTTGCACTAGCAGACGGCCTGTGGAAAATGCACTGCGAAGAGAGAGCTGCCACCGCGAAGTGATCAATCCCTTGGGCCGGAGGCGGGGTATGGGAGGGAATAGGCAATGAATCGCACGTGGGGCGGGGGGGGGAGGGGTTGTCGATGGAAAAACTGAGGTCGAGGGGGTATCCGCCGGCTCATCCTGCTATAAAGGGTCAAAATGGTTCCCTGTGGGAACCCACTACTGCTGGCCTGATGTAGGCCGACCACCAGGGGCGCTAAACTGACGTGTTGATCCCTGGCAACGACGATGACCGCAATCCTGCTCACAGCCCTCCTTTGCCTAGGTACTTGTCTTAGATGAGGTACCCGCCTGTGCTCCCTATGTCTCTACCTGCCAAGCATGGCCAGCCTCAGTAGGATGGGTATGTGGCATAGATCGGGGCCTCCTTGATGGACAAGTCTTGGCAAGATGGCCCATCTATTTGCAAATAAAGCACTGGCTCGGGAGGCTCGAATACTCCATACTCAACCACCACTCACTCAAGGCAGCAGAACCACCTTCGAGAGTGTACGTTTGACTAACAAGAACCCGCACAGTAGGTAACCTTGTGGCCTTGGCCACAACTAAAGCGGAGGTGCACGGGGTCTCCAAGAACATCTCAAACATAGAGCCAATCCTCGAGAGTAAGGAAAGATACTCTCGCCTCAGTCCTAGAAAGAAACTGAGATGAGAAGATTTTCCTCCTCCTCAAGCACATCCGGGTCGAAGCCGTGGTGCCACTGTCTGAAGTAAGCTTGAGCCGCTAGTGGACTCAACGAGATCACTTTAGCTGCCATATCTGGAGACTAGAACTCTACTTGGTAGTAGCCTCTCCCCAGAATCTACACATACACGATCTTGCCTACTTCGGTGAGGAGTCAGGATTGTAGCAGGTCCCAAACCTCACCTCTACTGGGTCTCATACCAACAATCTTGCAAATGACAGAGGTGGCTCGGACCCTTTCCACCTCGGCCATCAAGCTCACTTGGTCTTTTGGCGATAGACCAAGTGTCACATGACACATCCAACCCTATGTGTTCGTGGACAAGCTACAGCATGACCAGGGTTCAGTTCAGTCAAGTCAGTCTAGAGTAGGAAGTGATCTGGCACTTTTGTGAGTCTGTTCGCAGACCGTGCATGACCAGTCACGTAGAGTAGATGCATATCCTCCGGTTGCACGCAGCATGACCATCAACATTCCCATCAGAATCCATCAGGGGAATTTTCCAAATAAGTGAATTTTGTTGGGAACTAGGTCGGGCAATTTTGCTAAGATAATATATAAGCAAACCAGAGCTACCACTTTCTGGAAGAAGAGGCGGCAGGATTACCTTGCTCAATAGGCACCTTTTCAGCAGGACCCTCCAGCTGGCCTAGCGTTTTTGCAACATAGCATCAAATCTAGCGTTTTTTGCAAGACAGATCAGCCTTGGCGTTTTTGCATTGCAGAGCAGCTTCGGCATTAGAGTAGACATAGCAGAACCACTTCACGATAGCAGATCAGCCCTAGCTTAGTAGATTTTCCCTAGCAGTAGAAATCAGCCCTAGCGTTTTTGTATCAGCAAAGCAACTCAATGTTTTGTAGATTCATCGCAACAGAACCTCAGTTAGCATCAGCGTTTTCAGTTTTCAGCAGTCAGACTCCGTAGTAGAACCCCCGAACCTCGCAGATCTCACCTTTCTGTAGCAAATCCTCGCCGCACAGTCAAATCCCGCGAAGTTTGCAGATTCAGCCCGAAAAACGCAGATTTCAGCATCTGCATTTTCAGCTCGTCATCGTTGCATCGTCGTCATCGACATCATCACCGACATAGAGTCAGAATTCAGCAAAGATTTGCAGATTTCAGCCTTTAGCATTTTCAGATTTCAGCCCGTCTCGTCGTCGTCCTCATGGTCGTCGACATCGTCGGCAGATCCAAGCATTGTAGAGATTTGTGCAATCATAAGTAGACCACTCTTGCCATCGAGAGCAAAGTTCAACATTCATTCCGCTACACCTTACACCAAGTCAAAGGGTCGGCTCCCCAGTGTCGGACGAGGGGGCTTTTGTAGAGTCCCTATGAGGTGGAGCAGAGGCCGTCATTATGTGTCTGCTACTGGAAAACGGAAGGCGAAAACGATGATGAGGGCCACCGAAGTGTTGAAGGTAGCCTACCGGCTACTGGTGAGGGAGGAGAGAGTTTGGGGGGGAAGGGGGGGGGGGGGGGGTTGGGGTGCAGATGCTGCGAGGGTTACTGGGCGCGATGGGGTGCATGCAGAGGTAGGGCACAAGTTTGGACGGGGGAAGGAAGAGGCGGGGCCGAAGCAAGGCGAGGGCTGGGGTGCGAGGGGGGAGCAGCGCTAGGCAAGGGGAGAGGGGAGAAACACAAAAGTAAGGGGGGGAGGGGGGGGGGCAGCGAGCAATTCTAGAGGACCTTAAAACCACACACTTTCATACACATTAACCTAAATCAAGCACTATTTGATGTTGATGTAAGTCTAAAGTATAAAAACAAAATTGAAACAAGCACGCGGGTATACACATTATTCCAAATCAACCATGCTAAAGGTTTGATAGCAAAAAAACTCACCACAAGGCTAGTAAGGAGTGAACCAATGAACGACATCATATATCCTGCCAAAAACAATGAATAAAATTACTCAAACGTAGAGGAAGAAAGTAACTAAAATTGCACAAACATATACTCACCAAAAAAGGCACCAAAGTTGCTACACACAAATTGGAAATGACAAGGAGTGTTCGCAGTGTCATCTTTAATGCTTTTTTTTGGCAAGGTCCAAGACTCTTCGTAGGTATGAGCTCTTCTATCCCATCTGCAATTGGGGTTATAATAAGAGCAAATGTGTGCTAAGGTCAAGGGATACATTCAATTCAATAATTGTACAAACTTAAGGTAAGAAGCAAAGAAAAATGCTCAGATTTAAAGGATATTTTGTCAACGGGTTCAAAATTTGTATATACAAAACAAACAAGTATAAGAAATGTTAAATCATTTTAAATGGCCTGCCTTTAATGTATAAGCTCAGGAAGAGAAGTAAACACTTAATTGTGTATCTACCTAAGGAGTATGTTTGTCACATAGTGTGTGCGAGAGAGAGAGAGAGAGAGAGAGAGAGAGAGAGAGAGAGAGAGAGGTGTTGAAGGAATGAGTGAAGTGCTTTTAAAGATAATCACTTAAAGTCATCATTGCCTTATTTCCAAAGTTTAGAAACAAAACCAGGAGAAAAGGTGAGGATATAAGTGTATAAGTGATGTACTATAAAGCTCAATTAATGCTCTTTGCCAGTATGAGGAGCTACTTACTGTTAGGAATAGGGCGAAGTAGGTTACTTTGTTGGTCTTCGGTAGATTCAATGTTATTTGGGATAGTGTCTCATCTCCAAACATGCGAAATCCCACCACTGACATTGTAAAATAGGAGAGGAAGCACAAGGTAAAGCTACAAAAACAGGGACAGAATCAACCAAAGGTAAAGAAAAACACAACTTTCCTTAACATTGTATGTGCTTTAATTATAGTCTTCAAATGGAAATATATTAACAGCAACAAAAAGATATTAACACCACCATGTTATAGCGTAAGCGCACACTCACGCTTATGTATGTATGTATATGTAAGAGTGTGTACTCTTACTAGCTATTCACAATCAAGAACTCATGCATTGATTAAAGTCTCATGCTATTATTTGATTGAGCTTAACATTTTGTCATGAATAATTATTGTTTCTCTCTAAGAAGTACTATCAGACGGTGGTGTTAATATCTTTTTGGTGGTTCCTGATATGTTTTCAACTGAAGACTATAATTAAAGCACATACAATGTACACCTACACACATACATACATACATACATACATACATATATATATATATATATATATATATATACCTACATACTTACATATACACACAATTAGAGAGAGAGAGAGAGAGAGAGAGAGAGAGAGAGAGAGAGAGAGAGAAAGAGGGAGACACCTTATCAAGAGGACCGTGGTATATCGACTCTTGTCCCTCAAGGAGTAGTAGATGTTTGGGAAAATAGCATGTCCTGAGTAGCAAAAACAATAAACACCCACTGCCAAGGGAAGGTCTCGCCGATTCACGATGCTGGTTGTTTTGGTGAAACCAAATCTATCAATAGCTCCCTCCCAAACCATGAGGACCATCACCAGGCTTGTTGTTACGACTCCCATGCCTACCAGCCACAAAATTAAAAATAATTATAGACTCACACACACACCTACACCACTCATGTTGAGCGCGCAGACGTACACAACTTTGCACACACGCAACAACAGCATTGACAATGCGCAGGAAAATCTATCTATGCATTTATTTCTTGGATACTCATACGAAAGAGCAGAGAGCCAATTGAGGTTTTCCAACCACACAGTAGGCAGGATCACCATTGTAGCATAAATAGAAAAGATCGCATATGAGCCAATGTTCATTCCATCCATTGTAAACCGATAGTTTGGAAAAAGCTTGGATAAGTTGTCTCCCTCTAGTATGAGAAACTCCACACCATACGCCTGCATTATCGTTTGCAATAATCATCATAATATAAGTGGGATAATTATGTACTTTTTCAATTATCAAGAATTGACCTTTAACAATGGGTTGGGAACTTACATAGAGCTCGGCATAGAGAACCATCTGCAAACAACAAAACACCATTAGTAGTTTGTGTCATTATTTTTACCAAATATGGAGATTGCAATCAAATAAAATTAAACATGCCGACACAATTGTGCGACCCATCTTGCCAAGTGCAAGTTGTCCAATGTCTGGGTACGTGGTAAGTATGTCGATGGTTTGACTGTCCATGCATTTGGGCAAAAGGTGACTGTGTAGCAACATATAAGAGCAAATAGCACCAACACTACCATTCCCCCCCACCCACCCTCCTTCACCGCATATGGGCATGATAGCAGTCCCACTCCAGCCATCACATTGACACCTGAAGTTCCAAAGTTCTATATTAATTTTCCAAGTCTTGAGTTTAACTTCTTCAAAAGATCAATTGATTACAATTCGTACCATTGAATGTTGCTTGCATCCAGCTGCACTGTCTAGAAGTCTCTGTACTGATTTGAGTCTTCTCTTCTTCTCTTGAAGGAAGGAGAGGAATGATATGCGACGACATGTCTTCAGATTCATTGCCTAAATAGGGCTCCTCAATTATGCCATCAATGGAGAGATGGTGGTTTGATGAAGGTAGGATAACACCATTTTAGATGAAATGGGAAAATCCCACAACTTTGGGACTAATTTCAACGCCTATGGATTCCTATTTCCCATTAAATTTGGAAAAATTTCATTTAATTTGGGAATGTGACAAAGAGATAGATTCTCAAGAAAATGGTGGTATTGAGAAACACCTTTTAAAATTTTTATTTTTATGCGGGTGTTTCAAAACACTTCAGAAAAGAGATAGATTCTCAAGAAAATGGTGGTGTTGAGAAACACCTTTTAAAATTTTTATTTTTATGTGGGTGTTTCAAAACACTTCATAAAAGAGATAGATTCCCAAGAAAATGAGAAACACCTTTTAGAATTTTTATTTTTATGTGGGTGTTTAAAAATACTTCATAAAATCATATATAAGCAGGGGAAATAAAACAATGAGCAAGATATGAAATGCTATTCAATTTCTCCTATTAAGCTAGCCTGTGCCTTCTCCATGACATTTGATGGGATCTTGATTGTTTCCACAATTCTTCCACCCCTTGGAGTCCATGACCATACAATTGTATCAACAGAGTCCCAACGCTTTGGGTCAGCAAGATTGCAATATCAACTCTTTTTCCAACAATCCTCATACTATTCTTGGATTGTGGGATTTCGTTTTCGATGTTTTGGTGCCCAATACTGAATCAGAACTTTCTTGTAGTTAGGAGATGATTTGTCTACATCAATGTTTGACTCTGCCACTCCTAGCCATATCGGATATTCAGAATCTGTGGGTCTCACAAGAACAAGATCCCCTTTTTTTACATCAATTTGAGGCCTAAAGGCCTCTTGTGGCCTTGCACTTTGAGGACCAACATAGTGATCATTCAATTCTTCATATCCTTGAAACTCATCTTTGTCTTCGTCTATTTCTTGCATTCGATGACTCCCTATAGTCTTTGGCCAAAATGTTGTATATTCACCAATGTGTTTATTGGTTGGTTGTTCAAGCTCATTGATTATGTTTTGCCAATAAGTGATAACAGGCTCCATGTATTTTGTGGAGTCATGGTCCTTTCCCTTTAATAGAGAACATCTTTTCCAAAATTCAAGATATGACTTAATCCCTTGTATAACAAGCGGACTATCTCTCACATAGTCTGCTATAGGTACCACATCTGGACAGCCTGTTGGTAATTTTGGTTTTCCTTGGTCATATTTTTTCCACAACTCAATTCCCGACTCCTTTGGCATCCAATCGGGTGATTTGGGATGAATTTTGTACTGCATTACTGGAACTTCACCTTGCATATAGAAACGAAATTGAAGTGGCTTAGAGTGTCCGACTAGAGCATCTTGTCCGTCACACATGTACCCTTGCACAAAGGATTTAAAGTTGGGAACTTGTGTCATCAAAAATGGTGCTGGAGTTGAGCTTTCACATTTTTGAAAATGTTCCATCAGATGTGGAAAAGTGAATATCATTCCTGTTCGCAATCTTTCTGAGAACCTACTAAACATTGCATCTATGTCCTCATGTGTATGACCCACCATTAAGAATCCCAAATGCACGATTTTGAAAACTCCTTTTGCTACTAACAAGGATAAGTATGCAAACAAATATCGATTTTTATTCTCTCTTGCACAATTATCTAGCTGTAGCAAAAGATTATCATGCAATTTTTGAAATACAGGAGTGGATATGGTATCCACAACACATTGAGAGGAAGTTGATTGTATGTGTACAATCTCTTCATTACATTCTTGGATAGCCAACAGTGGTGTCATTGTTGATGCATTCCTCTCACGCTCTTGCTTCATTTTGTTTTGGAGGTCTAGAGCTCTCCTTGAGTTCAATGCATTGAATAACGTTACATTGCTGCGTGGCATACCGTCATGGCATAAATCTCCTAGTCCATGGTTTTCTGTTCTTTCCAGATTCTGTAAGCATAATGCAAGGGAACCAATTGTAGCATTGGGATCTCAAGGCCATAGGCCATTAAGTGAGAAGTGACCATACATTCCATGACCATGTCCATGTGTTATCATACCTGTTAATGATACTTGCAATTGATATGCATTCGCATAATCTTTTGAGTTCACACGCAACCTAGGTATTGTTGTCTTCTTTTTATACATTGTATCATGTATAATGCATAAATACTTATCCTTTTGCAATTGGGAGAACTTACGCCAGGTGTAGTACACATTCCTACAACTTTGTTGTTGCAACATGTGAATTCGACGTTCATCCTTCAAACGTGCAATCATCTCGTCATCCTTTGTTGACTCTAGTTGAGACTTTATCCGACTACACACAACACATTGGAGAACTCACTTGTTTTTGACAATGTCACATTAGCAAACTCTGTATTCCAAATCCTATTGAATGTCGTGCTAGACATTGGCTTGAGACTCATATTGTCAAGTGTTTTATTGACATCATGTGAAATGTCTACTTGCTTGTACGTGTTTGGTATTGCAAGCAAAGTTTCCCTAGTACCATCTTCCATGGTTCTACTCTTATGTGGCATTCTCTCCGAGTTTTCATCAACAAAAGAGCGCATCAATGCCCTTACCATTTCTGTATGGTCTCCTCCTTTTCTCATGACACCATCATTACCATGCATTGAGCATCTAACCCCATTCTCAAAATTTTCACGGTAATGATAAAATGAAGTTTTTGGAATGCCATGAATTTCGTACCAAGCTCTACTGCAAACCTCACTGCCATTAAAAGAAAACACATAGCATGTCTTTGTAGTTGTTTTGTTCTCATGCCATGCAATCAACATTGTATCATACACATAGTTTGTTCTATTTTGCAAACTCTGTCCCCAAAATTCATTGCGCATAGCCATGACCTTATCTCGATTGGCATATTGACAACACCTTTTGGAACAACAATCTATGGTTGAAACAAGCTGGACAGATGCTAGAGATGCTTGATTGGATCTCTTAGAAGCTTTCACTGGCATTTTTGGCTTCCTATTTACAAAGCAATATTTCTGCTTTTTTGAAATAGGCTCTACCAAAGAAGCTAATTCAATGCATGTGTCTTGTAATGCATGCATAGCATGTAGATCCTCATAGCATAACAATTCTTTTCCATCCATAGTTGTCACTCTCTTGATAGGCCAACAAACTAGATTAATGTTGCATACACTAGCTTCCGCAGAAATAGTAGCCTCATCTGCATAGGATGTTTCGATACCAATACCAATGTTATCTTCACCTAGCTCACCAAAGTTTACAGAGTCAAACGGACACACATACATGACAACCCCTTCGGCTACTACACGTGTTTTTCTTTCATCCCGAAGTTGAACCCTCTTATCCTTCTAAACCTCTCTGTAGCTCATTCCATTACATTGTGCATCCAATGCTCCTTCTTCTTTGTCAGCCTCATGCATAGAAGCCCCTTTGTACTACATCTCATTTATATGTTGCAACAAACCACTACTCCATTTCACAATACTATGAAAAGCATCTCCCACTCTCAATGCATCCATTGTTGGAAAAGGGATGAGTGCTTTCTTTTCAAAACACAAATCAATTGACACTGATACATTGCCTTCCCCAATAAGCATGCCAGAACAATATGCACTTGGATTTATTTCAAATACAGTCCCAATGGCAACCTTTTGTGTCGCTACAAACATGCACTCTCTATCACCATGATTGAAATTAGCCATACCTGCAAGAAGATTTGCAAGAATAATTGTTAAACAAACCGCTTGAAGAGTATATTGATTTACGTAGCATAAATCATAACAAGTATGTATGTGGGTGTTTCATGAGAAGCACCCTGTGGCCTGAAGGTCATAGGGTTCCCTCTATGCTACTAAGAATCTCTTTGTGCTCTATGCTCTATCGTCTATGCTCTATGATCTATATTGACTTCCTATGGCCCCTAGACCACAAGGCGCCCTCATTGTTTCCAAAAAACCCTCATTGTTTTGCTATGGCCCCAGGGCCATAGCTCTCTATGCCAGTATAAAGCATATTTGCTCTATATTAGCTCCCTAAGGCCTGAAGGCCATAGGGTTGTCCTCAAGATCACCTCACGGAGTTTCATATCAAGTATATATATATTCTATGGCCTTAGGGACATAGGGAGTTTCATGTCAAGTATATATACATCCTATGGCACCCCATGACCCTAGGTCCATAAGATCTCCAAATGAAACATACGGCAATGTATGGCCCTTGAGCTTATACATTGCAACCCCATGACCCTACTAGGGCCATAGGATCGGCATATGAAACATACGACAATGTATGGCCCTTGAGCTTATACATTGCAACCCCATGACCCTAGGGCTATAGGATTTCCAAATGGAACATAGGGCAATGTATGGCCCTTGAGCTTATACATTGACACCCTATGGCCCTAGGGCCACAAAACTTCAAAACATACAAAAAGACAACCTATGGCCCTAAGCCCAAGGGTGTGAGCATTGACACCCTATGGCCCTAGGGCCACAAAACTTTAAAACATACAAAAAGACAACCTATGGCCCTAAGCCCAAGGGTGTGAGCATTGACACCCTATGGCCCTAGGGCCACAAGACTTCAAAACATACAAAAAGACAACCTATGGCCAAGATGTCAAAGGTGGCCAAGATATCAATGTAGCCCTATGGCCCTAGGGCCATAGGATCTATATATGGAACATGTGGCACCCTATGGCCCTTGAGCTTATACATTGCCACCCCATGACCCTAGGGCCATAGGATTTCCAAATGGAACATAGGCAATGTATGGCCCTTGAGCTTATACATTGCCACCATATGGCCCTAGGGCCACAAGATCTCACAACATACAATAAGAGAACCTAAGGCCCCTAATCTCAAGGGTGCAGGTTCAAGGGTGGCCAAGATATCAATGCAGCCCCATGGCCCTAGGGCATAGGATCTCTATATAGGACATGTGGCACCCTATGGACCTTGAGCTTATACATTGCCACCCCATTACCTTAGGGCCATAGGATTTCCAAATGGAACATAGGCAATGTATGGCCCTTGAGCTTATACATTGCCACCCCATTACCCTAGGGCCATAGGATTTCCGAATGGAACATAGGAAATGTATGGCCATTGAGCTTATACATTGCCACCCCATGGCCCTAGGGCCGTAGGATCTCCATATGGGACATGTGGCACCCTATGGCCCTTGAGCTTACATATTTCCACCCCATGACCCTAGGGCCATAGGATCTCCAACTAGAAAGTAGGGCAACATATGGCTCTTGAGCTTATACATTGTCGTGGACCTAGGGCCATAGGATCTCCAACTAGAACATAGGGCTATGTATTGGAGCTTATCCATTGTCACCCCTAAACCCTAGGGCCATAGGATTTCCAAATGGAATATAGGGCAACTTATGGCTCTTGAGCTTATACATTGCCACCCTATGGCCCTAGGTCCACAAGCTTTCACATTGCCACCATAGGGCCACAAGGATCTCACAAGATAGAAGAAGAAAACCCTAGGACATAGGATTTTCAAATGGAACTGAGTGCACGCTTTGATCCTTGACCTCCAACATTGTCGTCCTATGGTGTGAGCCCAGGGGTGGATGAGGTGTCTTCATAATAATTTCGGCCATTCAAGGGATATCCGCAAGTGGCATAAATTTTAAAAAAAATTAAAAAAAAATTTATGCTACGACAAACTTTGTCATAATGGGTTTTCAAATACACTTATTGATATCGGACAAAAAAATAGCGCACAATTTTTGGGATAATTTTTTAAAAATTTAGCTATTTTTAGTGTATTTTTTACGATGCAGATTTTGATTCTGGAGTCAAATTTTGCTTCATGGGTGTCGTTCCACTCGTACTACAAAGATATGGACATTGACAAAGCCTTGCACCAACTTTTTTTTTCCATACTCTTTTTTTTTTCTGAAAAGCTCTTTCAATTTCGGAGCCGACTCGCTATGTCTCATTTTCGCACAAAGCCTAGAACTCTAGTAATCTCGACTGCAAACCCGTGAGAACAACCCCTACATTCAAAATTCGAATTTTGAATTTCTAACCTAACCTAACTAACCTTATCTCTCTCTTTCTCTCTCTACCACAATTTTTTCTGCATTGTCGCTCTCTTTCTCTCTCTCTCTCTCGTTTCTTGCTCGAAACCTACACAAAAACCTGCACAGAGCTTGTCTTTCTCTGTGTCTCTCTCCCTCTCTCCCTACGCATACCGTTCTACGTCATCGTTGCGATGCGCACACAGATCTACGCGAAGCCATCGCCACAACCTTCAACAGAAGGACTGTTGTCGCGACCTCCCAAACACAGATCTGTTACCATCATCGTCGCGGCATCAACACACCTAAGTGACTGCTTGCTACTGCTGCAGCCGGTTTTCATGAAACACAGATTTACTCAGAGGTAACCTGTAGAAACCCTAATCTTTTTGCTTAATTCGGTTTTAACTATTCTTAATCTAATTACGTTTTAGCTAAGTTGTGAATCACCTCTCTCTAAAACAATAAACAAAAATCATTACTTACATCTCTAAAATTGTAAAACTGTAGACTGTAGAACTATAAAACAGAAAAATCTCTCATTAGAGATCTAAAACTGTAATACAGAATACTCTAATTTAGAGACCTAAAAATATAAAACAGAAGACACTAATTAGGGACCTAAAGTTGTAAAATGAAAAACTCTTATTAGGGACCTAAATCTGTAAAACAGAAAAATCTTTATAAGTGACCTAAACTGTAAAATTGTAAAACTCTAACTGCAAAAATCTCTAATTACAAAAAAAAATCATAAACCTGCAAATACAAATACAATAACTACAGAATATGCTGAAACTATGGATACCTGTAATTGGGTTGTGGGGTGTTGGGCACACGTTGTAAGAGGACGAGTAGAGCGCGCTGTTGTTCAGTTGCAGGAGGATGGGAAAAAAAAAGAGGCAAAAAGGTATGAAAGAAAGTGTACACTATATGTGTTTGTAAGATATGGTGTAATATAGTTTCTTTAAATTCATTTGTAGTCACTATAATAAAACTAGACATCGAATCTTTAGAAGGGCAGACAGGGTGTGGCTACATAGGGTTTCACCTCATACTAAAGAGTAACATATGGCCCTAAGGCACCCTATGACCATAAGGCCATAGGGTGGTCTCACATCGTACTATAGGGTGACCAATGTCCCATCTGGCCATAGGGTGCCAATGTACAATCTCAAGGGTCATAGTGTTCCCTATGTTCCTATTGAAGATCCTATAGCCATAGGGCCATAGGATCTCCAAAACATATATATGGCACTATGGCCATAGGATCACATGGTGCTCTCTGTCCGATCTAGAGACCTTGTGGACCAAGGGCCTTAGGGTGGCAGTGTACAATCTCAAGGGCCATAGGGTTCCCTATGTTCCTTTTGGAGATAGGGTGACACTAGGGCCATAGAATCTCCAAAAGCAACATAAAGAACCTAGGGCCATAGGATCAAAGGGTGACCTATTGGAGACCTTGTGGCCCAAGGGCCATAGTGTGGGAATGTACAATCTCAAGGGCCATAGGGTTCCCTATGTTCCTTTGGAGATCCTATGGTCCTCGAGCCATAGGATCTCCAAAATGAACATATTGCCCTACGGACATAGGATCACAGGGTTCCCTATGTTCCTTTTGGAGATCCTATGGTCCTCGGGCCATAGGATCTCCAAAATGAACATATGGCCCTACGGACATAGGATCACAGGGTGCCCAATGTCCCATCAAGAGACACTGTGGCCCAAGGGCCATAGAATGGCAATGTACAATCTCAAGGGCCATATGGTTCCCTATGTTCCTTCTGAAGATCCTATGGCCCTAAAGCCATAGAATCTCCAAAAGGAACATAAGAAACCTATGGCCATAGGATCAAAAGGTGCCCTCTGTTACATCTTGAGACCTTGTGGCCCAAGGGCCATAGGGTGTATTTGTACAATCTCAAGGGCCATAGGGTTCCATATGTTTTTTTTGGAGATCCTATGGCTCTATATCCATAGGATTATAGGGTGCCCTACGTCCCATCTAGAGACCTTGTGGCCCAAGGGCCATAGGGTGACAATCTACATTCTGAAGGGCCATAGGATTCCCTATGTTCCCTAGGGTCACAAGGTGCCCTACATTCCATCTGAAGACCCTATGGCCCAAGTGCCATAGGGTGGCAATGTACAATCGCAAGGTCCATATGATTCCCTATGTTACTTTTGGAGATCCTATGGCCCTAGAGCCCTAGGTTCATGGGGCTGCCATGGTGCCCGTTAATATGCACCATGGTGTACCCTATGTATGTAGGCCACCCTCGGGCCCTTGGATGCCCTTTGTCCCATCTAAAGACCTTGTCGTCCAAGGGCCATAGGATGAAAATCTACAATCTCAAGGGCCATAGGATTCCCTATGTTCCCTAGGGTCACAAGGTGCCCTACTTTCCATCTGAAACAATGAGGGCACCTTGTGGCCTTCGGGCCATAGGATCTCTATGTAGAGCATAGAGAGCTTCTTACTACCATAGAAGGAACCCTATGGCCTTCACGCCACAGGGTGTCAATATAGAGATAATAGAGGTTCTTACTAGCATAGAGGGGACCATATGGCCTTCATCCCACAAGGTCTCCTCAATATAGAGAAAATAGTGTTTTTTACTAGCATAGAGAGCACCCTATGGACCTGGGTCCATAGGTTGCCAAAAAACTGTCATGAATGGTTTCTTTAAAACATACAGGGCACCTTGTGCCCTTAGGGTCATAAGATGTGTAGAGCATAGAGAGGTTCTTACTAGAATACACGGGACTCTATGGCCTTCAGGCCACAGGGGTGCTAATATAGAGATAATAGAGGTTCTTACTAGCATAGAGGGGACCCTATGGCCTTCAGCCCACAAGGTCTCCTCAATATAGAGAAAATAGTGTTTTTTACTGGCATAGAGAGCACCCTATGGACCTCGGTCCATAGGTTGCCAAAAAGTTGTCATGAATGGTTTCTTTAAAACATACAGGGCACCTTGTGCCCTTAGGGTCATAATATGTGTAGAGCATAGATAGGTTCTTACTAGAATACAGAGGACTCTATGGCCTTCAGGCCACAGGGTGTGAATATGGAGCATAGATCGGTTCTTACTAGCATAGAGAGACCAAATAGTGCTTTATACATGGGGCCTTAAGGTGCCAAAATAATGAGGGCACCTTGTGGCCTTGGGGCCATAGGATGTCAATTTAGAGCATAGAGCATAGAGCATAGAGAGCTTCTTACTACCATAGAGGGAACCCTATGGCCTTCAAGCCACAGGGTGTCAATATAGAGAAAATAGAGGTTCTAGCATAGAGGGGACCCTATGGCCTTCAGCCCACAAGGTCTCATCAATATAGAGCAATAGTGTTTTTTACTAGCATAGAGAGCACCCTATGGCCCTGGGTCCATAGGTTGCCAAAAAAACCCTCATGAAGGGTTTCTTTAAAACATACAAGGCACCTTGTGCCCTTAGGGTCATAAGATGTGTAGAGCATAGAGAGGTTCTTACTAGCATACATAGAACCCTATGGCCTGAACGCCATCGGGTCCCAATATAGAGCATAGATCGGTTCTTTCTAGCATAGAGAGACCAAATAGTGCTTTATACCTGGGAGCATAATGTGCCAAAACAATGAGGGTTTTTACAAAACTATGAGGGCACCTTGTGGCCTTGGGGCCATAGGATGTCAATATAGAGCATAGAGCATAGAGAGCTTCTTACTATCATAGAGGGAACCCTATGGCCTTCAGGCCACAGGGTGTCAACATAGAGAAAATAGAGGTTCTTAATAGCGTAGAGGGGACCCTATGCCCTTCAGCCCACAAGGTCTCCTCAATGGCATAGAGAGAACCCTATGGCCCTGGGTCCATAGGTTGCCAAAAAACCCTCATGAAGGGTTTCTTCAAAACATATAGGATGTGTAGAACATAGAGAGTTACTTACTAGCATAGGGGGGACCCTATGGCCTTCAGGCCATAGGGTGCCAATATAGAGCATAGATCGATTCTTAATAACATAGAGAGACCAAATAGTGCTTTATACATATGGCCATAGGGTGCCAAAACAACATTGAGGGTTTTTTCGAAACAATGAGGGCACCTTGTGGCCTTGGGGCCATAGGATGTGAATATAGAGCATAGAGCATAGAGCATAGAGAGCTTCTTACTAGCATACAAGGAACCCTAGGGCCTTTAGGCCATAGGGTGTCAACGTAAAGAAAACAGAGGTTCTCACTAGCATAGAGGGGAACCTATGGCCTTCAGCCCACAAAGTCTCCTCAATGTAGAGCAAATAGTGTTTTTACTAGCATAGAGAGCACCCTATGGCCCTGGGTCCATAGGTTGCCAAAAAACCATCATAAAGGGTTTCTTCAAAACATAGAGGGCACCTTGTGCCCTTGCGGTCATAGTATGTGTAGAGCATAGAGAGGTTCTTGCTCACATACAAGGGACCCTATGGCCTGAATTAGGGTGCCAATATAGAGAATAGATCGGTTCTTACTAGCACAGAGCGGACCCTATGGCCTTCAGGCCAAAGGGTGCCAATATAGAACAAAGATCAATTCTTACTAGCATAGAGAGACCAAATAGTGCTTTATACCTGGGGCCATAGGGTACCAAAACAATGAGGGTTGTTCAATGGCATAGAGAGCACCCTATGGCCCTGGGTCCATAGGTTGCCAAAAAACCCTCCTGAAGGGTTTCTTCAAAACATAGAGGGCAACTTGTGGCCTTGGGGTCATCGGATGTGTAGAGCATAGAGAGGTTATTACTAGCATACAGGGGACCCTATGGCCTTCAGGCCATAGGGTGCCAATATAGAGCATAGATCGGTTCTTACTAGCAAAGATCGGACGCTATAGCCTTCAGGCCAAAGGGTGCCAATATAGAGCATGGAGAGGCTCTTACTAGAATATAGGGGACCATATGGATTTCAAGCCACATGGTGCCAATATAGAGAAAATAGTGTTTTTACTAGCATATAGAACATCCTGACCTAGGGAGATTGGTTGTCAAAAATCCATCATAGAAGGGTTCCTATGGCCTTCAGCCCACAAGGTATTCTCAATATAGAGCGAATAGTATTTTTCATTGGCATATAGAGCACCCTTGGGGCCCTTGAGGCCAACCCTATGGCCTTCAGGAATTAGGGAGCTAATATAGAGCATGGTGATTTATATCAGCATAGAGAGCTATGGCCCTAGGGCCATAGCAAAACAATGAGGTGTTTTTGGAAACGATGAGGGCACCTTGTGGTCTTGGGGCCATAGGAAGTCAATATAGATCATAGAGCATAGACGATAGAGCATAGAGCACAAAGAGATTCTTAGTAGCATAGAGGGAACCCTATGACCTTCAGGCCACAGGGTGCCATTATAGAGTAAACAGAGGTTCTTACTAGCATAGAGGGGACCTTATGGACTTCATCCCACAAGGTATCCTCAATATAGAGCAAATAGTGGTTTTTACTTGCATGGAGAGCACCATATGGCCCTGGGGTCATAGGTTACCAGAAAACCCTCATGAAGCGTTTCTTTAAAACATTGTGGCCACCTTGTGGCCTTGGGGCCATAGGATGCCAATGTAGAGCATAGAGAGGTTCTTACTAGCATGTAGGGGACCCTATGGCCTTCAGGCCACATGATGCCATATGGTGTTGGTGTAGAGGCTCTAAAGGGGTATTTAGGCCATTCAAGGGATACTTCTTTGAGGGTCCTCTAATGTCATAAGAGAACATGTGATCACACTACCATAGAGTGGCCTAGGTACACTTGTAGAACCATTTTGTTGGCACCCTTTGGACCTAGGACCACATGGTTTAACATAGAGGTGACTCTATGGCCCTAGGTCCATATGGATGTAATAATATCCATCTTGTCTAAATATATGTCATTCTTTTTACAGAAAATATCTCAGAAGAGAAAGTGAAAGTCAGTTGATGCAATAGGCTCAACACCAAGTTCTTGGTATCTAGATTTTCACTTACCAAATGGTGGAAGTGATGAGAAATTCCACTTGTTCTTTCAAGATAAAGAGCAATTGCCCTTCAAGGACTGTGGTATTTTCAAGGATATAAAGAAAGATTGTTCAGATCTTGAAATGTCTCCATGCCTTGGAGTAAAACTACTCAATGGTGACTCCTACTTATTGGAGCCTGTGGCCTTTGCTCAAAAATTGGTGAAGGTTGATTATGAAGGAGTGACAATGACAAAAGCATGGTGGGTGGAGCTTCAAGACAACACTCCAAGTGAGAACTTTATAGACTTATATATTGAGGGCTTTAAGAAAGTCAATCAATATTTAGGTAATTTGAGAAGCACAAAGAAGAATAAGAAGCGAAAGAATGAAGACACACATATAGCAAATCAATCTAAGACGCTCAAGGAGAGTCAGAGTCCCTCACTTGGAGAAAATAGTGGAAATGTGGCCGAAGAAAATCTTTCAGTTATACCCTTACATAATCAAGAAGCAGGAGATTCTAGCGGACTTGAAACCCTAACAATTGGAACCCCCTTAGTGGCAGTGGTTGTGGACTCAGCATCCTTAGCTGTGTTGGACTCTATTATACAGCCCAAAGAAAAAAATCTTGATAAAGAAGTTGCCAAAACTTCTAAGAGTGGGCTAGATGGATACGTTGGAATTGACCACTATTTTAAATTTGGTGTACAATTTACCCAATTGATCCCAGTTGAGCAATGCAGCCTTGCACCAGATGGCTATAGATGCAAACCATTGTCAGATGTATATAAGAAATATCTCTTGAAGCAATTTGCAGGGCACTCTAGGCCAGTCTCCAGTGCAGCAGACTTGATGCCGTATAACCCAATTACAAAAATTCCTTTACAAACAGCTGAAGTACATGGAGACAAGCTATCAACATACCACTACTACTGGATTCTTGCAGGTCAGTATTCCATCATAGTGGCTAGAGATTTTTTGCGTAACAACAGCACTAAGTATGCTTTGAGAAAAGAGTTCTACAAGTTTAGAACTGCAAGGATAGTGGTAGACGCTCCGAAAGAGGTTGCTATTCGAATTTCCAAAATGGAGAACATGGAGAGAATAACAGCAATGAAACACCAGCCTTATGTGGAGGTCTTGAAGCATGGCCGTAGTCAATGGCTTGCATATTCTAAACCAACAAAACCCAAGGCAGGTGTTCCTGTCGGTCATCCGAGTCGAGCAGGTTGGGATGTAAGTTCCACTTCCCTATGCTTGTTTTTGAAACAAATATGTCTTGAAATAAAGTTAATTTTCTTTTCTTTATTTTGAAGGCCTTTGTAAATGTGGCGAACATCGTGTTCAACCATAAATCATTTGCCAACAAAGAAGCACACATGTTCATGTACGATGATGAAATCTATGATCATTGGATACGCATCTTGGAGAAGCATCAGACATCAACTGCTCATGGGAGACAACCAAGCATAACAACCTTTAGATGCCTAGCTAGTTTGGAAGATAATGATGTCAAGCTACTACAACAAGAGCTGGCAGATGAGAAGATCTGCTTAGTGAAGCAACCACGTCAAGCGGGCATGCTCGACCTCACTACACGTGCAACGGTCTTAAAGAAGACCAGGGTTTTTGAGCCTCAAATGTTGATGGCATTTAAAGAGATAGATCCATCAGCAATAGCAGTTACTTCATGGGATAAATATAAGTCTCATTATAACATCACAGATGAGATTTACAAATCTCTCTTCACGAGTTGTACACAATGGCTAAATCTCCTACTACAAAAAGGAAAGGAGAAAGAGCCAATTCTTGAGATCACTAGGGATATGTGCAGTGGATCATTGCACAAAATAATGGCACTTCTAGTTTGCAATTCATTTTACCATGGACAATCAAGTGTGTTGGAAAGAATTTGGAAGGCATTGAGTTTCTCTGCAGTGAAAATAGCTCTAAAATTCGTGTTGGTGTTTGCATCATAGACACAACACACAAAAGTCTTACATCTAGTGGTTGGAGTGCTGCCCAATTTGGTAAAGTAATTGATGGAGTATGTGGGGTAGCACATCAACCATCAGAGTTTTTAGTTGCCGGCTTAGTCAAGTATCAGCATGCTGCTTCCCTAGAGAAGGCAATTTCTGAAAAAGCTAAATGGTATGAAATGCACGTTCTACCTTTGAGCTCCTTAATGGGATCAGAGACCATCCAAACATGTGCTCTTCAAGAAGTAATTTTTGGGGTTTGGGCATTTTTCAGTCAAGGAGAGCAGTACACCAACTACTCTAGTGTTAAAGAGTCATTGTTGGAGCCAATGCATACTCTCTGCATCAATGACGACGAGTATGATGCTGTGACCACGTCCAAATCCTTTTTTGTACGCCATGCAATCAAATGCATCTGTCTCAAAGAAGATGATCAAGTGATAGACATCTTCTCATTAAGCTATGGGACTAAAGAGGCACTACAACAACAGAGAAAGGTGATATCAGTTGCATGTAGTAGTTATCAAATGACACAATTGGAATCTCTTTGCCATTCCATAGTGGAAGAAGACCTTGATCTTAGAAGGTGGGTAGGTGTGGATAACACAGAGGAAGTCAATGCCAAGGATTCAGAGGAAGAAGAAATTGAAGAACCATTGGATGCAAGTGCTGAGGCCATTCTAGAAAGTCTACGGGAAACAGGTTAAGCTAGCCACCCATGATATTACATTACTGATATTTAGATTATTATTGTTGTCATTTTATTTTATTTTTCCCATCTCAAATCTGCCCATGATGTTAAAAACATTGATGTTTGGCTCGTTATTTTTCTCAATTTATTTTCTCTGAAAAAATGTGAACTTGTGAGTTTGAGTTTTTTCACAATAAATGAATTAGACTTAAGTGTATGATATTATATGGACACGTTTTGGTAAATAGAATTCTACATTTATATATGGTCATAAGATATATATTATGTAATACTTTAAAGTTAATTGATCATACGAGGTTTGGAAAGAATACACTATGACTTGAGGATCATAGAGTTCTTTGTAGACATGACACCCTATGGCCCTAGGGCCATAGAATCCCCCAAAAGAAAATGGGATACCCTACAACCTTACAAATGTAGGGTGATTACACCGAGTCTCTAAAAGGGCACATAAGCATCTGGGTTACTCTATAGCCTTAGGCCCATAGGGTGTCAACATAGAATCCCCCAAAAGCATTTGGCTACCCTACAATCTTACGGATATAGGGTGATTACATAGAGTCTTTAAAAGGGCACAAAGCATTTGGGATGGTCTACAGCCTTAAGGCCATAGGGTGTCAACACAACTATCCTACAATCTTATGTATATAGAGAGATTACATAAAGTCTCTAAACGGGCACATGAGTATTTGGGCTATTCTAGAAGGAAACATAAGTTATCCAAGAGCATTTGAGATACCCTAAGGCCTTAGGGCCATAGGGTGGTGACATAGAATCTCCACAGGGGCACTTAAATCACCCCATGGATGCAAATCACCTAGCTTTTATGGACACATCTTATAAAACATCACATGAAACCCTATGGCCTTTAGACCATAGGTTGGTTATTCTAGGTCACCTAAAGACTCTTTAAGTGTTTCAAGAACATTTTTCGTTGGCCTTATATCTTGTGTCCATATACATTAGGGACATATATTTCTTATCTTGTGATTAAGGTTTAATATTCTATTGAGAATGAAATAAGCTAGAAAAAACTAAAAAGTATTTAGTCCTCAAAATTCCAAAATGAGAGTTTGAACAATTGATATATGATCATTTTTTGTTGGGTGTAAGTTCTTCTATTGTGAATTGATGGTGTAAGCGTTTGAAATAATTATCTTTGTATTGAAACTAGCTAGATTAAACATATTCGCTTTGAAATAATTATCTTTGTATTGCAACTAACTAGATTAAACATATATTCAACATTTTTTGTAAATGCCAATTATTTGCTTAGATAGTAAACATCGAGTATAAATGGTTATTGAAGCATTTGTCCTTTGGATTATGTGAAGATCTAGTTCTTTGATTGTAACAAAATTTTATTCAAAGATATAAAGTGCGAGTATTTTGTTCCAAACTATGATTTTGTTTCTCTTCCAGATGATGCAGAGAATTGGAATTTATATCTTGAATTTTTTTCAATAGAGGGAAGCTAGGACTAGTAGAATTTTTTAGCTTGTCATGTAGCAATCGGAACATTATATCAAGGTTTTTTGCAAAGAAATGATTGTATAATGTATAAACATTGTTTAAGTTTGTAAATTGGAAGTAGAAGGCAATGCAAGTTCCAAAACATATGCAATGCCATAAGGAGAATCCAACACAAATACTTTTGCCCCTCAGGATTTGTAAATCAAAGTTCCTAGTGAGCCGAACCTTCCATCCACCAACATATCAATGCATTTGTGAATTGAAGTACTTGCAAATTTGATTTAAATGTTTGAATGTTATGATGATATTTGAAGGCAAAGACCCCTTCAACTGTGTGGCAAAGCCAACAAATGTATGATGTATGATAATGATTCAATTTTGTATATCGTGTTGCATATTTATCGCAGTATTAACTTACACATTTTGCTAGCATAGAGGACACCCTATGGCCCTAGGACCATAGGATCCCATGTACAATTTCTCTTTTACCATAGAGGAAATCTTATGGATCTAGGGTCATAAGACGCCAACATAGTGCATAAATGGCTTCTTATAAGTATACACATAAACATAGTGCATAGACGGAATTTTACTATCATAAAGACCGCCCTATGGCCTTGGGACCATAGGGTGCCAACATAGAGCATAGAGGGCTTTTTATTAGCACCTTGTTGCCCTTGGGACGCCATAGTAGAGAATTCTCACACACATGATACCTTGGTCACTATCTAGCCCTTGGACCATATGACAGTAGAATAGAGGACACCCTATAGCCCTAGGGTCTCCTTCTATCCACCAACAGATCAATGCATTTGTGAATTGAAGTACTTGCAAATTTGATTTAAATGTTTGAATGTTATGATGATATTTGAAGGCAAAGACCCCTTCAACTGTGTGGCAAAGCCAACAAATGTATGATGTATGATAATGATTCAATTTTGTATATCGTGTTGCATATTTATCGCAGTATTAACTTACACATTTTGCTAGCATAGAGGACACCCTATGGCCCTAGGACCATAGGATCCCATGTACAATTTCTCTTTTACCATAGAGGAAATCTTATGGATCTAGGGTCATAAGACGCCAACATAGTGCATAAATGGCTTCTTATAAGTATACACATAAACATAGTGCATAGACGGAATTTTACTATCATAAAGACCGCCCTATGGCCTTGGGACCATAGGGTGCCAACATAGAGCATAGAGGGCTTTTTATTAGCACCTTGTTGCCCTTGGGACGCCATAGTAGAGAATTCTCACACACATGATACCTTGGTCACTATCTAGCCCTTGGACCATATGACAGTAGAATAGAGGACACCCTATAGCCCTAGGGTCTCCTTCTATCCCTAGGGCCATACACTGCCAACATATAGTATACATGGTTTCTTCATAGAGCAAACCTTTTAGCCCTACACTATAGAGTGGAAACCTAGACCATATAATGTATCCTACTAGCATAGAAGGCACCCTATGACCCTGAGGCCAAAGAGTACCAATTTAGGGCATAAAGGGTCTCTTCCTAAGTTGAATGGCACCTTGTGGCCCTAGGGAGCACCCTATGGCCCTAGGGCCATAGGGTGTCAACATAGTCAAATGGGGTGTAAACTTAGAGCATAGAGGGTTTCTTACTATCATGGAGGACACCCTGTGTCCTTGGTGACATAGGGTGCAAACATATAGCATGGAGGGTTTCTTGCTAGCATAGAGAGCACCCTATGGCCTTGGGGCCATATGATTCCAACAAAGAGCATAAATGATTTTTTGATAGCATAGAGGATAGCTTATTTCCCTGGGGCCATATGATGCAAAAATAAAAGAGTCTTAAGAAGGGAACCTATGCCACTAAATCACCATGGGGCCATAAGGTGGTCTTTGTGGAGAATGCTCCTAAAGGGTTCCTTGGCTATCCTATGGCCTTTGGGCCATAGGCTACCAACATAGAGTTTAGATGGTTTTTTACTAACATAGAGCTCACCTTGTGGCCTACGGTCTTTAGATTCTAATATAGAGTTTCAATGGTTTCATACTAGGCGTAAGGGGCACCCTATGGCCTTGGGTCCATAGAGTGTCAATGTAGAGCGCAGAGGTTTCCTTTCTAGCATAGAGGGCACCATGTGGCCTAGGAGCCATTTGATGCACCCTATGGCCCGAGGGCTGTAGGTTGCCAATGTAGACAAGGTTTCTTAGTAGCACTATAAAGGGTACCTTGTGGCCCTCAAATCTCCATAGGGTGCCAACATAGAGCGTAGAGGTTTTTTCTTACTAGCATAGAGGACATCCTATGGCCTTGGGGCCATAGGGTTTCAATATTGAGCATAGAGGCTTTCTTACTATCATAGAGGCTACGTTGTGGCCCTAGGTCCATAGGGTGCAAACATAGAGAATAGAGGATTTCTTACTATCATATAGGGTACCTTGTGACCCTAGGTCCATCGGGTGCAAACATAGAGCATAGAGGATTTTTTACTAGCACAGAGGGAACCCTATGGCCCAAAGGCCATAGAGTGACAACATGTATCAGAAAGGGTTTCTTACTAGCATAAGAGGCATACCTTGTCGCCCTCGGGTCATAGGGTGCCAACATAAAGCATATATGGTTTCTTACTAGTGCTCATAGAGGGCATCTTGTGGCCCTATGACAACCCATGGCCTTAGGGCCATAGGGTGACACATAAATAAAGTACCATATGGCTTTGAAGCCATATATCTATTTATATGTTGAGACCTCCCAACAATCCTAACCCTATGGCCTTGAGGCCATAAAGAGACATATTTTGGATTATCTTAAAGTCATAGAGATATCTACAAAGAGAATTGTATGGCCTGAAGGCCATAAGAAACTTAGTCAAGGAAATCATCCAATGCAAGAAGATCATGGCAATAGAAAATGAGACTTCTGCTCTAGAGCTTAAAGGCATAAATGTTTCTCCAATTATACTTCTAGGCGCCACCATCATGGAAAAAGAACTAATGTAGCTAGATAAAGATTAGGAATCTCTAGACAATAAGGAGCATAAAAATAAATTCATTGTAGATGTGTTGTCAGTTAGTAAATTTGCTATTTGCGATTAGTTTTTTCTAAGAGTGTGACAAAAAAGAGTTATCAAAATGTAGATACTTTGGAATCTAAAATTAGGTGTTCTTTAAACTTGTAGTCCTTCAACAAGATATTGCGGCTGACAAAGTTTTACTCGAGATTGCTGGTATAGAGGATGCTAATGCCATTGACCCTACTGAGAAAGATTCTATCAATCTCCATGTCAACCAAAGAGTTTCTGACGAAGATGACAAGAATCTACAAGTCTTTGAAGGTCAACTGCTACAACGACTAGAGATAAATTTAAAGAGTAATCTAATGGAAGAAGACAGTGAAAGTTCCAGAACATGTGCAAGGGAAGAAGAAGAATCATGAAAATATTCTAGTAGCCCAAGAGTTGGGAATTGGATTGCATAACACCACAACGGAAGTAGAAGGTTTTTTTTCCCTGAAAAGCTCTTTCAATTTCACAGTATTAACTTACACATTTTGCTAGCATAGAGGACACCCTATGGCCCTAGGACCATAGGATGCCATCATATCCCATGTACAATTTCTCTTTTACCATAGAGGACATCTTATGGATCTAGGGTCATAAGATGCCAGCATAGTGCATAAATGGCTTCTTATAAGTATAACTTACACATTTTGCTAGCATAGAGGACACCCTATGGCCCTAGGACCATAGGATGCCATCATATCCCATGTACAATTTCTCTTTTACCATAGAATACATCTTATGGATCTAGGGTCATAAGATGCCAGCATAGTGCATAAATGGCTTCTTATAAGTATAACTTACACATTTTGCTAGCATAGAGGACACCATATGGCCCTAGGACCATAGGATTCCATCATATCCCATGTACAATTTCTCTTTTACCATAGAGGACATCTTATGGATCTAGGGTCATAAGATGCCAGCATAGTGCATAAATGCCTTCTTATAAGTATACACGTAAACATAGTCCATAGAGGGAATTTTACTAGCATAAAGATCGCCCTATGGCCTTGGGGCCATAGGGTGCCAACATAGAGCATAGAGGGCTTTTTATTAGCACCTTGTTACCCTTGGGACACACATGATACCTTGGTCACTATCTGGCCCTTGGACAATATGATAGTAGCATAGAGGACACCCTATAGCCCTAGGGTTTCCTTCTATCCCTAGGGCCAATCACTGCCAACATATAGTATACATGGTTTCTTCATAGAGCAAACCTTTTAGCCCTACGCAATAGAGTGGAAACCTAGACCATATAATGTATCCTACTAGCATAGAAGGCACCCTATGACCCTGAGGCCAAAGAGTACCAATTTAGGGCATAAAGGGTCTCTTTCTAGGTTGAAGGGCACCTTGTGGCCCTAGGGAGCACCCTATGGCCCCAGGGCCATAGGGTGTCAACATAGTCAAATGGGGTGTAAACTTAGAGCATAGAGGGTTTCTTACTATCATGGAGGACACCCTATGTCCTTGGTGACATAGGGTTCAAACATATAGCATGGAGGGTTTCTTGCTAGCATAGAGAGCACCCTATGGTCTTGGGGCCATATGATTCCAACAAAGAGCATAAATGGTTTTTTGATAGCATAGAGGATAACTTATTTCCCTGGGGCCATATGATGCAAAAATAAAAGAGTCTTAAGAAGGGCACCTAGGACACTAAATCACCATGGGGCCATAAGGTGGTCTTTGTGGGGAATTCTCCTAAAGGGTTCCTTGGCTATCCTATGGCCTTTGGGCCATAGGCTACCAACATAGAGTTTAGATGGTTTCTTACTAACATAGAGCTCACCTTGCGGCCTACGGTCTTTAGATGCTAATATAGAGTTTCAATGGTTTCATACTAGGCGTAAGGGGCACCCTATGGCCTTGGGGCCATAGAGTGTCAATGTAGAGCGCAGAGGTTTCCTTTCTAGCATAGAGGGCACCATGTGGCCTAGGAGCCATTTGATGCACCCTATGGCCCGAGGGATGTAGGTTGCCAATGTAGACCGTAGAGGTTTTCTTTCTAGCATAGAGGGAACCTTGTGGCCTACGGGCTATCTGGTGCTCCCCTAGAGCATACAAGGTTTCTTAGTAGCATTATAAAGGGTACCTTGTGGCCCTCAAGTCTCCATAGGGTGCCAACATAGAGCGTAGAGGGTTTTTCTTACTAGCATAGAGGACATCCTATGGCCTTGGGGCCATAGGGTTTCAATATTGAGCATAGAGGTTTTGAGTTCACTGTGCCATCAAGGACAATCTACATGCTCATAAGGTCAAATCTTGCTCTATAACCTTGGGGGAATTTCACTTTATGGTCTCAACACCCTATGAATATAAGGCCATAGGGTCATAGTTTGGCATGTGTTCTTGCATAGGACTTACTAAGTGTAACCACAAATTAGCACCCTATGTCCCTAAGGTCTTCAACACACTTAAGATCTCTATATTAACTTTTTTTTTAAAATCATTTCAGGGCTTCTAAGAAAAAATGTTTTGCTATTAGACCATCACAAAATAGAGGAGCTCCCTTTCATATTACATCAAATATCACATTCAAACCAAGAGCAATGGTTTCATTATCTACTAACATCTTTCAAACAGGACAAAAGAACGCTTATCTTGGATTTAGAGGGTGTGCTTCTTTCAACATTTGAGCTTCAATGAAGGCCAACTTGGACCAAGTACATGTGCATTGTAGAAGATAACAATGAGGTGTATGTGGTGCGTCCAGATGCAGAGTATTTCTTAAGATTTTGCTTTGAGTTCTTTGAGTTTTGGATTTGGAGATGCCATCATTTACAAAAAGCTCAACACATAATCAAGACCTATTTTCCTACACAAAGTCACAAATTCAAGATGATTATGGATAACCCGTGCTGCCAAAATTCAAATTTCATGATCGGTTACAAAAGAGCCTATCACAAAAATATTTCGACCATATGGAATCTATTTGATTATTTAGATGGGGGCAACACTATAATATTTGATGATAGTCCATATCAAGTGATGTGGAATATGCAAGGAACTTAGATGATTTTTCCAAAGTTTTGGAACCAACCTACTCAATTGCTTTAAAGTTTTTTAAAAGATGAAATTGTTCCATGGTTATGTGGATGGTTGTATGCTAAAGACAAGAGAGACTATACCATAAGAAATTTTGTAATGTTCCATCTTGATCTTGAGACTCACTATGTAATGCAATGTTATATGTCTCAAAGGACTCAAAATCTCAAGAGAAGGAGGCCATTTTAAGTGTACTAGTTAAGTATTCTAAATAGCATCTACCAAGTATTTGGAAATGTGTACTTTTCAAAATTTAAACTTGATGGAATGTTGTGGGATATCTTAAAACATCTTTAAACTATTTTTTTAATGAAGTGCATATTCCTATTGTCAGGAGACTTCTCTCATTCAAGTTCTTTGGTTTCATTGTTTGATGCTTCTATGGTATTGTTAACTTTTTCTTCTTATTAATTGTCTTTATTAAGTGATCCAAACAATCAGAATTTCTTTACATTTGGTAGTGTTACAAAACGGTGTTATTTGAACACCCTCAATCTTGGAGATATCATACTCTTTCTAGCTAGTCTTTTATTATACATGCGATGAAGACCATCATTTTTATGAAACTGTCAAGTTGGTGGTAATCGTTATGTTTATACTTTATACTATTTTGACATAATCAATGTATACAATTCGTATTATTCACATCAAATGGTGTTTTTAAACACCTCCTTTTTTTGAGACACCATCTCTAAAACCTTTGAGTGAAGTTTTAAAGCATGTACTTGATGTAAAAAATCTTCATCTTAACATTGATTCTTTGGAACAAACTTATATTAGGAGTTTTTATATTGTAGTTTTATGTTAACACTAGGTTGGTAATGGGACACTTTTATGTCCCGGGACACTTTTATGTCTTGTTAAGTGACCATTTTCCTTGAATTATGTCAAGAGTTTCAAAATGGATTTTGAGGTGCTATCTGTCTAGAAAGTTGTCTCATGAGCTGAAAAAAACTCGACATTTTTTTCGAATATCAATTCCATCTTTAACCTTGTCCTTGCAAAACATTTCACAACCTAAACTGTGTGAAAAAACGGGTCTTGTTTTTGGCTTTTTTCAACTTTTTGCAGCTATACCACTCTACAATTCATGTTTGTGAGGTCTATAATGCTAGAGAGCTATCGTTAGTAGTCCTCAACATGTCTTGATGCTTCTAGGGAGAAATAAATGTTAAAGTTGTAAGTTATGACCAAATTACAAAAATTGTCAAATCCTGTTTTTTAGCCAATTTTAGCTCTTCTATGACTTTTTTGGTGGCTTTCATGATATCCAAATGCGGTTTTGATTTTCTATGTCACATATTGTAACATAAAGCTAATATTCTTTGAGTTTTGGGGCACCTAATACCCTATTTTGCATAGTAGACAACGATGGTTGATTTTTTCAATTATAGAAGAAAACGAAACATTCTAGTATATCAAGTATAACTTTTTCAATATTGTTAGTTTCTTGTGACAACTACATGCATTTTGTAGGTAGTAACCATATCTAGTCATAAGGATCAAATTTGGCTAGATATTGAATAGTTTCTATGGATTCTACAACTCATAATGTTGAACCCAGTTTTTTCATGTTTGCTGTATTTAGCACTTCATCTTTGTCCCCAAGATTCCCCTTGGTCAGAGATGTATTATTATTTTGACATGCTCCATGGCTCCTTATGAACCTAAAGGACAATAGGGAACTAAGAAAACATGCATATATTATTTGTATTGAGCGTGGCTATAGAAACTTTGATGATAGGTTTGCAGAATGGTAAAAATTCAACTTTTTTGTACCTATTTCTTTTGGCAAAACAAAAAATAGTGAGTGCGAAGCAATCATATGTTCTGATCACCAACCCATTGAAGTTAATAGGGAATTTATCTCAAGTCCTACAAAAATCCCTAATCTTATTTTTATGCAACAAAATGTAAGAAATGACTGTTTTGATGAAAATGTACTGGTCCATCAACTTTGGAGGCTTGGTGTGACCAAAAGATGAGAAATTTGACAAGTTTCTTATTTTTTCCATGTGTAGTATGTCTTGAACTATAACCTCATGAAAGGAATTTACAAAATGAGTGGATCTACTATGGTTTTGGAGGTTTTTTTCAAAACCCTGAAATGAAACTTTTATGTCCTGTTAGGTTACCAACCTAGTGTTAAGAAATAATTTCAAAGTTAGAATTATGATAGTTTATCTAAGTAAGTGCCTCATCTAACTTTGTATAGTTAAATAAAATACCAAATGGAATTATAGGTGCAATAGATGACATCTTATGGTCTTAGGGCCATAGGATACTCTATAGTATTGTTTAGATTTTTTAATTGTTTGTGAACATAGATCATAGAGGGTTTTTCTCACTACCATAGAGGATATCCTATGGCTTTGGGTCCACATGGTCTCAATATTGAGCTTAGAGGATTTCTTACTAGCATAGAGGGTACCTTGTGGCCCTAGGTCCATAGGGTGCAAACACAGAGTATAGAGGATTTCTTACTAGCACAGAGGGCATCCTATGGTCTAAGGCCATATGGTGACAACATATAGAATAAAGGGTTTCTAACTAGCATACGAGGCACACCTTGTGCACTTGGGGACATAGTGTGCCAACATAGATCATATAAGGGTTTCTTATTGGCATAAACAACATCTTGTGGCCCTAAGACAATCTACAGCCTTAGGGACATAGGGTGGCACATAAATAAAGTCCCATATGGCTTTGAAGGACTGGACCTCTTTATACATTGGGACCAGCTAACAATCCTAACCCTATGGCCTTGAGGTCATAAAGAGACATATTAAAGTCATAGACATGTCTACAAAGAGCACCATATGGCCTTGAGGCCATAGGTGCAATAGATGGCATCTCATGGTCTTATAGCCATAGGATACTATATAGTATTGTTTTGACTTTTAAGTGTGAAATATTAGTTTGAATGTTGTTTAAATTATCGTGTATTTAAAACTTGATAGCATGCTACAAAACCATGACCAATTATTTTGTTATACATGGATTAAGGTCACCAAATTATGACAAGAGTGTTTAATAGTATTTGCCTTTACATATTATCTTTTTTAATTGCTGTAATCAATCTATATGCTGCTTTAAAATCATATCAATTGGTTTTTTTGACACCTCATTTTTTGAGAAGCTACTTCTAGAAGCATTTGTTGAATTTTGAAAAGCATTGATGTCATACAAATCCTCTTTCCAAAAACTATATTGGAGGTTTATTCTTAAATTTTATAGTAGAGAAATTAAAATAGACTCATACAATCACGATAATTTATCTAAATTAAAGGCAACTAGAGCTTGGAAATCATTAAATAACACAATCCTAACATACACATTTAGAATTTGGGAAACGGGATTTTCCCAAATTATCTAAAATGGTGTTGGATAGTCTTAGGAGAAGTACTCATTCGCGACCAGTACTGTCCATCACCACCCTCTTTATCACATAAAGTCTCTGTAGATGGAAATTTGTGCCGCCTCTTGTTGGTTCTTTGTGGAGATGATTTGCTGCCCCATGAGAACGGACTTGTCTTTGGTGATGCTCCAAGGCTATATGCATCGGTCGATTGCCTGAGAAAATTAAGACACTTTACTATCCAATGCTCTTTAACAAGATCAGCTTACTAAATTAAATAAATATAATATAAACATATACATTCACAAGAAATAAGTTGAAAGAAATAGATCTCTCAACTGACTGTTACACATTCTTAGCCTTTCTACGTGGTTATTTAAGCTAGAAGAATACATTAACTTGATCTTGCCACAATAGCTTAATATCGTGCATGTCTGATAACTAGGTGAGGGGGATGTGTAAATAACTACTTGAAAAAGGTTGAAACTGTGAGTACACTATTGCCAAGTCCAAGCAAGGAGATACTTTAAGCTACTACAAAACCATTTTAACCACCTAATGCACCAAGTTTCATTTTAGTGATGGCCTCTACTCACCTTATTTCTTATATGCCAAAAGAAGCCAAAGTCAACCTTCACAAATGCTAGGCATATATTTGCACCTATACAAGTAGGCATGTTGTCACCAATTTTTGGCTAAGAAAACTATCCTTGAGGAGCTGAATTAGCTTGATGATGTGGCAAGGAGCTTCGGTTGTTGGTCGAGGTGGAGAGGTGCTTGCTGACTTGCTAACATGAGGTAGAAATACATGCCCGACAGGTGGACACACATGCGCTCTTTGTAAGGCATGTGGACACACAGGCTGTACAAGCAAGGCAATTGATCTTGCAAGCTCCGCTCACAAGCAGTCCGACTACCTTGCCTTGCAGGTTCTACTCTCTCTAGGAAGAAAGTAATCCACCCTTGTCATCCAAAATTCACAACTTGGTACAAAGGAGCAACTGAGTCATCAACTTGCTACCCCTCTTTCAGGACGGGCTGAAAATCCACATTTGCATGTGCAAGAGAAGGCTGGAACTCCATATCAGCCTACATAAAGTCCTACATAGGGATAACTCTATCAACAACTCCAAGAAAAAACGTGCTTTGCAAAAGATCCAACAATCAGTCAATCCCTCTCCTTGAAGAAACACAGCCATAGGAAACCGCTTCCCAAGTGTTGAAGAAGATCCCACTGTTGTCCAAACAATTCTATCTCTAAAGAAGGACGAAAAATATGTTTCCTCCTTTGAATCCAAAAGCCGCAGGCTGGCTCCCCTTGCGAGAAACCATGGCAGAACTCCATCTGGGAAAACCAAAGCAATCCAGCAATGCTTCGTGTCCTTAATCCTCTACGGGGTTCCCCTCGGTGAAGAGGGGTCGGGGTAAACAAGCGTAGAAGACGGGGAAGTCGTAGACAATGCATAGCCTACACATACCCAAATCAGCCCAAACAGGAGAAAACGTAGGAAAAAACAGCAAGCTTTGTCACAAATTGTTGACATGTCAGGCCACTGAAGATCTAGAGGGTAAGGACTCCCTGAGCCTAACCCTAGCCAACCTGTAGATCCCGGCCAAGGGGCCTAAGCCCTAGACGGATTTACCAACTTGTAGATCATCGCCGAGTGGCCCAAATAATAAATTGAGTAAGGATTGAAAATCCTAACCCCCAACAACTTATGGAACTGACCGAGGGACCTAAATCCTTAAAAATAAAGCGTGCCCACACACACACACACTACCCTAACTTGCATAAAAGCTGATGATGTGGCAGCTATACAGACATTCCACGAATTGCGCTGGCTGCTGATGATGTGGTAGCGTTATACAAACAACCCTCTGAGTGCTTGCTTTTGGACCAGATGCTTTTAGAACTACTGCATTCCATGTAACTACTTTTGTGCAGGCTAAGGGCCTTAAAATACGTGTTGTGGGCTCTCTCTCTAGGATTCTACCGCTTGGAGAAGCAGAGCATAGCCATAGAGTTGTACCCTGTTGAAGCAATATAAAGAAATACCAAAATTGGCGCCATCATTTGGGGCTTTTTCGGAACGTTTGGCTGCGTTTCACTCGTTCCTTGTTACATTGGTATCCTCAGTAGAATCTCCCAGTTCTGCAAATCTTTCAACAATACTTGAATTACATGTTGCCGCCTCTGTTGCCTTAGGCTGTTCCTTCTCCTCCGGCACTAGAAAGCACAAGGGATTCTAATCGAAAATCTAATTAGTCTTCGATTCCTATTGGGGGAGTTTTCCGAAATATGGTTCAATCTCCTAAAGTGTACCCACTGCAACCGCCTCCTCCACCACGGTTGCCACCATCTCCCCCACCTCCACCAGGATACAATGCGTATGGTTTTCCCTATTACTATCCACGTACTCCGGTTGTGTACCAATTCAACCAAAATATTTCGAGGATGGGGGAACTACAGTAAAATTCTGAAGTGAAAGATAGAAAGAAAGCCTTGCAGTTTCCGCAATAGTTTGACAACATCTATGCCTTGGGGAGCTACACAAAAGAATCAAAGATCTCTCAAGCTGTATAATTTCTCAAAGATAATGTTATGCAATGGTGGAGTTCAATTGCTACATAGCTGCATGCTCCAAGGACTTGGTAGGCTTTCAAGAATATTTTTGCATGAAGCTGCATGACCTCCCTAGAAAATCGGAAACCATGGAATACTACAACCAAAGGCTCCTTGATGTTTACCTTCCAATGTCTTTCTTCAAGCTGATTTCCTTGAAGGACCAATGCGACAGCTCTACAATTGGATTGCCATCACCATCACATGAATATTGTCTCTCTAAACAAGTATCTACTATGCAAGAGCTCATGGACTATGTTGCGGTTGGTTACTAACTTATGAAAGAAAAATTGGAATTTTCTACGGAAGTGCAACCGACCAACACTAAGAATTCTCGTCCCCAACGAACCACTTCTCGGGGTTCTTGTGACAAATCGACTCAAGTGGTCAAGCTTCATTTAACTCAATGTCAACAAGACGCCCTACTCCAAGAAGGCGGATGCTTTGAATGCTTCTAGGCGGGACACACTTACAACAATTGTCCTACTAAAGGGGATACGTCTCCAGAACAACCATCTGCAAAGAGAACCAAAACTGTGGTGGGACTTGTCTCTGACATTTACGGCATCACTCTAGAAGGTTCCAATCAACTATGCAAAGCCTATGGAAAGATAAATGTCTTCAAGGCACTTATCTTCTTTGACTCAGGAGCCACCGAAAATTTCATCCATCCCGAATTCCTAAAACATATGGATATTGAGTACAATCAACTCATGGAGATTTTCACATCATGAAGTTGGGAAATTGTGATGCTCTTTTGGGCATGCCTTGGCACAACAAGAACAATGCGACCATCCAGATTCATAACCACACCATCACTTTGTAGCAAAACGATAAGCCACACACAAACCAACCCAAATGATCTTAAGATTGAATTGTATTAAGATACTCTTTGAACTTTGTTTGACAATATTGTTTGAAATACAAATGAACTGTTTTGAACTTGTTTGGGTGTGTAACTGCTTTTGTAAAGACCAAGGGCCTTTAAATACATGTTGTGGGCTCTCTCTCCTGGATTCTACCACATGGAGAAGCAGAGTAGAGCCATAGAGTTGTACCTTGTTGAAGAAATATAAAATACCGAAAGGGGCGCCATCGTATGGGGCCATTGCAATCTGGGAGTGGAACTCCGCCATCTGAGTCTCGTGTGGATTCTCTTTGTCTTTCTATTCAGTTGTTTGAAGTGCTAACTATCTATCTCAGTCTATTCTTTTCAGTTGGCACGTGGTGCCTGTCGTGTTACAAGCTTCTTCTCTCTCTCAATCAAGTCCAATAAAGCACCGGATCAACCTACATTGAGCATCCAAGACATTCAAGACACCAAGGCTCCGATACACTATAGAAATAGGTAGCAAAAGATGCAATGAGGACGCCGACTGACCTCCAATCCGATGGCCACCTCGACTCAAATCTCGCTTGACTCTAAAAAGATCCTCTGACACTAGAGAACATGTGAAATTCCACAAACATATACAAGCAACTGTGGAGAAGATAGATCACTAAGTTAAAAAGAGACAAGACAATCTCTAAGAGAGAGAGAGAGATCCGGGAAAGGCACTCCATGCTCATAGAAAGCTACATGTACAAGTGACCAAGGGTGGTCTGGCATAGATATGACATGCCCTTGATGGATAGATCCCTTGTACACACATATGCTACTACTGATGCCATTTGTTCCTACACATGAGACCACTGACTTGGCCTCAAGATTAGCAACAAGCCCCAAGAACCCTAAGAGAACACAATGCACCTCTTCATGGGAGCTAGACTAATCGAGAAGAGAGACAGATGAATAAACCAAGGCGAGTTGCCCTCAATGTGTCAAAGTGAGGTAGTTTTCTCTTGTCGGGATTTTCCTAGCTTTAATCTTGAGTTTTGGTTCTTTACGAGCCATATAGGCCATAGTCACACGGGACGCATTCCGGGACAAAAAGAGACAAAGAGAATCCACACGAGACACGGATGGCGAAGTGCAGGATGAACCACTATGGTGGGGAGTTGTGCCACTACATCGACCTTGAAAAACTAAGAAACATGTGGGAGTGATCTCATCATCTCAAAAAACCAAACCTGCGCTCCTCAGCTGCCCTTGAGGAACCCATTGCCGAATCCCATTGGCTAAATGGAGTGTAGATAAATATATGTTCAAATGTCTGCAAGGATGTCCATAGTAGAGGATGGTGCAACACTGAGTACTTGACAACAACGAGTTTGCCAAACGTTCCTAATGTAATGACAACTAGTATGCAAAACCTTATCTTGGGATCGAGGAGCATTATGCTGGCCCCTCTGGGTATCATACTCAAAGGTACCAATGACTCAATGAGATACCCTAACACCGTCACCATAAAAACCAAATCTGTGGCAACAACCTCACAACACTAATGAGTGCCAACACAATGCATTAACCACAAGACTGCTCCTCCCCACATAAGAAAGCCAAACTGGGCCCGACTCTCAAAAGTTGGGCTGGCTCCGGAGGGCAGGAGGAATAGCCGGCAGCTCTCCCGTAACAATAGCAATGGATAGGGGTGCTGGGATCGCACGGAGAGGAGAGAGAAGATTGGCGGTAGGTTCTAGAGAGAGAGAGAGAAGAAGAAAGAGAGAGAGAGAGAGAGAGAGAGAGAGAGAGAAGAAGAAGAAGAAGAAGAAGAGAGTTTTAACATCGTAGGAAACTATCCCAAGAGACCTTAAAGATCTAGCCGACGAGGAGTTGAGAGAGAGAGAGAGAGAGAGAGAGAGAGAGAGAGAGAGAGAGAGAGAGAGAGAGAGAGAGAGAGAGAGAGAGAGAGAGAGAGAGAGAGAGAGAGAGAGATCACCGCCCTATTTGTTGATTTTGGCAGATTTTGGGGGCGCCCTCCCATTAGGGCCAAAAACGACTCAAAAAGGGCTGTTTGTTAATCTAAGGATTAAGGAATATTCCAATAGTTATTTGACACGTATACAAAAGTATGGCACTCTTGTCTCCTCTATTGTGGGTTTTGGTGGTCCTATTTTGATGGAGAACCGCTAAATGTCTTGATCATAAGGCTGAAACTGCTATATTTGGGTGCTTTCGGCGAGAGAGCTCATTAGTAATGAAGTCTCATCTTTTATTCTATTTTATATTTGACAAAAGCGTTGTCAAAAGATACGAAATCTATGTCAGAAGGCTCTCAAAACAAGGGCATTAATGACAAATCACCTACTTTTTTCAAACGTATACCTTTCTCGCTCTCTCTAGTTTGTGAGAGGTTTTAAGTCTTTCATCCGTCTATACTTTCTTTCTTCTTCTCTAATCTCTGAGTTTCCATGGCGTCTTTTGCACATCGCCCTTCACATAACATAACTTCTTGTGACTTTCATAACGTTAGAGAGGATGGTCTTTGGAAGCCCATATCTTTTCGTGTGAATGATTGGGTAACAATGCTTCCTTCATGCAAAGGTGTACACAGAGTGAAGAGAACTAAACGCGATAAAGTAAAAAATCATTGGAAAGGTCGTGTTCTTTCTTTCAAAGTGACCGACAATGGATGGCTAGCTAAGGTTCAACATGTGTACATGGCTAAGGATATGGTGTTGGACTGTGAAGAACATCCCACACTGCATTCTTACTGTAAGTACAAAAAGAACTATTTGATACAGTGAATTTTTTTCATTATCCCATTGCTTTTCTCATTTTTTGATTCCATTCCAGATATATTTCCTTCAACAGCTGTGGAATGGCAGCCTGTGGAGAGTCTAAGTGGGACATTCAAAGCAATGCATAAAGGGATTGCAAATGCTATGTATGCTGACAAGCGTTCCCACCATAAGTTCACTCGACTGGGAAGCTCCTGATGCATGTACTATATCAAGCTTCAAATCCAAGATCAAAGAAGACATCCTTAAAGCTATGTCTCCGGGCAGGATATCAAGAAGGATTAAAGTTCAATGGTTGTTGCCTATACATATCTTTGTGGCATGTTTCAAAACAATGGACTTGCAGAGGAAAAAGACGATGTGGATTAATAGAAGACTTTCTATGACTGAACTGGATAATGTTCTTGGAGACGGATGGAGCACCAAAGAAACTTTCCATATTGGTGACAATATTAGTTGTAGAGTAAGCCCCAATTCTATATCTATCTCATATCAACTATGTCGTCAATCATTAGTTCTGGGCTACGACTATGGGAGATGGAGAAGCAAATTAGGTAGTTGGGTTCCTCTCGACTCTGAGGAAAATTGTCCAGAGTTTGAACTAAAGGTCACACTCCATCCACACACCGAGTATAGAAGCCTGATAGTAACAACAAATTGGAGACTAAATGATGTTAGAGAATCTCTTGAGTTTCTTTATGAAACATCTCCCGAGTATAGATTCAAAGTGGATGAAATTGTGGTGAGCACAAGGATGGAGAATTCAACCTCTTGCATCATATGCCTTCCCCCAAAAAGAGTTGTATTTGAGCCACTTGCAAGGACTTGAAAAAACAAGTTCAATATTGTAATCATTTTGCAAATATATTTATCTTTTCTCTACCTTATTGTGAACATTACTTATGTTGTTTTAAACTTGCATGACATCATGATACACATTTAAGAATCGACAGTTGGTATGAAGTATTTGAAGTACAAGACATGAATCACCAAAGGGTATATATGTATGTTCATATGGACAAAATGAACAAAAGTGTACATATCTTTTGTGGAGTAATCAATCATGAAATTCCACTTTTCTTTTTGCCTGAGAGGATTCTGCATCCTCAGAGACCCTTTTTCTTTTGTGTTCAGAAGGGGGTGAAGATTCAGGAGTGGGTGGTGGTGGTGACTTGGCAGGGGTTGGTGCTTTGGGCCCCTCAGGGCTTGGCACGGGTGACTTGGCAGGGGTTGGTGCTTTGGGCTCCTGAGGACTGGCTGGCTTGGGTGATTTGGCAACCTTCTTTAGCAACATGAATGGTAGCTTGAAAGGTGAGCTAGGTGCCTCCCCCTAACTGTTCTTAAGTGTACAAAGCTTTTGAACCTTGAATTCAATGGTGAGTGGAATGGATGGCCCTTTGTATCTTCTCTTTTTTTGCAGGGCTCTTAGTGGGACTCTTCCCCTTGGCAGTCTTCTTGGTGGGACTCTTCCCCTTGGCAGGGATCTTCTTTTTGGTAGGACTCTTCCCCTTGGCACGGATCTTCTTCTTCGTGGGACTCTTCCCCTTGGAAGGACTCTTCTTGTGATCCTTTTTCTTTGTATGGATCTTCTTTGCAGGACTTTTCTTCTTCTGATCCATTTTCTTTGCATCCAAACGTTTGGTGGCTCTACCTTTCTTTGGTGGCAAAGGAGATTCTAGATCATTTGGATTTATTGATCTTTCCAAAACCATAGAAACAACCTTCTCTCTCACCCAGACTCTGGATAGTCATGCAACTGAAAAAAATATAAAAAGGAACTAAAGAACATGAGTACATACATACATAAAACATCAAAATAAATTTCATGAGCCACACACTTACAGTGAGTGTAGTCATCCGGCACCTTGACTCAAGATATCTTCATGCATTGGCAAGCACCCTCCATCCACAAAGATGTTGAGTCTGTCTGTAGAGGCACTTTTTTATTGTAGTACTTGAAAGATTCTATATTGTAATCCTTATTTGTGGTACTCAGGTGACCAACAATAAGTTTGTCAACACTGCAATAAGACATTGAATCAAAAAGCTACTAATAGAAAACAATGGGTCATCATCAAGCATAGATTATGCTTCATACTTACAGTTTACTTTTCCCATGGACACTTGACAATGAATTCATAAATATAATATCTTTCTCCAAAATATTGAAGATAATAAGACTCCAATGTCCCCTACAAAATAAAAAACCATTAGCTAAGAATACCACAAAATGTTAAAAATAACATGTAAGGAGTTAAGATTTATCCTTCAACATAGGGGTATAATATGTAATTGCAGGTCAGCATGTTAAAATCATCAAAATAACTTGAAAGGGTTTCTTGCTTGTTAAAAAGGCACTGTGTCACTAGAGGGTCAATTATGGTAGCTAGAGCCTATGGAAGATACCTCATAAGACACCTGGAAAAGAAAACACAAGCCCCAATGAGCCCCTTGTGCCTAGACGCCTTGCACATGCACTAATAATTAGCAAAGGAGCAACACATACCTGAGAAAGATATAGAGCAACACATACCTGAGACAGATATAGAGCACAGTGTCACCAAGCTCAATGTTGGGATTTACAAGCATACTTGTGTCTTGAGGGAATATGTCCAAATACGCTTCAGTATCTCCAAACAAGGAGACATCCACCACCATTTGGCCTGTGACTTTTTCATAAAGAAGAGAGTTGGATGCTCTTAAAATTTCATCTTGCTCTTTAAGGATAGCATCCTCTGATATCATGTCTTTCTCCCTCTCAACCTCCTTTCCTGGTTTGATATCCTGGGACTTTCTTGTCTCGTACTCATGTGTAACATCCTCAATGACAACCCCAAAATCTTTCTACTGCCTAGAAGGAGGGATGTTTAAAATTTGGAACGCTCTAAGATCCTCACTAGGAATGAGCTCAAGAGCTTTATCAAACTTGTTGTACCATAGCCTTGACACAAGCACAAAATCTTTGCTCATAAGTGTGACCCTGTGAGCAAATGCAGCTGCAATGTAGCTATCATTCATAAAGTCTATGAGAAAATCCTCAGCAGCTTCCTGAAGGCACATCAGAGCTTGAGATTGCCACCTTACTGAGACAAAAGTTTTGATATTCATCATGCTTACAAGTCTATCTGATATCTCTTTGACAACTCTCATGAAAGAGAGCTTTGTAATCAGTAGACAAGTAGACTTTTGAGCTTTTCTTATTTCTCTTAGGGATTTCACGTGATAATTCAATCTTTTTCTAGCATTGGGCCTCTGACGAGGTAGTGGAGGGGGTGCTTTCTTTGCATCTTTCTCAACATCATCTATTTCTGGATCAGTTGGGGCTTGGTAGACCTTCCTTGCAGTGTGCTTAGTCCTTTCCATTTGGGTAAGAAAACACAGCACCACACGATAGACGCGTCACCCACAACCTGCAAGATGTACCTATCGTGCCGTGTGTGAAGAGAATGGTATTGGGGAGAGAAACCAACACGACGCGATAGAAGGGTGACCCATGCTCTGGAGTATGTCCTTATCTTGTCGTATGTAAGCATCGGAACTTCCAAAGAAAACAAACAAAATGACCTATACGATGCGATAGAGGGCACACCCACACCCTAGAACATCACCGTATCGCGTCGTATGCGAGCTTTGGAAATTTTTAGTAAGCCAAGCAAAAAGACCTGCACGACGCAATAAGGGGCTCACCCAGACTTTGCAACATGCCCGTATCGCGTCGTATGGGATGCTTAAACGTTTTCAATAAATCAAGAAATAAGACCTTCAAAAAGTGATAGAAGGTCCACCCACATGCCCAAACACATGCGAGTCGCATCGTTTGAGAAGAAGCTTGGCTTAGTGGACAAACGCACAACGCGAAAGAATGTAGAAAGTGCGGATGGGTCGAAGTGCGGGTAGTTGAGGACGACACGACGCGAATGTGGAGTATGGGAGAAATCAAAGAATGAGCACGTGAAAGGGCTTTATATACATCCGACCGTCCGTACGACGATCGTTGTACGTAGACCACATGGCACGTATGCATGGCTAACACGTGTCAATAATGGTCATATTTCGGATCCTATATAAAGCTTGGTCTCTAATGTTATTAATGTTGCACGTTTACTTGTCCCATACGACACGATTTATTACTAGTATTTGTCTACTTTTCCTCTCGTCCCGCATGACGTGCCTGTTCGCATTTGCACACCGGTGGTCCGTCCTCTATCGCATCGTTCGGGGTTCTTGTTGTCTGCTTTGGTGTGCCTTCGTCCGCACAACACGCAAGTACGTAGTTGCACAGCCGGGGTCCAACGTATATCGCCTGGATCGGGTTTCTCATTGGCACTGGTACTCATTTGCAAACGTTGGGGTCAGCCTCTATCACGTGGTTCGAGTTTATCATTAGCACCGACATGACGTGATCCGAGAAAGTTTCCAATCTTGGAACCCACCCCTATCACTTCTTGCTACTGAGGTTCTGAGACCCAATGTCGGGCGCTTTGTTCTCAGTTTAGCCCTCCCCCTCATCGCTCTATATCGCGTTGGCATATTTCCCGACCTTGTACCTAGTAGCTTCACCTTTCGACTTTTCCTCTACCATGAATGAAGGCTGGGAGGAGATTTTGGAGGAGAGTCCAAGTGAGAAACTATTGGTGGCTGTGATGGATGGTGGTGACATGGAGGTGTACACCAAAGCATATGAAATATTCAACCCTGTGTTTGATCTTGCAGCTTTGTAGACCATTTGAAGGACTTCTTGGCAGAAGAATTCAAAGAGTTTGAAGAGGCAGTTGAAGGTAGGTGTTTGGTTTTAGATGGAAAGACTTATTTCCATCTAAACGAATATACTACAAACTCAATTCAGAAAAGCAAAGTAACAAGGAGGTTTGGAAGATTTTCTAAGAAGACTTCCTTTGTTTTTCCACCTACCATTTCTTGTCAATTACATTTAAAGCCTTGTAACCTTGTTCCAAAAGAAGTTGCCTTTCTTTTCTTTTTGTTCCTTAAAGTTGACATGCAAGGCAAAGCTGATGAAGTGAAAGATACAGATGAGGCAACAAATAAAAATGTTTCCACAGTTTTGCAGCTTGAGAAAAGTGAAATTCTAGAAGAGGAGGAAGTTGATGTTGCAGCTGAGGAGCAGGAGAGTGCAAATTTTGATGTGGCTCAATTTAGAGCTAGTACTGTCATTGATGAGCCAACAGATGAGGTACATGTATTTGAAGCTTCCCTTACTATTCCAAACCTTTCCTACTTCTATATCAATATATCCCTCTCCATCATATCCAGTGTCTGCTTGATATGAGGGAGGACTACTATATTGCAACCATTTCTGAAGCTTCTGAGGTGGCCAAAGATTTTATTGACACAGAAGAAGAGTCAAAAGAGGAGTTTTTGGCACTTGATCTTCAGACATCCAATAAAGATTTTTTGCTTGCTTCTGATGCACTTGCTCTATGCATGAGAAGAGTGGAAGAGGAAAAACCTTCCCTCAAAGATGAGGATTTTGAGAAGAGGCTTGTTGAGCTTGGCATCCAATCTTTTGGCAGAGACTTTAAGCTGAAAAAAATTAGAAAGGAAGTTGCCATAAGAGAGATGACCGGATCATGCAATCTCCTTCAAGAAAAAGCCATTGCCGAAGATGAGTTGCAAAAGGTGATCTCCCTTCTGAAATCTTTCTTTTTTTCAAGTTTGTTGTAATTACTCATTGTCTTGTTCTGCAGATTGAACTCCTTGACAAAGACAATTTTCTTGGGAGAGCTAAAGGCTCGAGAGGGAAAACAATAGAGGGCTCTTCAAGAAGGGATGCCTCCTCTCTCATGCACTACATGCCTACATTGGATAGTGCCACCTTCTATGCTTTCCACATGCAGTATTATGAAGATCACGGTTTTTAGGGTACACTCCCCTTCAAATCAATGCAAACAAGATCATGCTACGTGAGAGAGCAGCAACACTTCGAATGTTTGGATATGCTGCAAGATTCAATGCCTCAAGAGCAGGATACTTTCTTTGCTACTCTAGCTATGCAGCAGCATCTGAGGAGACAAATGTCAACCTTCTTGGGGGCTATAAAAGAAGAAATTTTTTGAGATATAGGGGTGACATGCCTAGAGATATTAAAAAAATCAAAAAATGATGTAAATTTGACAATTTTTTGCACCAAAATATCTTTTTTGAATTTGGATCTCTTTAGAAAGATTCAGTACAAAGTTTCAAAGTGAAGCATTAATCTCCATCTGTGGTTGAGCAGCATGCTTGTTTGATCACATCCATTGTAATTGCCTCCTATAGAACCAATTGAATAATTCCTTTAGTGCATTGCTCCTTCTTTGTCCACCTCCCTTTCTCGTACATTTGAAAAAAGAAGTCCTCCCTTGATAGTGAGATTTTTCCATTCCCTGAGTATTCCATGTTGCAAGGGGTCCTTGTTTTGCAAAATATGGTCCATGCAGGTACAGAATATGCTAAAAATAAAAAGAAAGTTAGTTGAACTCAATAGGATGCAAAGTAAAATACTATCCAGACTTTAGAAAGTAATTGAATACTCACCAAGTAATATGTGATGTCTTTTGCTCCCCAAGCATCTATAATAGTAGTTATTAAAAGCTTTATTGTCTTTTTAAAGTCATCTGCATAAGTAGCAGAGCTAACTTGTTGTTTCAAAACTTTCAAAAAATTGTCGAGCTTCTTCCACACTTCCATGCGTTTGTTGGCTACATCTGGTCTACTTTTGACATTGGTTGTTATAACACAAAGATCCTTCCAACAGTTCCACATAGCATCAACTTGTTTGTTGTCATGGTTACTCAAAAATCTTCTGGATTTTGCTCCACCCATTGAAACATCTTGCAAAACATCACCGGTTCCTTTTGAAAGAGTGGGATCCTTTTTTAGATGCACTTGACCACCATGAAAACCCATTTGAGAGAGCAAAGCCTCACATTTTTCTATGCACTCGTCTGCAAGTTTAGTTGGCTTAATAGAATATGCATAGTCAAGATGGAGTCGAAGCAATTTGTCCAAGATTCTAATCTCTCCATGCATTGTGCATATATGTACATTTTTTAAATCTATTGTTAGAATTGGATCCCAAATCATAGAAGACGATGGGTAGTCGATGACGTTAACACTATTCCTCGATGGTGCTTTTCCAACCTCGTGTTCTGTAAACCATCCTTTTGTTCCAGTGCTTGCCATGCAATATAGACATGGATACTTGGTATTGGCACCTCCACATACACCAAACATGCACTTTAATGCTTTTAGGTCGGCACTCAAGTGCTATTCTACAAAAAAGTCACCCATGCCATCTACACAGATTTTTTCACCTGCATTTTGGTCCTGTATAACAGAAAGGATATCGGTCTACAAAAACAGCCATTTCAATGTATCATGATTTTCTACTGGTATTTGAGCTGCTCCGATCCACCAAAGTTCCATTTTTTATTGAGTTTTGTGGTATGGGGAATCAAGCTTACTCTTGCTATAGTCCACTGCTCTATTCATAAGGGATATGGATACTCTTTCCATTTTTTGACATTTTTGAATTTGAGCTTCATCCAATTTCAGAACAAATATAAGTTTTCCTTCACAATCTACTTCTTGCATATTATAGTATCTCACCATAACAGATTGAACATTTTTTATACTCATCCAAATGTTATTAAAAACATTATACTCAAAAGATTTTTTTTCATATGGCATCGTTCCTTCTATATGATAGTACTCTCCAAAATGTTCGGGTATTTCTTCGTTTAATAGAGTCCTAACTTTCCCAACATTGTGAGGCCTAAGCAACCCAAAATCTTTAATCTTGTAATACTTTAAAACTTGAAACCAGTTAGAGATGGCCCTGTAACCCCTTCTACTCACCCCCACTATGTCACAAACTTCTTGTATTTGAGAAGGTTGGACCAGTAAACCCATATCTTTCAGTAAACTTTGAAATACCAATTTCTTCTGAGTTTGATTTTCAGGAAGTTTCAAAAGTTTAAGAATATCACTTTTGTTCATTACCTCATTCAAAAATCTCACCCTTTCTTGAACATTGGACATATCAAATCCTAAAAGACTAGTCACATGTTCTCTAGTAATCTTTGATCTTTTTTTTCTTTGTTCAGAACCTTCTGTTAGGTTTACTACATCTCTCATTCGTTTTACTCATGCTCTTAATCCTATTGGAGTTTCTTTTAAATTCCGAAGCTGGTGATTTTCTTGTTTTAGAGATGCTATTTGGTTTTCAAGTTCTAAAATTCTTGTTGCATTTGAAGACAAAACAGTTTTGAGATATTGAATGTAATGCGTATGATCAATGTGTAAATGAGATAACCTAGAACTATATCCTAGTAAGCCATCAACCCCATCACCAACAAATCTCATCAAATCATGAGGTGTGTGAAAAGATGAATACCTTCCAGTGCTAGGATCCGGTGGATACAAGCTCCCATCTGTCCATATATCAATGTGTTTCTTTCCCTCGTTACGAAGTTGTTGTGCTTCATTTGCAGTTGTAACTGGTCTTTGATAGACACTCCGTTGTTGAGAAATTTGCGGTCTTGCCAGGAAAGCACCGGGCTTATTTCTGTGAGAGTTTGTGAGAGAACTCAACAAAAAATATATGAAGGAGTTAAACCATAGATGCCATGAAGACTATGGTTTGGAAAGAAGTGCAATCAAAGAAGACCCACTCTTTCTCTCTTGCACTCACACACACAAAGAAAGAACACAAAAGAGAATGTCAAAACAACACAAAGATAAAAACATCAAGGCTATGGTCATATCGTATCATGGGTAGTATGAAAGGGTTAATAGATGAGTTAATGGAATTCAATCTTGGCTGACCAAACAGGCTACGAATTGTTCTTTGGAATTGTAGTTTTGTGCTTACCATAATATATATATTTTGTCTAGTGATTGGGATTAATTGTGTGTACAAATCCTCTTGGTTCATAGCAAGATAACTACGCTTACGTCAAAAGAAAAGTTATAGTCTATGAGAGGTAGTATGATGGGATCCGGTGATAGAAGTAGTTCATTGAGCCTTTCTGGGCCAAAGAGAAACACTATACGTTGTTGAAAGTGTATTTTACGGCTAATCCATACGTTAATTCTAATAGATCATACAGAGTGAAAGCGATAGAAAGTATCATCATGTGGGTTATTCATCTAGGATAGTATGTGAGAAATGTAGATATGAGAGAAGTGAAGAGATGAGAAGTTTCCCTCCCAAGCCCTATTCTTGCCCGTAGGCAATAAAGATACTGCGGGGAGAGATGTACCTGTAGCAAAGAGAACCTAGAATTTGTAGAGAGGATGAATTATTGAGAGTGAGAGAGATAGGTTTGGTTAAGGAGATGATATTAGATATATATATGTGTTGGATTAGAGATGAAAAAGAAAACAACAAGAAATCAAGAAAACATCAATGTAGAACACATCTTACTTGACAACCCTTCGGCACCATTATTGATGGAGAGAGAAGAAGAGTGGATAATTCCACTTTGATTGATACACCAAGTGCAAGACCTTCTTTGATTAGAGTTGATCTTCCAAGGTTAGCTTGTTGCAAGAATGGCTAGTCTTCTTCTAGGAGAAAGTGTAGGCTTAGGCTTATGTTAATGGCTAAGTACAATTTGGCATTACTACTCACTCCCTCATGAATTCCTCTCATCAATGGCTTGAATGCTTGAGATTTTTTTTTCAAGGAAGAAGAGGTCCCCTTTTATAGGTGAAGGGAACCCCCAAGGGTTTACACAAGAAGAGAAGAGCCAGTGTGAACAGAAACTAGAAAAGTTGAAAATGAGTTGTCCCTGCATGATGTGGGCAGACTGGGGTCCAATATTTTGATCATATCTCCTCAACTGTGGCTTCAAATAAAAAAGTAAAAATATGGGTAGAAAATTCAGCTCATTAGCTACGATTTTCATTTTAAAATTGTTTTTCAATTCAGATTGGAACTTTGTGTAAAAAAATCATCAGAATAGGGTCCATTTCTGGCAGCAAAAGTCTTCCTGTGGTTCCCTTAGCTTAGACTTTCATTTGATTCCAAAGGACACCTCATGCCATATGAAAGCATGAAATTGCTCCTTGACAAAGTTTTGTAATCATGCTTGCAATAATGCATTAAAATAAGTGTATCTTTGAAATCATGCCACCTAGTGTCCCACTAGGATTTGATTCCCTCCTAGTAGCTATTTAAAAAGAAATATAAGAAAAATACATAGAATATATATATATATTGGAGTTTACCCTAGATATAGGCTCTAGCTAGGGTGTGAGATGATAATGAGATAGTAGAAATAAAGAATCAATGTTTTTTGCCCCAAGTTAAAGAGGCGGAGCTATTGACGCTTTTCCCATAGTATTTTCTGATGGTAAAGTAAGAATAGGTTACCCTTGAGATAAATAATAGGATGAGATAGAAAGCATATTATTATACTTAAATATGTATATGTACATTATAGGAAATATAACTATGTATCTAAAAAGTTACAAGATAAATCTTGTAGCATGCGTTCCCACTATGTACGTGTCACAGCACGACACCGCGTAGTAGCATATTCCTGGCTTAGCTTAATGTTCAAGTGAAACTTGCGGTTATCACTAATGGAAGATGTATTAGTCATTGTAAGTAATGAAGGAGCAGAAAGTATAATGGAAATAATGTAGCAGCAGAACAAGGTGCATCAGAGAAGAAGAGATAAAGCTCGCGAAAGGTGAGAGAAAAAAGAGAGATTCAAAAGTGGAAACAACTATTTGCCGCCAAGTGAAGTAAATGAAAAAAAATTTCGAGGTGAGCCACAAAGGAGTGTGAAGAAAACAATATCTTTTTGAATATTTAGAGATATGTACCTAGATACGCTTTAGATTGCGTAGATATAATTTAAATGACCAAAACGGACAAATTTGGAGCCTTTTTGACCACAAACGGCTCTGCTAATTAGTAATTTAACCAATTCCTTACACAACCCTTTTTGAGTCATTTTTGGCCCTAATGTGTTGTCCTGCTTTATTTTAATAATGGACTGCCCACTTATTAAGTGGGCAGTCAACCACTTATTAAATAGGGTGAACCTGTTCAAAAACTCAGTGAGCAAAAAATTGATGCTACACAACACTTTCCAGGTGTCCCTGGATACAACCTCATGCATAGATACAATGCAGACATAGATTTCCTCACAGGACAGCATCTGCTTTCCTAGAAAGCACTTAAAAATACCCTGCTTTTTTCAAGAAAAATCTTCCAGTAACCCACTTTATTCTTGTGTTTGAGTTTTTACGCGTATTCTTTTATCTAGTTCGGATTTCATCCTAGACCAATGGAATATTCCCTATCCGATGCTCCCAACACCATCATGTGACGCATCGGGAATACCCATTCCCTAGTCTCTCCCACCAAACTTGCGGAACAACAACTCCTTCACAATGCTTAATGTCACCCATCATATGACACATCAGCCTTGTCCGTTCCTGATGGCTTTTATCAGTTCGAGTAGATCTACAGTTCCTAACTTTAACAGTTCAAGTGTACACATTTAAATATCCTAATTTCATAAAATAGAAATTAATCAAAAAAATAAGAAAATAGTCCATTTAGAAATAGAGCATGTCCACATACATCCAATGGCACTGCCACTTGCCAGGATCCCGATAGAGTTGAGATAAAGGACGACCCTCCCAAATCCAAAGACTCCAAGAGGCACCATCCTTTGCGGTGAGATGAGGATCCACGAATCGCTTTCTCCCACAAGAACCCATGACTCTGATCGGTTGTCAAGTAAGGCTAGAAAGAACAGGTCCTTTCTCATCGAAGTAAAAATGTATGTGTGTGTGTGTGCAGAGGAGCATTACTCTCTAGCAATAATGAACGAAAGGACCTGATAATTAACAAGAAGGGTTGTGCTAGACTCATCGAAGTAACCCCACCAGCCCTAATGCTGTGGAAGAGAAGTATCTCCTCTTATGAACTGGTCCCACAAGTCTGGAATGGCAGAATATCTCAATAATCTTGGGGCGAATCCCTCTATGAATATGATACCTTTCTGCAAAGATATTTGCTGGCAACAATATATCATGACACCAAGTGCTCATCAAGCTCGCTGGACCTACATCCCAAATAGCCCAATCAATGTGCAATCGTTGCCTGAGCTGTGGAGGTCTCTCTTCAGAATCTACGTGGAGAGGGATGGTCACCAAATCCATACAAGAGGCTGTCGTGCAATCTGCTCTCTAGATCGGGTTGTACATCTGACCAAGTGTCACAAAGCAAGCACCACGTGCCAATAGAAAATAACAGACTGAACAGACTTTTAGCACTTCAATAACAACTGAACTGTAAGAGAGAGAGAGATGACACGCGACACGGATTGGCGGAATCCACCCCAGAGTATTGGCCCCAAACCTCGGCGCCCCTTTCAGTATTTCTTTATATTGCATCCTCAAATTACAAGTCGGTACTCCAGACTCTTCACCTTCTCTAGGAAGCATGCCAGAGAATAAGCCCTAGCCTCAGATTTAAAGGCCCTTGGCCTAAAAAGCAGTTTACATGAAAAGCTTTCAAACTCAAAAGCTTCTCGTCCAAAAAGCAATGCCAAAAGCTGTCAGCGTAAATCCCGGAAATCCGTACAGCCTGCCACGTCATCATGCCAGTGCAATTTTCAAAAATCAGCCACGCTGTTGCTGTTTTAGGGTTAGGGTTTCAAAAATTAGGGTTTGTAGGTTTTAGGGTTAGGGTTTTTAGAATTAGGGTTTCAACAGTTAGGGTTTCTGGCAAAAATAAGGGTTAGGGTTTTTTGCTCTCGGACAACCACGTCATCACTTTGTGACACTTCTTCTGTTACTTGTTCTTCTTAGGGTTTAGGCTCCTCGGCCACATCTGTAAGTTGGCTCCATTCTTTAGGCTTTGACACGTCAGCAATTTGTTACATCTCCCCTTCTTGAAAGAGAGTAATCGTCCTCGATTACAGCATATCTGCAAAACAACTCATGTTAGCTCAAAAATTTCCAAGGGACAATCGGTTTTCTCTTTTTATTAAGGAGTTAGCTTCTCCTTTCAGCTGTTTTCATCAAGGAGTTAGCTTCTCCTTTATGCTCTTTTGATCAAGGAGTTAGCTTCTCCTTTCGGCTATTTTGATCAAGGAGTTAGCTTCTCCGTTCGTCCAGATCGGAACTCTTGATATTCCGGCGTAGTAAAATTAGCCATCACACCCAGACCGTACTGATCTTCCACGGGTGTCTTGATGCACTAAAATTACAATCCCAGGCAATCTCATCCAATTAGGAATATTCAGTAATTGGCACATCACAATGCAACACAAATGCTTACATATGCATGTTACAAGACACAACAAACAGTGCTGCTGAGCACTCCCCCGAGACAAACGGTCTGCGGTATGAAGCTACTCAACGACTACCTCATCACTCCCCCCTCAAATAACCTAAAAATTTCCGGGCCATGAGCTCAGAGGAATGCACAACCAAATGCTCCCTAGACCGCAGTCTGCGTCGCTTGGAGGTTCAAGCATACAACCAAACGCTCCCCAAGCATCGGCCTGCGTCGTTCGGAGGTTTTCTAGCATACAACGAAACGCTCCCCAGGCATCGGCCTGCGTCATTCCGAGGTTCAAACAATACCAAAACAATATTTCTCACTTCTCCACCCGGGAGTAAAAATCACCAATCAATGAAACCAGTATTGAAACCAGAGTCAAACATTTCAAATCGGCACAAAAACAGGTTCAAAACAGATACCATCTATTTCAAACAGATTCCAAACAGGATCACCAAACAAGATCAAACAGAACTCAAACTTAAAAAGCAATCTCGACATCAGTCGAGCTCAAAAATTTGATTGACTTTCCATCTTGAAACGTGCAGCAAAAATTAGGGTTAGGTTTCTTCCATAAGGTCGTAGCCAAGCACAACATGGTCCATCAACTCTTGGACAAACAGTGTTTCTTTGGCGGCGATGGTAGTCCCAAGATAGCAATCACACTGGATCTCCTGCTTGTGAAGAGACATCTACTAGGAGATGTCGAGAAACTTCAAGTATAATCTACTAGGGTTTCCATGGCAAGCATTTCAGGATACCCCACTCTGCCAGAAGTTGCACTCAGAAGGAAGATGTCAGAAACCATATAATTTCGGGAAAAAATTTTCTTGAAAGCTTGCCAAGTACTTGGAGTATGCTGCTTGGTAGCTGTAGACATCAACATCTGCATGGCATTGCTTCTGAGAAAAACTGTGACTTGAAACAAATCTGGATCCTTCTCTTGCAAGTAATCTTAATTGGCTTGTGCCTTGGAAGACAATGCAGTGAAGATGGGAGCACGCCCGATGCGCGATGAAGTAAGGGTGGGAATGGCTAATAAGTCCAGGTTGGAGGGCGAAGATACCTCAAATAAAATTCCAAAAGCCTGTCTGCTCTTTTGTAGGACTGGTATGCTTTTAGAAAAGCACACGCCTGATACTCTGATACCACTGTCACAAGGCAGGCACCACGTGCCAATAGAAAAGAACAGACTGAACAGACTTTTAGCACTTCAATAACAACTGAACTGTAAGAGAGAGAGACGACACGCGACACGGAGTGGCGGAATTCCACCCCAGAGAGTATTGGCCCCAAACCTTGGTGCCCCTTTCGGTATTTCTTTATATTGCATCCTCAAAGTACAAGCTGGTACTCCAGACTCTGCACCTTCTCCAGGAAGCATGCCAGAGAATGAGCCCTAGCCTCATATTTAAAGGCCCTTGGCCTAAAAAGCAGTTTACATGAAAAGCTTTCAAACTCAAAAGCTTCTGGTCCAAAAAGCAGTTTACATCAAAAGCTTTCAAACTCAAAAGCTTCTAGTCCAAAAAGCGATGCCAAAAGCTACCAACGTAAATCACGGAAAGCTACCAACGTTGCCAAAAGCTACCAACGTAAATCACGGAAATCCGTACAGCCTACCACGTCATCATGCCAGCGCAATTTTTGGAAATCAGCCACGTTGTTGCAGCTTTAGGGTTAGGATTTCCAGAATTAGGGTTTGTAATTTTAGGGTTAGGGTTTCAAAAATTAGGGTTTTCAGGTTTTAGGGTTAGGGTTTTCAGAGTTAGGGTTTCTAGAATTAGGGTTTCAACAATTAGGGTTTCTGGCAGAAATTAGAGTTAGGGTTTTTTGCTCTCGGGCAACCACGTCATCACTTTGTGACACTTCTTCTGTTACTTGTTCTTCTTAGGGTTTAGGCTCCTCGTCCACATTTGTAAGTTGGCTCCATTCTTTAGGCTTTGACACGTCAGCAGCTTGTTACACCAAGCACTCTCTAAAGGAGCTCTGGATTTATAACAATGAGCGCACGAAAGGAGAGATGCTCTCAATGTAAAAGCGCATCTGTAAAACCATATCCATGCAGCCCATGTGTGCATGTCTCTAACGCCATGGGTAGGAGTGATTGTAGCTAAGCTGGACTGAAGTGACATCTTCAAGGTTCATTGCCTAGGAAAAAAGACCTAACAATGAGCTTGGCAAGGAGTGCACGCCTTTGTAACTCCGGATCAATGAAACCCAAACCACCCTCTGCACAAGGGAGAATGACTGTGAGCCATCGAGCCCAAGTGTCTAAAGTACCGTCTGATACCCCAAAAATGAAGTTCCAAATCAAGCGCCTCAACTGTGCCATAACACTCTTATGGAGCATCCAACATGATGCAATATACCAAGCAAAAGGCAACAACACCTGATTGGCCACCAATGATGGACTAGCCAAAGAAAGATGCTGCGAGGACCAGCTGCAAAGCTTCCTACGCATCAACTACATAACAAGTGCAAACTGTTGTTCCATAATCACATCTAGACCTACCTAAAACCTTGGCTATCTACAAGACTGACCACGTCTCAACCAGGTAAACCATCCACTATACCCCAGGTCAGCAAGAATGCCAAAAGACTTGTGCCAGTAGATGTGTGCACCGCTGGCTAAACAATATACATCCAAAGAGTGACAAATAGCATCCAAAACATCCGGGGCATAGTGTAAAAACAGTAGAGTGTCATCAGAATACTCTTGATCTACCAAATCTAGCTCATCCTTAAGGGACATGAGCAAACATTTAATACCTGGCTGTTGTGCTCTGCTGAAATCCGACATTCTCTCTGCCACAAATAAATACAAGTAACTTGCCAGTAGGCAACCCTGCATGAGAGAGCCAGCAAATCCTCCAATGGTCACTGCACTATAAGCTGATCTATATAGACTTGAGACTCCTTTGATCCAAGCATCTGGAAAACCTATCCGAAGTAGGGATCCCTCAAGAAAACTCCAATCAACTCTGTCATAGGCCTTCTCAAATTCAAGGAGGATAGCCAACAACATATGTGACGAGCGAGCCCACTTGACTGCCTGATGAAAGCAAAAAAAATTGTCTAGAATACTCTGATCTTGAAGAAAACCTGCCTGAGAACTGTGTATAAGGTCCAACAGAAAAGGACACAGCAAAAAAGGATGCAGTTTAGTACTAATAAACCGAAGAGAGGAATGTGATGGTCGCCATTGTTTCAAACAAGTGGTGTCCCCTCCCTTCGGGTAAGAGATATAAGACCTGAACACATCGATTGCAACATAAAACCCGTATCAAATATGTCCTGGCAACCTCTCAAGAGCCACAATTGTACTACAGCTACAAGTGTACTACATTGTCACAAGTTGGTGGCGTGGCTAAGCATCTCTCTCTCTCTCTCTCTCTCTCTCTCTCTCTCTCTCTCTCTCTCTCTCTCTCTCTCTCTCTCTCTCTCTCTCTCTCTCTCGTACATGTCTTGTGTATTGGGGTGTGTGTGTGTGTGCTGTCTCCCAGCGTGTCTTTTTGTGTGTGTGTGTGTGTGTGTGTGTGTGTGTGTGTGTGTGTGTGTGTGTGTGTGTGTGTGTGTGTGTGTGTGTGTGTGTGTGTGCTCGTACATGTCTTGTGTATTGGGGTGTGTGTGTGTGTGTGTGTGTGTGTGTGTGTGTGTGTGTGTGTGAGAGAGAGAGAGAGAGAGAGAGAGAGAGAGAGAGAGAGAGAGAGAGAGAGAGAGAGAGAGAGAGAGAGAGAGAGAGATGCTTTGCCTGTAGCTCTGGGGCCATAGTTGGGGAGAAGAGTGATATTTTGCAATGCGCAGGACAAGGGTGCACTCCACATCCTCTTCATCCCTACTCTATGCACCTACAGAAGAAGAAGAATCGCAAAAGAGCTGGCTGGCATCGCAAGAGAGCAGCTCCATCTCCTCTACGTGGTTACTTCGTTAGTGTAGGAGCCAAAATCTCAATCGTGTGCTCTCATTAACCCACGTGGCTACGATAAAAAGCTTTTAAAAAAACTACGCCATCAAAAGCTACCAACTGCCGAGTCAATAAAACAAGGTCGTCTATAGTAGACGAGGGCACTGCCTCCAATTTAAAATTGGAATTGGTGGTTAAAATGTTATTAAACTTGAGGCGCGAGAAATCATATAGATGTAATCTATGCTTGACAGCATGTACAATAACAAAGAATGTAAGTTGTAGTTTGGAGAAACACTAAACTTTAACCAATCAAGGTGATTGGATTAGAGAATGCTCGCAGTTGTGAATTATAAGTATGTAATATTTTTTATGATTTTCCCAAAAAACAAGCAGTAATGAACCACATAAAATTTGGTATAGAAAAACAATAAATTGTGACCATGAAAAATAACTGAATATGATGTAGTGCGTATTGTTGTAGGCTTGAAATTCTGGTATGTATTAGGGTCTTGTTCTCAAGAACTTTGTATCACTGTGTGTTTTTTTTAATCATATTTTATTAACTTTCGACTGCAACTTATTTCCTTGAAATTTGTGTTTGTATGTTTGGAACAGTAAGAGGATTTGTTTTTTCTTGATATAATTTTATTTATTCAAATAAGGAAATGAGAGGGCAATGAATTGATTCTTTAAAGTCTGGCATCAATACAGACAAGAGACAAAAGCACAATTTCTTAATTCCTAAAATAAGCTATTAAATGAAATGGGACCCCAAGCAGTGTCAAAACATAGTCAAAGATATGGCATACAAACTTATGACCAATATAACAATCTTTTATATATGTGTATGTGTACCCATCTATGTATGTGCGTGTCTATTAAAATGTTGTACATAGTGTATTGGATAGAGTACATAATAAGCACCAAAAGAAATCAAAGAGATGGCACCTTAAAGTGAATGATTGTACCCTCTATAAGGGCTAGCCGTGGTTGAAAGTTTGCGTCAAAGATAGTCGCAAACTCATAATATTTGACATAGTCACAGTTCAAATATTTTGCCCCCATGTAAAACCAGCCTAGGAATTCCAAAGGATATTATATAGGTTGTAAAACTACCTGATATGAAACACACAGAATCACAATGGTAATTTACAACTCAAATCAAAGTAGAAGTTTTTCCACTTTGGTACTTTTGAGTACTGACCCAATGATCGCCAAAACCTCCTCACATGTAGCAATACTAATTCTCTCTTTTCACCTACAAAAACCCACCCCCACCCTTACAACCATCCACGATAGTGAAATTCATGGTACAAGCCATTTGAAAGGAGCAAATAACAAACAAAGGATAGTAGCTTAAGCCACGAGGTGTAGGCTCAAGGTTGAATCTTTGGCATTGTTTGTATTTGACCCGAAATCGATTTATCTAGCCACAATTAGGTTGAATGTAGCTCTCCAGAGAGCCAAGTCAAAGTCTGAGAGCATGTTATGACTATTATGAGCTATTGACTTTGATGGACAATTCTAGTTAAGAGGCAATAGTGGTCCCTACTCGCAATGCACAATATCAATGATTTATCTGCTATGAAAGAATTCAACACTGTTTGAAAACATAAGAAACAAGCTATTGAGCTCTTAATTGTATAAATTGCAAAAAATCTTTGAAGCAAGCAACGTTGCTAAGCTAAGCTAGTCATCTCTTTGAGTAAAGTGCACTACTTTCAACACACTATGAGAATGCATGCCATATCAGGATCTGTGTGTAATATAACAAACTACACATTTTCTTAAATCGAAAAGAGCCATTTGCACATAACATGAGGGAATATAATAGGCCAAGAAGGGAAGATGTACCTCTTTTGAGGGCATTGAAATGACTTCTCCTTGACAATGGCTCCATTTGCACCAGCATCCCTTGTGTATGTTCCGAGGTTTTTATGTTAGTAGACAACTGTTAATAAAGCAGGTGGGGAGGAAAATGAGGGTTATGTTGATATTTTTTTATGAGAGAGGCATATTAAATTGCCACAGTTAGGAGCAACAAGTTGTTCACCAGCAATTTCAATTCTTAATTGGAGGTAGTGCCTAATTATTAGAAAAGGATAAGAGAACACAAGGTTCCAAGGATCATGTGCCGGCACCAAGGGAGGTCATCAAAGATGGCATAACTAAAGATGACAGTAGTGCCGACTCAAAGCTTTCCAAGGTTAAGAAGAAGCTAGAAGAAGAGACGAAGAAGAGAATTTTAACGTTGTAGGAAACTATTTCAAGAGACTTAAAGATCTATCCGCCGCAAAGGAGAGGAGTTGAACTCAAGACCTAAGAATTGGGTTGAGTCCAAGTTAGTCTAACTAAAAGTGGGTGTCAGCAGCTAAACCACAGCCTGTCATAGCAGAGGAAAAAGAAGATCTCTCGAGTATCTTAGTAGCAAAGATAGCAGAGTGGGATGAGATACTTGATGAAGAGAAAACCTTTTTAAGGAAAGGAAGTTCTCTAAGCTAGACAAAGGAGAAGAGTTATTCGATTTGAGCCTTGGCACCACCAAGATTCTATACCAGCTAGGTTAAACACACACAAGCGAGCATGCAAACTCACACAACTACGCTTGTATAAACAACACATAGACCCAGGCATGCATACCCACACACACAACACACTTGGCCAAACACACAAGGGAGAAAAGCATTGCATCCACCTCATAGATTAAGTAGACATGCCCTTTGATGAGCAGTGGAGTATCACTCATCTCTCTCTCTCTCTCTCTCTCTCTCTCTCTCTTACATGTCTTGTGTATTGGGGTGTGTGTGTGTGTGTGTGTGCTATCTCCCAGTGTGTCTTGTGTGTGTGTGTGTGTGTGTGTGTGTGTGTGTGTGTGTGTGTGTGTGTGTGTGTGTGTGTGTGTGTGTGTGTGTGTGTGTGTGTGTGTGTGTGTGTGTGTGAGAGAGAGAGAGAGAGAGAGAGAGAGAGAGAGAGAGAGAGAGAGAGAGATGCTTTTCCTGTAGCTCCGGGGCACACACAACACACTTGGCCAAACATAGAAGGGAGCAAAGCATTGCATCCACCTCATAGATTAAGTAGAAATGCCCTTTGATGAGCAATTGAGTATCACCCGCGGGGGACAAGGAAACAAGTGGCTGTAAGAAGGAAGGGCCACGTGCGATAGACTAATAGGTATCTCTACAGTATATGGTTGATAGCAGAGCAGTCGCTCATGTGAAGTCTGGGAAACTTGCCACGACCCATCCATACTTGGGACGTTGTCCTGCAACAACCAGTGACGCGAACCGTCTATGCCTAGGATGTCAAGCATCATCATCTCTCTCTCTCTCTCTCTCTCTCTCTCTCTCTCTCTCTCTCTCTCTCTCTCTCTCTCTCTCTCTCTCTCTCTCTCTCGTACATGTCTTGTGTATTGGGGTGTGTGTGTGTATGTGTGTGTGTGTGTGTGTGTGTGTGTGTGTGTGTGTGTGTGTGTGTGTGTGTGTGTGTGTGTGTGTGTGTGTGTGTGTGTGTGAGAGAGAGAGAGAGAGAGAGAGAGAGACAGAGAGATGCTTTGCGTGTAGCTCCGGGGCCATAGGATTTAAACCTTGGCAGCACCAAGACACGATACCAGCTAGGTTAAACACACAGAAGCCGGCATGCAAACACACGCAAATACGCTTGAAATGACTTCTCCTTGACAAATGCTCCTTTTGCGTTAGTAGACATCTGTTAATAGAGCAGGTGGGGAGGAAAGTGAGGGTTATGTTGATATTTGTGTATGAGAGAGGCAGATTAAATTGCCACAGTCAGGCGCAACAAGTTGTTGACCAACAATTTCAATTCTTAATCGGGAGGTAGTGCCCTCGTCTAATGTAGACGACCTTGTTTAAAATTGAAGTCGCCTAATTATTATAAAAGGATAATAGAACACAAGGTGCCAAGGATCATGTGTCGGCACCAAGGGAGGTCATCAAGGATGGCATAACCAAAGATGACAGTACTGCCAATTCAAAGCTCTCCAAAGTTAAGGAGAAGCTAGAAGAAGAGACGAAGAAGAGAATTTTAACGTCGTAGGAAACTATCCCAAGAGACTTAAAGATCTATCCACAAATGAGGGGAGTTGAACTCAAGACCTAAGAATTGGGCTGAGTCTAAGTTAGTCTAACCGAAAGTGGGTGATAGCAGCTAAACCACAGCCTGCCAAAGCAGAGGAAAAAGAAGAGCTCTCGAGTATCTTAGTGGTAAAGATACCAGAGTGGGATGAGATACTTGATGAAGAGAAAATGTTTTTTAGGAAAAGGAAGTTCTCTAAGCTAGTCAAAGGAGAAGAGGTAGTGGATTTGAACCTTGGCACCATCGAGATTCTATTCCAGCTAGGTTAAACACACACAAGCGACCATGCAACCACACACAAATACGCTTGTATAAACAACATAGACCCGGGCATGCATAGCCACACACACAACACACTTGGCCAAACATACAAGGCAGCAAAGCATTCCATCCAGCTCATAGACCCGGGCATGCATACCCACACACACAACACACTTGGCCAAACATACAAGGCAGCAAAGCATTGCATCCAGCTCATAGATTAAATTGACATGCCCTTTGATGAGTAGTGGAGTATCACCCGGGGGGGACAAGGAAACAAGTGGCTGTAAGAAGGGAGGGCCATGTGTGATGGCTAACAGAGCTCTCTACAATATATGATTGATAGCAGAGCAGTCGCTTGCCTGAAGTCTGGGAGACATGCCACAACCCATTCATACTTGGGACGGTTTCCTGCAACCAGTGATGCGAACCGTCTATGCCTAGGATATCGAGCATCTCTCTCTCTCTCTCTCTCTCTCTCTCTCTCTCTCTCTCTCTCTCTCTCTCTCTCTCTCTCTCTCTCTCTCTCTCTCTCTTGTACATGTCTTGTGTATTGGGGTGTGTGTGTGTGTGATGTCTCCCAGCGTGTTTTGTGTGTGTGTGTGTGTGTGTGTGTGTGTGAGAGAGAGAGAGAGAGAGAGAGAGAGAGAGAGAGAAGCTTTGCCTGTAGCTCTGGGGCCATAGTTGGGGTGCTCTCCACATCCTCTTCATCGCTACTCTCTGCACCTGCAGAAGAAGAAGAATCACAAAAGAGCTGGCGGGCATCGCAAGAGAGCAGCTCCATCTCCTCTACGTGGTTTTTAATTTGGAATAGAAAAACCACGTAATACAGAGTGCCTCGACGTATTTGAGTTGCAAATTTAAATAAAAGCATATATATATATATATTTATATTTATATTTATATTTATTTATTTATAAAAATTATATATTTATTTATTCATTTTTATTTTTTATATAAATATATAATTTATATATATATATATATATATATATATATATATATATATAGAGAGAGAGAGAGAGAGAGAGAGAGAGAGAGAGAGAGTACATATGCGCCTTTGACTAGCTCGTATAGAATCTCGGTGGTGCCAAGGTTCAAATCCACTAACTCTTCTCCTTTGACTAGCTTAGAGAACTTCCTTTTCCTGAAAAAGGTTTTCTCTTCATCAAGTATCTCATCCCACTCTGGTATCTTTGCTACTAAGATACTCGAGAGATCTTCTTTTTCCTGTGCTATGACAGTAGCTGCTGTCACCCACTTTTGGTTAGACTAACTTAGACTCATCCCAATTCTTAGGTCTTGAATTCCACGATAGTGAAATTCATGGTATAAGCCATTTGAAAGGAGCAAATAACAAACAAAGGACAGTAGCTTAAGCCACGAGGTGTAGGCTCAAGTTTGAATCTTTGGCATTGTTTGTATTTGACCCAAAACCGATTTATCTGGCCACAATTAGGTTGAATGTAGCTCTCGAGAGAGCCTAGTCAAAGTCTGAGAGCATGTTCTGACTGTTATCCCTACTCGCAATGCACAATATCAATGATTTATCAGCTATGAAAGGATTCCACACTGTTTGAAAACATAAGCAACAAGCTATTGAGCTCTTAATTGTATAAACTGCAGATAAGCTTCGAAGCAAGCAACGTTGCTAAGCTAAGCTAGTCATCTCTTTGATTAAAGTGCACTACTTGCAGCATGCTATGAGAATGCATGCCATATCAGGATCTCTGTGTAATATATCACACTACACATTTTCTTAAATCAAAAAGAGCCATTTGTAACATGAGGGAATATAGTAGGTCAAGAAGGGAATATTTGCCTCTTTTGAGGGCATTGAAATGACTTCTCCTTGACAATGGCTCCTTTTGCACCAACATCCCTTGTGTATGTTCCGAGGTTTTTTACCTTAGTAGACATCTTTAAATATAGTAGGTGGGGAGGTTAGTGAGCGTTATGTTGATATTTGTGTATGAGAGAGGCAGATTAAATTGCCACAGTAAGGAGAAACAAGTTGTTGACCAACAATTTCAATTCTTAATTGGAGGCAGTGTCCTCGTGTACTGTAGACGACCTTGTTTAAAATTGAAGTCGCCTTATTATTAGAAAAGGACAAGAGAACAGAAGGTACCAAGGATCATGTGTTGGCACCAAGGGAGATCATCAAAGATGGCATAATCGAAGATGACAGTAGTGCCAATTCAAAGCTGTCCAAAGTTAAGAAGAAGCTAGAAGAAGAGACGAAAAAGAGAATTCTAACGTCGTAGGAAACTATCCCAAGAGATTTAAAGATCTATCCGTAAACGAGGGGATTTGAACTGAAGACCTAAGAATTGGGCTGAGTCCAGGTTAGTCTATCCGACAGTGGGTGACAACAACTAAACCACAGCCTATCATAGCAGAGGAAAAAGAAGATCTCTCGAGTATCTTAGTAGCAAAGATATCAGAGTGGGATGACATACTTGATGAAGAGTAAACCTTTTTCAAAAAAAGGAAGTTCTCTAAGCTAGTCAAAGGAGAAGAGCTAGTGGATTTGAACCTTCACACCGCCGAGATTCTATACCAGCTAGGTTAAACACACACAAGCGAGCATGCAAACACACACAAATATGCTTGAACACATAGACCCACGCATGCATACCCACACACGCAACACACTTGCCCAAACATACAAGGGAGCAAAGCATTGCATCCACCTCATAGATTAAGTATAAATGCCCTTTGATGAGCAGTGGAGTATCCCACGGGGGGGGACAAAGAAACAAGTGGCTGTAAGAAGGGAGGGCCACGTGTGATGGACTAACACGTCTCTCTACAGTATATGGTTGATAGTAGAGCAGTCGCTCGCGTGAAGTCTTGAGACCTGCCACGACCCATCCATACTTGGGACGTTGTCCTGCAATGAGTGACACGAACCGTCTATGCCTAGGATGTCGAGCATCATCTCTCTCTCTCTCTCTCTCTCTCTCTCTCTCTCTCTCTCTCTCTCTCTCTCTCTCTCTCTCTCTCTCTCTCTCTCTCTCTCTCTCTCGTACATGTCTTGTGTATTGGGGTGTGTGTGTGTGTGTGTGTGTGTGTGTATGTGTTGTCTCCCAGTGTGTCTTGTGTGTGTGTGTGTGTGTGTGTGTGTGTGTGTGTGTGTGTGAGAGAGAGAGAGAGAGAGAGAGAGAGAGAGAGAGAGAGAGAGAGAGAGAGAGAGAGAGAGAGAGAGAGAGAGAGAGAGAGAAAGAGAGAGATGCTTTCCCTGTAGCTCCGGGGCCATAGTTGGGGAGAAGAGTGATATTTTGTAATGCGCGGGAGAGGGGTGCACTGCTTGATAATGGATCCTTTTGCACCAGCATCCCTTGTGTATGTCCCGAGGTTTTTACGTTAGTCGACATCTGTTAATAGAGAAGGTGGGGGGGAAAGTGAGGATTATGTTGATATTTGTGTATGAGAGAGGCAGATTAAATTTCCACAGTCAGGAGCAACAAGTTGTTCACCGGCAATTTCAATTCTTAATTAGAATTGCTGGAGGCAGTGCCCTCGTCTACTGTAGACGACCTTTTTTAAAATTGAAGTCGCCTAATTATTAGAAAAGGATAAGAGAACACAAGGTGCCAAGGATCATGTGCCGGCACCAAGGGAGGTCATCAAAGATGACAGTAGTCCCGATTCAAAGCTGTCCAAAGTTAAGAAGAAGCTAGAAAAAGAGACGAAGAAGAGAATTTTAACGTCGTAGGAAACTATCCCAAGAGACTTAAAGATCCATCCGCAAACGCGGGGAGTTGAACTCAAGACCTAAGAGTTGGGCTGAGTCCAAGTTAGTGTAACCGAAAGTGGGTGACAGCAGCTAAACCACAGCCTGTCATAGCAGAGGAAAAAGAAAATCTCTCGAGTATCTTAGTAGCAAAGATACCAGAGTGGGATGAGATACTTGATGAAGAGTAAACATTTTTCATGAAAAGGAAGTTCTCTAAGCTAGTCAAAGGAGAAGAGTTAGTGAATGTGAACCTTCGCACCACCGAGATTCTATACCAGCTAGGTTGAACACACACAAGTGAACATGCAAACACACACAAATACGCTTGTATAAACAACACATAGACCCAGGCATGCATACCCACACACATAACACACTTGGCCAAACATACAAGGAAGCAAAGCATTGCATCCACCTCATAGATTAAGTAGACATGCCCTGTGATGAGTAGTGGAGTATCACCTGGGGGGGACAAGGAAACAAGTGGTTGTACGAAGGCAGGGCCACGTGTGATGGACTAACAGGGCTCTCTACAGTATGTGTTTGATAACAGAGCAGCCGCTCGTGTGAAGTCTGGGAGACCTGCCACGACCCATCCATACTTGGGACGTTGTCCTGCAACCAATGACACGAACCGTCTATTCCTAGGATGGCGAGTATCATCTCTCTCTCTCACTCACTCACTCTCTCTCTCTCTCTCTCTCTCTCTCTCTCTCTCTCTCTCACACACACACACACACACACACACACACACACACACACACACACACACAAACACACACAAGAAACAGTGGGAGACAACACACACACACACACACACACACACACACACACCCCAATACACAAGACATATATGAGTGAAAGAGAGAGAGAGAGAGAGAGAGAGAGAGAGATACTTTGCATGTAGCCCCGGGGCCATAGTTGGGGAGAAGAGTGATATTTTGCAATGCGCGGGATAGGGGTGCGCTCCACATCCTCTTCATCGCTACTCTCTGAACCTGCAGAATAAGAACAATCACAAAAGAGCTGGCTGGCATTGCAAGAGAGCAGCTCCATCTCCTCTACGTGGTTTTTAATTTGGAATAGAAAAACCCTGTAATACAGAATTCCTCAAAGTATTTGAGTTTCAAATTTAAAGGAAAGCATCTATAAATATATATATTTATAAAACTTATATATATATATGTTTATTTTATTCTTTTATTATTTATTTATTTTACATAAATATATATTTTTTTATACATAAATAAATAAATATATATATATATATATAGAGAGAGAGAGAGAGAGAGTACATATGCGTCTTTGACTAGCTGGTATAGAATCTCGGTGGTGCCAAGGTTCAAATCCACTAACTCTTCTCCTTTGACTAGCTTAGAGAACTTCCTTTTCCTGAAAAAGGTTTTCTCTTCATCAAGTATCTCATCCCACTTTGATATCTTTGCTACTAAAATACTCGAGAGATCTTCTTTTTCCTCTGCTATGACAGGCTATGGTTTAGTTGTTGTCACCCACTTTCAGTTAGACTAACTTGGACTCAGTCCAATTCCACGATAGTGAAATTCATGGTATAAGCCATTTGAAAGGAGCAAATAACAAACAAAGGACAGTAGCTTAAGCCACGAGGTGTCGGCTCAAGTTTGAATCTTTGGCATTGTTTGTATTTGACCCAAAACAATTTATCTAGCCACAATTAGGTTGAATGTAGCTCTCGAGAGAGCCTAGTCAAAGTCTGAGAGCATGTTACGACTATTATGAGCAATTGACTTTGATGGACAATTCTAATTAAGATGCAATAGCGGTCCCTACTCGCAATGCACAATATCAATGATTTGTGTGCTATGAAAGAATTCCACACTGTTTGAAAACATAAGCAGTAAGCTATTGAGCTCTTAATTGTATAAACTGCAGAAAATTTTTGAATCAAGCAACGTTGCTAAGCTAAGCTAGTCATCTCTTTGAGTAAAGTGCACTACTTGCAGCACGCTATGAGAATGCATGCCATATCAGGATGTATGTGTAATATACCACACTACACATTATTTTAAATCGAAAAGAGCCATTTTCACGTAGCATGAGGGAATATAGTAGGCCAAGAAGGGAAGATCTGCCTCTTTTGAGGGCATTGAAATGACTTATCCTTGACAATGGCTCCTTTCGCACCAGCATCCCTTGTGTATGATCTAAGGTTTTTACGTTAGTACACATCTGTTAATAAAGCAGGTGGGGAGGAAAGTGAGGGTTATGTTGATATTTGTGTATGAGAGAGGCATATTAAATTGGCACAGTCAGGAGCAACAAGTTGTTGACTAGAAATTTCAATTTTTAATTGGAGGCAGTGCCCTCGTCTACTGTAGACAACCTTGTTTAAAATTGAAGTCACCTAATTATTAGAAAAGGATAAGAGAACACAAGGTGCCAAGGATCATGTGCCAACACCAAGGGAGGTCATCAAAGATGGCATAATCGAAGATGACAGTAGTGCCAATTCAAAGCTGTCCAAAGTTAAGAAGAAGCTAGAAGAAGAGACGAAAAAGAGAATTCTAACGTCGTAGGAAACTATCCCCAGAGACTTAAATTTCTATCCGCAACCGAGGGGAGTTGAACTCAAGACCTAAGAATTGGGCTGAGTCCAGGTTAGTCTATCCGACAGTGGGTGACAACAGCTAAACCACAGCCTGTCATAGAAGAGGAAAAAGAAGATCCCTCGAGTATCTTAGTAGCAAAGATACCAGAGTGGGATGAGATACTTGATGAAGAGAAAACCTTTTTCGGGAAAAGGAAGTTCTCTAAGCTAGTCAAAGGAGAAGAGTTAGTAGATTTGAACCTTGGCACCACCGAGATTCTATACCAACTAGGTTAAACACACACAAGCAAGCATACAAACACACACAAATACGCTTGTATAAACAACACATAAACCTAGGCATGCATACCCACACACACAACACACTTGTCCAAACATACAAGGAAGCAAAGCATTGCATCCACCTCATAGATTAAGTAGACATGCCCTTTGATGAGCAGTGGAGTATCAACCATATATTGTAGAGAGCCCTGTTAGTCCGTCACACATGGCCCTCCCTTCTTACAGCCACTTGTGTCCTTGTCACCCCCTAGTAGGCCAAGAAGCGAAGGTCTGCCTCTTTTGAGGGCATTGAAATTACTTCTCCTAGACAATGGCTCCTTTTCCACCAGCATCCCTTCTGTATGTTCCGAGGTTTTACGTTAGTAGACATCTGTTAATAAAGCAGGTGGGGAGCAAAGTCAGGGTTATGTTGATATTTGTGTATGAAAAAGGAAAATTAAATTTCCACAGTCAGTAGCAACATGTTGTTAACCAACAATTTCAATTCTTAATTGGAGGCAGTGCCCTCATCTACTGTAGACAACCTTGTTCAAAATGGAAGTCACCTAATTATTAGAAAAGGATAAGAGAACACAAGGTGCCAAGGATCATGTTCCGGCACCAAGGGTGGTCATCAAAGATGGCATAACCAAAGATGACAGTAGTGCCGATTCAAAGTTGTCCAGAGTTAAGAAGAAGCTAGAAGAAGAGAGGAAGAAGAGAATTTTAACATCGTAGGAAACTATCCCAAGAGACTTAAAGATCTATCCGCAAACAACGAGAGTTGAACTCAAGACCTAAGAATTGGGTTGAGTCCAAGTTAGTCTAACCGAAAGTGGGTGACAACAGCTAAAGCACAGCTTGTCATAGCAGAGGAAAAAGAAGATCTCTCGAGTATCTTAGTAGCAAAGATACCAGAGTGGGATGAGATACTTGATGAAGAGAAAACCTTTTTGAGGAAAAGGAAGTTCTGTAAGCTAGTCAAAGGAGAAGAGTTAGTGGATTTGAACCTTGGCACCACCGAGATTCTATACCAGCTAGGTTAAACAAACACAAGCGAGCATACAAACACACATAAATACGCTTGTATAAACAACACATAGACCCAGGCATGCATACCCACACACACAACACACTTGGCCAAACATACAAGGAAGCAAAGCATTGCATCCACCTCATAGATTAAGTAGACATGCCCTTTGATGAGCAGTGGAGTATCAACCATATACTGTAGAGAGCCTTGTTAGTCCATCACACATGGCCCTCCCTTCTTACAGCCACTTGTGTCCTTGTCACCCCCTAGTAGGCCAGGAAGCGAAGGTCTGCCTCTTTTGAGGGCATTGAAATTACTTCTCCTAGACAATGGCTCCTTTTCCACCAGCATCCCTTCGGTATGTTCCGAGGTTTTACGTTAGTAGACATCTGTTAATAGAGCAGGTGGGGAGCAAAGTCAGGGTTATGTTGATATTTGTGTATGAAAAAGGAAAATTAAATTTCCACAGTCAGTAGCAACAAGTTGTTAACCAACAATTTCAATTCTTAATTGGAGGCAGTGCCCTCGTCTACAGTAGACAACCTTGTTCAAAATGGAAGTCACCTAATTATTAGAAAAGGATAAGAGAACACAAGGTGCCAAGGATCATGTTCCGGCACCAAGGGTGGTCATCAAAGATGGCATAACCAAAGATGACAGTAGTGCCGATTCAAAGTTGTCCAGAGTTAAGAAGAAGCTAGAAGAAGAGAGGAAGAAGACAATTTTAACATCGTAGGAAACTATCCCAAGAGACTTAAAGATCTATCCGCAAACAACGGGAGTTGAACTCAAGACCTAAGAATTGGGTTGAGTACAAGTTAGTCTAACCGAAAGTGGGTGACAACAGCTAAACCACAGCTTGTCATAGCAGAGGAAAAAGAAGATCTCTCGAGTATCTTAGTAGCAAAGATACCAGAGTGGGATGAGATACTTGATGAAGAGAAAACCTTTTTCAGGAAAAGGAAGTTCTGTAAGCTAGTCAAAGGAGAAGAGTTAGTGGATTTGAACCTTGGCACCACCGAGATTCTATACCAGCTAGGTTAAACAAACACAAGCGAGCATACAAACACACATAAATACGCTTGTATAAACAACACATAGACCCAGGCATGCATACCCACACACACAACACACTTGGCCAAACATACAAGGGATCAAAGCATTGCATCCACCTCATAGATTAAGTAGACATGCCCTTTGATGAGCACTGGAGTATCAACCATATACTGTAGAGAGCCCTGTTAGTCCATCACACATGGCCCTCCGTTCTTACAGCCACTTGGGTCCTTGTCACCCCCTAGTAGGCCAGGAAGCGAAGGTCTACGTCTTTTGAGGGCATTGAAATTACTTCTCCTAGACAATGGCTCCTTTTCCACCAGCATCCCTTCGGTATGTTCCGAGGTTTTACGTTAGTCGACATATGTTAATAGAGCAGGTGGGGAGGAAAGTGAAACCAGCCTAGGAATTCCAAAGGATATTATGTAGGTTGTAAAACTATCTGATATGAAACAGACAGAATCACAACGGTAATTTACAACTCAAATTGAAGTACTTTTGAGTACTGACCCAATGATTGCCAAAACCTCCTCACATGTAGCAACACGATAGTGAAATTCATGGTATAAGCCATTTGAAAGGAGCAAATAACAAACAAAGGACAGTAGCTTAAGCCACGAGGTGTAGGCTCAAGTTTGAATCTTTGGCATTGTTTGTATTTGACCCAAAACGATTTATCTAGCCACAATTAGGTTGAATGTAGCTCTCAAGAGAGCCTAGTCAAAGTCTGAGAGCATGTTACGACTATTATGAGCAATTGACTTTGATGGACAATTCTAATTAAGAGGCAATAGCGGTCCCTACTCGCAATGCAAAATATCAATGATTTGTGTGCTATGAAAGAATTCCACACTGTTTGAAAACATAAGCAGTAAGCTATTGAGCTCTTAATTGTATAAACTGCAGAAAAGCTTTGAAGCAAGCAACGTTGCTAAGCTAAGCTAGTCATCTCTTTGAGTAAAGTGCACTACTTGCAGCACGCTATGAGAATGCATGCCATATCAGGATGTATGTGTAATATACCACACTACACTTTATTTTAAATCGAAAAGAGCCATTTTCACATAGCATGAGGGAATATAGTAGGCCAAGAAGGGAATATCTGCCTCTTTTGAGGGCATTGAAATGACTTATCCTTGACAATGGCTCCTCTCGCACCAGCATCCCTTGTGTATGATCCGAGGTTTTTACGTTAGTACACATCTGTTAATAGAGCAGGTGGGGAGGAAAGTGAGGGTTATGTTGATATTTGTGTATGAGAGAGGCATATTAAATTGCCACAGTCAGGAGCAACAAATTGTTGACTAGAAATTTCAATTTTTAATTGGAGGTAGTGCCCTCGTCTACTGTAGACAACCTTGTTTAAAATTAAAGTCACCTAATTATTAGAAAAGGATAAGAGAACACAAGGTGCCAAGGATCATGTGCCGGCACCAAGGGAGGTCATCAAAGATGGCATAATCGAAGATGACAGTAGTGCCAATTCAAAGTTGTCCAAAGTTAAGAAGAAGCTAGAAGAAGAAACGAAAAAGAGAATGCTAACGTCGTAGGAAACTATCCCAAGAGACTTAAATTTCTATCCGCAACCGAGGGGAGTTGAACTCAAGACCTAAGAATTGGGCTGAGTCCAGGTTAGTATATCCGACAGTGGGTGACAACAGCTAAACCACAGCCTATCATAGCAGAGGAAAAAGAAGATCTCTCGAGTATCTTAGTAGCAAAGATACCAGAGTGGGATGAGATACTTGATGAAGAGAAAACCTTTTTCGGGAAAAGTAAGTTCTCTAAGCTAGTCAAAGGACAAGATTTAGTAGATTTAAACCTTGGCACCACCGAGATTCTATACCAACTAGGTTAAACACACACAAGCAAGCATACAAACACACACAAATACGCTTGTATAAACAACACATAGACCTAGGCATGCATACCCACACACACTACACACTTGGACAAACATACAAGGGAGCAAAGCATTGCATCCACCTCATAGATTAAGTAGACATGCCCTTTGATGAGCAGTGGAGTATCAACCATATACTGTAGAGAGCCCTGTTAGTCCATCACACTTGGCCCTCCCTTATTACAGCCACTTGTTTCCTTGTCACCCCCTAGTAGGCCAAGAAGGGAAGGTCTGCCTCTTTTGAGGGCATTGAAATGACTTCTCCTTGACAATGGCTCCTTTTGCACCAGCATCCCTTGTGTATGTTCGGAGGTTTTCACGTTAGTAGACATCTGTTAATAAAGCAGGTGGGGAGGAAACTGAGGGTTATGTTGATATTTGTGTATAAGAGAGGCAGATTAAATTGCCACAGTCAAGAGCAACAAGTTGTGGACCAGCAATTTCAATTCTTAATTGGAGGTTGTGCCCTCGTCCTACTGTAGACGACCTTGTTTAAAATTGAAGTCGCCTAATTATTAGAAAAGGATAAGAGAACACAAGGTGCCAAGGACCATGTGCTGGCACCAAGGGAGTTCATGAAAGATGGCATAACCGAAGATGACAGTAGTGCCGATTCAAAGCTATCCAAAGTTAAGAAGAATCTAGAAGAAGAGATGAAGAAGAAAATTTTTACGGCGTAGAAAACTATCCCAAGAGTCTTAATGATCTATCCGCAAATGAGGGGAGTTGAACTCAAGACCTAAGAATTGGGCTGAGTCCAAGTTAGTCTAACCACAAGTGCGTGACAGCAACAACTAAACCACAGCATGTCATAGCAGAGGAAAAAGAAGATATCTCGAGTATCTTAGTAGCAAAGATATGAGAGTGGGATGAGATACTTGATGTAGAGAAAACCTTTTTCAGGAAAAGGAAGTTGTCTAAGCTAGTTAAAGGAGAAGAGTTAGTGGATTTGAACCTTGACACCACTGAGATTCTATACAAGCTAGGTTAAACACACATAAGCGAGCGTGCAAACACACACAAACACGCTTGTATAAACAACACATAGACCCAGGCATGCATACCCACACACACAACACACTTGGCCAAACGTACAAGGGAGCAAAGCATTCCATCCACCTCATAGATTAAGTAGACATGCCCTTTCATGAGCAGTGGAAACAAGTGGCTGTAAGAAGGGAGGGCCACGTGTGATGGACTAACAGGGCTCTCTACAGTATATGGTTGATAGCAGAGCAGTTGCTCGCGTGAAGTCTGCGAGACCTGCCATGACCCATCCATACTTCGGACGTTGTCCTGCAACCAATGACGCGAACCGTATATGCCTAGGATGTCTAGCATCATCTCTCTGTCTCTCTCTCTCTCTCTCTCTCTCTCTCTCTCTCTCTCTCTCTCTCTCTCTCTCTCTCTCTCTCTCTCTATCTCTCTCTCTCTCTCTCTCTCTCTCTCTCTCTCTCTCTCTCTCTCTCTCTCTCTCTCTCTCTCTCTCTCTCTCTCTCTCTCTCTCTCTCTCTCGTACATGTCTTGTGTATTGGGGTGTGTGTGTGTGTGATGTCTCCCAGTGTGTCTTGTGTGTGTGTGTGTGTGTGTGTGTGTGTGTGTGTGTGTGTGTGTGTGTGTGTGTGTGTGTGTGTCTGAGAGAGAGAGAGAGAGAGAGATGCTTTGCCTGTAGCTCCGGGGCCATAGTTGGGGAGAAGAGTGATATTTTGCAATGCGCGGGATAGGGGTGCGCTCCACATCCTCTTCATCGCTACTCTCTGCACCTGCAGAAGAAGAATAATCGCAAAAGATCTGGCTGGCATTGCAAGAGAACAGCTCCGTCTCCTCTACATGGTTTTTAATTTGGAATAGAAAAACCACATAATACAGAGTGCTTCGACGTATTTGAGTTGCAAATTTAAAGAAAAGCATCTATATTTATATTTATTTATATATATATATTTATTTATTTATTTATTTAAATTTTAAATTTCTTAATTTTTTAATATAAATATATAATTTTTATATATTAAGAAGTATAAATATATTGATATATATATATATATATATATATATATATATATATATATATATAGATAGAGAGAGAGAGAGAGAGAGAGAGAATAGAGAGAGAGAGAGAGTACATATGCGCCTTTGACTAGTTGGTATAGAATCTCAGTGGTGCCAAGGTTCAAATCCACTAACTCTTCTCCTTTGACGAGCTTAGAGAACCTTCTTTTCCTGAATAAGGTTTTCTCCTCATCAAGTATCTCATCCCACTCTGGTATCTTTGCTACTAAGATACTCGAGAGATCTTCTTTTTCGTCTGCTATGATAGGCTGTGGTTTAGCTGCTGTCACCCACTTGTAGATAGACTAACTTGGACTCAGCCCAATTCTTAGGTCTTGAGTTCAACTCCCCTCGTTTGCAGATAGATCTTTAAGACTCTTGGGATAGTTTCCTACGACGTTAAAATTTTCTTCTTCGTCTCTTCTTCTAGCTTCTTCTTAACTTTGGATAGCTTTGAATTGGCACTACTGTCATCTTGAGTTATGCCATCTTTGATGACCTCCCTTGGTGTCGGCACATGATCCTTGGCACCTTGTGTTCTCTTATCCTTTTCTAATGATTAGGCGACTTCAATTTTAAACAAGGTCGTCTACAATAGACAAGGGCACTGCCTCCAATTAAGGATTGAATTGCTGGTCAAAAACTTGTTGCTCCGTGTTGTGGAAATTTAATCTGCCTCTCATACACAAATATCAACATAACCCTCACTTTACTTCCCACGTGCTCTATTAACAGATGTCTACTAACGTAAAAACGTCAAAACATACACAAGGGATGCTGGTGCAAATGAAGCCATTGTCAAGGAGAAGTCATTTCAATGCCCTCAAAAGAGGCACATCTTCCCTTCTTGGCCTACTATACTCCCTCACGTTATGTGCAAATGGATCTTTTTGATTTAAAAAAATGTGTAGAGTGGTATATTACACACAGATCCTGATATGGCATGCATTCTCATAGCGTGCTGCAAGTAGTGCACTTTACTCAAAGAGATGACTAGCTTAGCTTCGCAACGTTGCTTGCTTCGAAGCTTTTCTGCAGTTTATACAATTAAGAGCTCAATAGCTTGTTGCTTATGTTTTCAAATAGTGTTGAATTCTTTCATAGCAGATAAATCATTGATATTGTGCATTGCAAGTAGGGACCGTTATTGCCTCTTAACACTAGAATGGTAACCTAACAGGACACAAAAGTGTCCTTTCAGGGTTTCGGGAAAACATAGTAGATCCACTCATTTTGAAAAATCCTTTCATGAGCTTATAGTTCAATAACTACTACATATGGAAAAAATGAGAAACTTGTAATTTTTCTCATCCCTTGGTCACTACAAGCCTCCAAAGTTGATGGACCAGTGAATTTTTCCCAAAACAACAATTTCTTACGGTTGATTGCATATAAATAAGAGTGGGGATTTTTGTAGGACCTGAGATAAAATGCCCCGTTAACTTCAATAAGTTGGTGACCAAAACATATGGTTGATTTTACCTCACTAATTTTGTTTTGGGCCAAAAAAATAGGTAGAAAAAAGTTGCATTTTTGCCATTCTGCGGACCTATCATCAAAGTTTCTATAGTCACACTCAATACAGATACTATATACATGTTTTCTTAGTTCCCTTTGGGCCTTTGGATTCAAAAGGAGCCATGCAGCATGTCAAAAGGATAATGGATCTCTTACAATTGGAACCTTGGGGGCAATCATAAAGTGCTAAATACAGCAAACATGAAAAAACTGGGTTTAGCATTATGAGCTCTAGAAACCCATAGAAACTACTCAATATCTAGCCAAGTTTGTAGTTTATGATTAGATATGGTTACTACCTACAAAATACACACAATTGGCCTAAGAAACTAGCAATATTGAGAAAGTTATACTTGCTACTCTAAAATGTATCGTATTCTTCAGCAATCAAAAAACTCAACCATCATCATATACTATGCTATATAGCATATTAGGTCCCCCAAAACTCAAGGAAGATTAGCTTTATGTTATACATTACACTTACACAATCAAAATTGAATTTGGATATCAAGAAAGCCACCACAAAAATCATAAAAGTTCTAATTTTGGCAAAAAAACAGGATTATGCAATTCTTGTAAATTGGTCATAACTTTCAATTTTAACACTTAGCTCTCCCTACAAGCATCAAAACATGTTGAGAACTATGAAGGACTAACCTCTAGCCATTTAAACCTCACAAACATGAAGTTTAGAGTGGTATAGTTTCCAAAAATTGAAAAAAAGCCAAAAACAGGACCCGTTTTTTCACACAGTTTAGGTTCAAAAATGTTGTGCAAGAGTAAGGTTAATGGTGAGATCGATACTCCAAAAAAAATGCTAAGTTTTTTTCAGCTCATAAGGCAACTTTGTGGATATATAGCACTTAGAAATTCATTTTCATACTCTTCAAATAATTCAAGCAAAATGGTCACTTAACAGGACACAAAATTGTCCAAGGACATAAAAGTGTCCTGTTACCATTCTAGTGTTAATTAGAATGGTCCATCAAAATCAATAGCTCATAATAGTCATAACATGCTCTCAGACTTTGACTAGGCTCTATAGAGAGCTACATTCAACCTAATTATGGCTACATAAATCAGTTTTGGGTCAAATACAAACAATGCCAAAGATTCAACCTTGAGCCTACACCTCATGGCTTAAGCTATTGTCCTTTGTTTGTTATTTGCTCCTTTCAAATGGCTTATACCATGAATTTCACTATCATGGATGGTTGTAAGGGTGGGGGTGGTCTTTTGTCATAATAATCAATATCTAATTCTCCTAAATGATTTTCTCATATTAAACTGATCATTTAATGTGGGGAAGTGCCAAGGGAGAAAAAGCTAGAATATTGGTTAAGCTAGCAGACCAGCCACAGTAGGGATCCAAAGGAGGGAAAATAGGGATCCAAAGGGGGGACCATCTGCAAAAGAGCCATGTGAAACAATGGGCCAAAAAGACCCTAAGGTTCAGCCCATTAAGACTTCCAAAATGCTAAGGTTCCAAAATTCAAAGGTTGTGTCCAAAGGTCAACCCTAGGGAAAATTGGATGATTTGTGTGTGCCCTAAAAGTCTTTGCACATCCCTACATGGGAGGGGGCGAGCCCCAAAGGTAGGGGATGAGAGAGAAATCCACACACACACACACACAGGCTCCCTTTACACAAAGGGAATGAGGGACACATGTCAGCTCCCTAGGCCAGATGCCCTCAAGGTGTGCCCAATTCCTATTGGAAGACCCTTGAAGTGGACCAATGAGAATTAAGCTAGAGTAAATGTAGTTTAATTAATTTAAAAACATTTAATAAAAGAAACCAATGAGAATTAAGTCTCCTAGAAGACTATTGGGCAGTCTCCCAAAGGGTCCAATGAGCATTCAGAAGCCTCATGGCTTGCCTGATTCCTATTGGCCAGGAGACAAAGGGGTCCAATGAGAGTTTTGTTTAATTATTTAATTACCTAAAGCTCTCACAAAAGGGGAAAGGGGGACACATGTCAGAAGGCTATCACTTATGCTGCTTAATTCCTATTGGCTTGACCTGGGAGGTCCAATGAGGCAAAAGCCAGACTTAATTAGCAGCTAGGGCTCGCCCAAGAGAGAGAGAGGGCTGATTTTTGCTTGGCATTGACACACACACACACACACTTGACCATGTGTGAAGGAAGAATACTCTATCTCCTTCCAAGCTTTAATGGAGAGCTCATCACCTACTCCAAGCTTGTGAGATAGAAGCCTACATCAACACTCTCTTGGCATGTGGATGCAAATCCAACCAAGAGCCAAGCTTCAATGCATGCTCATCTCCTCTACCAAGCTAATTACTAAGCTAAGCTATGCTAATATGAGTGATTATGTGAGGAGATGTACATCTTTCTCGTAAGATACTCCTTCTTCCTCTCAATCTACTCTCATACCCTGCTAGCTCTCACCATCTTCGAAGGTGTGTGAGGTCTTGGGTTTGAGAACGGGGATAATTCAAGTTGTGTTTGATTAAGTGTTTTGCTTAGTGTATGAAGCTTCCATCTTCATTGCACTAGCTAGTCTTGAAGGAACACAAAGAATTGTATTGTACAATGTCTCTCTTGATGGGAGAAACTATAATACAAAGCCTTTTGGAGGGGGGACCGGCTCCATGCAAATCCGGTCCTCAACTGTTGTCAATAGCTTAATTTCTCTCTCTTTTGAAAGTATTGTCGATGCTATCTAACTAGGTGTTATGCTTTTTGTTGCTCTCTCCACCCAAGCACTCTTGTAATTCTCATTAGGAAGCTATTCTAATGAAATGCCCACTATGTTCATGCTGATTTCTGCTACACAGAAGTTATTAGGCCATTAAATGTTACATTGGTATCAGAGCTCAAGGTTTCTCTTTTCTTGCTCAAGAAGGGAGGTCCTCAAGCTAGCTACAAATGGTTGGTATTATTAATTGCCTGTGAGTAAGTAGAATAGGGATTTTTCAGCCTTGCAGTGCGCCTGCCTTTGTGCAGTTAACGGGGCATCACCGTCGAGAGCTATGGTCTTAATAGTGGAGTCCTACGGGGCTTGCCTACGGCTTAACCACTATTGAGCTATTAGAAGCTTGACAGGAGCCGGTGTTGTCTTGGTGTCGAAAGACCCTCTCTTCTATTCCTTGCAATTAATGGTATTTGAGCCGCGGGTACAGTAGCTTGAGTGCTTTTTCTAAAGGGGTAAAGAGGAGTAGCAACTAGGGCTTGAAGTGCCAAAGTACACCTAAAAAGTTTACACCTAAAAGTTGTTAGAGTGGCTGACAATAGTAAAGAGAGTGAAATTAATGTTGATAACTTTGATTTTGCTCATGAGCAAGCTACTAATGATGCTTCAACGCTTGTTAACTATCTTGTTTCTAGGCTTCAACAAGCCATGGGCAATCCATCTCTCCAAAGTGAAGTGCAACGGCAGCTCCATGCTCACGGGATTCTCCAAGCTCATCACCATGACGAGAGAACACCTAGGAAGCCTCCTTGTGAGACTACCAAAAGAGGTCTCTCTCCGATTTGGGAAGAAGAAGAGAATCCATATGAAGGGCTCAAGAATTTACTTCTTGATGATGCATCTCCTTCCCAAAGGAGAACTCAAGAGCCTCCACCAAAGGAACGAGAAAGAAGCGAGTCTCCCGCCACCTCGGCGGAGATGGCTCCACGAAGACGGCGGGCTAAACGCTCTCCATCACCACCAAAGCGGAGAAGACCATCACACTCTTCTCCACGCCATAATACAAAGAGGGATGATAAAAAGCAAGAGAAGAAAAAGGCGAGAAAGAGGACACCCTCTTCTCCATCTTCTTCATCCTCTTCCTCTTATGAAAGCTATGGTGAAGACGACAAAGATCAAGACAAGAAAAAGGCGAGAAAGAGGTCACCCTCTTCTCCACCTTCTTCAAATTCTTCACCTTCTGAAGAAAGTGATGGTGCAACTTTTGAACCATCAAAAAGAAGAGGCCATAGGAAATCCTATGCCGCATGGAAGAGGTCGTCCAAGCTGAAGAAATTCAAAGAGGGAGGGAAGAGCATCTCTTTCCTTACCTATGATGGCACCTTCGGTGCTACAGACAAAGTTTTGGCCTTTATCCAGCAATTCGATGCGGCGTTTGGAGATGAGGGCTTCACGGAGTCCTCTAAGCTACGCCATGTAGCTATGCACTTTCAAAAGTCCGCCAGACAATGGTGGTCTAGCCTACGAGCCAACGGTGAAGCTCCACGAACATGGAAGGCTTTAAGAGCTTCCATTATGAAGCAGTTTTTGGCCACCGATGCCAAAGACAAAGTACTCACCGAATGGCGAAGCTTAAAGCTCTCTCCCAATGAATCCATCCACAAATATGTAGACAAGTTTTGGGACCTACAACTCAAAGCCACTGTCTTCAAAAAGTTGGATTTTGGAGAGCAAAAGCAACAATTTTGTGCGGGCTTAACCGAAGAAATGGCGGAGTATGTCAACTCCCAAAGGCCACGTACCATATCGGCGGTAATACACCATACTATGGTGGCCTCGCGAATCAATTTCCAAACGGGGGGTAAAAGAAATAATAAGCCCCCGGAAAACAAGGGTTCCAATGAGCCTAAGGGGAAGGACAATGTCCAAAAGTCTCCTAAGGGCAATTCCAACAAAGCTAAAGAGAAGGGAGTTTACAAAGGAAAGAATAAACTCTCTCCTGAAGAGCTTGAGCGTTATCGTAAGGATAACCGGTGTTTCAAGTGCGGCGAACAAGGGCATGCGTACCGCGCTTGTCCCCAAAAGAACAACCGCCAAGATCCTCCTAGAGCTTCTTTGGTTGAAATCCAAGAGGAGGAGATTCACCAAACTCACCACAAAGGATCTCCTCTATGCCATGCTTGGGGAAAGGTAAGAGAACATGATGCTTTTATTCTCTTTGACCCTGGTTCTACTCACAATTTCATATCTATGGAGTTAGCCACCAAGCTAGGCATACAATCCTACGAGATGGGAGATATCCTACCCGCAGACAGTGCCTTCAAGGGGCAAGAAGCTTCAGTCACTCCCTTAATCGGGAAATTGAGGCTTCATGTCCAAGGCTATGTGGACAAAGAGGACTTCTTTATCTCTCCTCTCAAGCATGAGGATGTAATCCTAGGGGCACCATGGTTTGACCGCCTGGCTGCCGATGTTAAATTTCCTGAAAGGAGAATCTCCTTTAAGTTCAGGGAAAAGGACATGTATATAGATGCTAAGGAGATGGGTAACACCATCCCCTTGTACATACACCAGCTTTCAACAAGTCAATAAAGAGCTCTATTTCCGTGTACATGATTTTTGTTAAAGATTCTCAAAATGAACCTAATGCTTTAGCAAAAGAAAATAAAAGCAACCAAAAGGAATTAGAGTTATCCAATTTTCTCAAGGGGTTTCAAGATGTTTTTATTGACGACATCCCTTGTGAGCTACCTCCTAAACGAGGTAATGACGACCATGCAATTGAACTTCTTCCAGGAAGTTCACCGCCTAACAAACCTCCTTATAGAGTTTCTCAAGCTCAACAAGAGGAGATTATGCAGCAAGTGCATGAGTTAGTTGAGAAGGGCATGGTTAGGCCTAGCTCATCTCCATTTTGCTCACCTGTGCTATTAGTACAAAAGAAAGACGGCACATATCGTATGTGTGTCGACTATAGAGCACTAAATAGGATCACTATCAAGAATAGGTTTCCCGTTCCACGGGTAGAAGACCTATTTGATAAGCTACAAGGATCGACCTACTTCAGTAGGATTGACCTAAAAAGTGGCTATCATCAAATAAGGATAGTTGATCAAGACATTGTAAAGACCGCATTTCGTACTACATTTGGTCTTTACGAATACATTGTCATGCCTTTTGGCTTGACCAATGCACCAGCCACATTCAACCGCTTGATGGAGAAGCTGTTCAGGCCTCATCGAACCTTCACTGGAGTGTTCTTTGATGATATTATCATCTACTCTAATTCATTGGAGGAACACAAGCAACACCTCCAGGTAATATTTCAAGTTTTAAGAGAGAATAAACTTTATGTTAATCGAAAGAAAAGTGAATTTTTCTTGCAAGAGATTCAATATTTAGGTCACATTATCTCTCAAGATGGAATCCAAATGAATCCATCCAAGTTAGAGGTAATAAAAGGATGGCCTAAACCAAGGAATCTTCATGAACTAAGAAGCTTTATAGGTATGTGTGCATACTATAGACGCTTCATAGAAAAGTTCTCACGAATTGCGGGACCATTACATGACCTAACAAAGAAAAATGTTAGGTATACGTGGTCTACTAAGGAGAACAGTGCTTTCGAAAAGCTTAAAGAAAAGCTTATCTCTCAACCTGTGCTTACACTACCGGATCTCTCAAAACCATTTGAGGTCCAATGTGATGCTTGTGGTGATTGCCTTGGGGCTGTTCTGCTCCAAGAAGGGCACGCCATAGGCTATGAGAGTCGAAGGCTCGACCCTGTTGAGCAAGCTCTAGGCATATACGAAAAATAACTCCTTGCAGTTCTACATGCCTTAGACTCATGGAAGCACTATTTATTGGGGACTCCTTTCATTCTGCGAACGGATCACCAAAGTCTTAAGTACTTCATGACGCAGACCAAGCTTTCCGACAAACAAATGAGGTGGGCAAATTTCCTTTCGCAATTTCATTTTCATATTCTCACATTGCTGGCAAGCATAATCAAGTAGCCGATGCACTCTCAAGACGACCGAGAGTGAATGCGGTTTCCATAGCAACTCACAATGATCTATCTTCAATGATAGATGAGTATGCTATTGATCCCGATTTTAGAGATGTGATTTCAGCCCTTGCATTAGGGAAGAAAGAAGAACCATTTACTTTACAAGATGGTTATCTTCTCTATGGCAATAGACTATGCGTTACTAACTCACTACGTGAGAAAGTAATGTATGAATCTCATGCTCCCCCATATGCGGGGCATAGAGGGATTCAGTCTACCCTAAAGGGAATTGAAACATATTTCTATTGGCCTACCATGAAAGTGAACATACACGAGTATGTTTCCAAATGTGTGGTATGTCAAAAGACAAAATTTGATAGAGGGAAGCAACTTGGATTGCTTCAACCCTTGCCAATCCCTAATTCACCTTGGGAGAGCATATCCATGGATTTTATCTTTGGATTGCCTAAGTCTATCCATGGGAATACGGGAATATGGACGATAGTAGACAGGTTCAGTAAACAAGCTCATTTTATACCTGTCAAAAAGACTATCAAAGCCCATCAAATGGCAACCCTCTTCATTTCACAAATTTTCAAGTACCATGGCTTGCCAATGTCCATAGTGTCTGATAGAGATCCTAGAATGACCAGTAATTTCTGGAAGGGTCTCTTTGAGAATTTAGGAACAAGGCTAAACTTCTCTTCGGCCTATCATCCACAAACTGATGGCCAAAGTGAAATAGCTAACCTAACCATTCTTGATCTACTAAAAGCCTATGTAACGGAAGTAGATCAAAGATCCCAATGGGAGAAGTACTTACCCTTAGTAGAGTATGCTTACAATAACACTGTACATACTTCCACAGGAAAAGCACCTTTCGAGGTAATTGAGGGAAGATCAAAAAGTCCCTTGTTACTTAAGGTACATGGGAAGATCTTCGCTGCAGATGAGTATAGCCGAGACCTACAAGAATCTTTCCAAAAGATTAAGGATGCTATCTCTATCTCACAGCAAAGGCAAAAGGCTGCTGCTGACAAGCACAGAAGAGCCCAAGCCTTTAAAGAAAACGATTGGGTCTTGTTAAAGTTTCCCAAGGCTCGATTAAGGCACACGACGGGCAAGAATCCTACGGGCCACCAAAAGTACTATGCTAAACTAGCAAAAAGGTATTATGGTCCCTTCCAGATTCTTAGGCCAATCAATGAGATGGCCTATCAACTTAAGTTGCCCAATCATTGGCTCATACACAATGCTTTTCATGTGAGCCTATTAAAGCCTTACAAAGGAGAGCCACCTCAAGAACCAACTATTGAAGACCCACCGGAGATCGAGGACCACGAGGAGGTGCTGCAGCCCGAGTCCATTCTCCGACATGAAGACAAGGTATTAAGAGGCGGTAAGACTATCCGACGATATCTTATTAAGTTTAAGAATTATCCTTTTGAAGATGCTAGATGGATGCAAGGCATACAATTAAAGGATAACCTAAACCTTGTCAATGCTTACAATCCTTCCCAAGAGTAAGCAAATGTACAAAAGGTTAAAAATGAACAAAATTTTTGTCTTATAAGACTCTCTTTTTCTTTATTTGTGCACAAAAATGAAGTAGTATGCATGCTTAGATCAAGTTTGCGGAGACGACGTCTCCCAAACACCAAGTAGAGCTTGTCACTCTACTATGGAAGACTGATAGGACTAATGTGCAGACATGCTTGCGGCAGCCTCAGGCTCTCAAACGCCAAATGGACTAGTCATCCATTATGGAATGATGTCGTAGGGTAACATAGGGATCCTCTACCCGCTAAGAAAAGGACTCATGCATATGCTTTATCTTCTCTACACCATAGTCGAGGACGACTATGATTTCAAGAGAGAGGTAATGTCATAATAATCAATATCTAATTCTCCTAAATGATTTTCTCATATTAAATTGATCATTTAATGTGGGGAAGTGCCAAGGGAGAAAAAGCTAGAATATTGGTTAAGCTAGCAGACCGGCCACAGTATGGATCCAAAGGAGGGAAAATAGGGATCCAAAGGGGGGACCATCTGCAAAAGAGCCATGTGAAACAATGGGCCAAAAAGACCCTAAGGTTCAGCCCATTAAGACTTCCAAAATGCTAAGGTTCCAAAATTCAAAGGTTGTGTCCAAAGGTCAACCCTAGGGAAAATTGGATGCTTTGTGTGTGCCCTAAAAGTCTTTGCACATCCCTACATGGGAGGGGGCGAGCCCCAAAGGTAGGGGATGAGAGAGAAAGCCACACACACACACACACAGGCTCCCTTTACACAAAGGGAATGAGGGACACATGTCAGCTCCCTAGGCCAGATGCCCTCAAGGTGTGCCCAATTCCTATTGGAAGACCCTTAAAGTGGACCAATGAGAATTAAGCTAGAGTAAATGTAGTTTAATTAATTTAAAAACATTTAATAAAAGAAACCAATGAGAATTAAGTCTCCTAGAAGACTATTGGGCAGTCTCCCAAAGGGTCCAATGAGCATTCAGAAGCCTCATGGCTTGCCTGATTCCTATTGGCCAGGAGACAAAGGGGTCCAATGAGAGTTTTGTTTAATTATTTAATTACCTAAAGCTCTCACAAAAGGGGAAAGGGGGACACATGTCAGAAGGCTATCACTTATGCTGCTTAATTCCTATTGGCTTGACCTGGGAGGTCCAATGAGGCAAAAGCCAGACTTAATTAGCAGCTAGGGCTCGCCCAAGAGAGAGAGAGGGCTGATTTTTGCTTGGCATTGACACACACACACACACACTTGACCATGTGTGAAGGAAGAATACTCTATCTCCTTCCAAGCTTTAATGGAGAGCTCATCACCTACTCCAAGCTTGTGAGATAGAAGCCTACATCAACACTCTCTTGGCATGTGGATGCAAATCCAACCAAGAGCCAAGCTTCAATGCATGCTCATCTCCTCTACCAAGCTAATTACTAAGCTAAGCTATGCTAATATGAGTGATTATGTGAGGAGATGTACATCTTTCTCGTAAGATACTCCTTCTTCCTCTCAATCTACTCTCATACCCTGCTAGCTCTCACCATCTTCGAAGGTGTGTGAGGTCTTGGGTCTGAGAACGGGGATAATTCAAGTTGTGTTTGATTAAGTGTTTTGCTTAGTGTATGAAGCTTCCATCTTCATTGCACTAGCTAGTCTTGAAGGAACACAAAGAATTGTATTGTACAATGTCTCTCTTGATGGGAGAAACTATAATACAAAGCCTTTTGGAGGGGGGACCGGCTCCATGAAAATCCGGTCCTCAACTGTTGTCAATAGCTTAATTTCTCTCTCTTTTGAAAGTATTGTCGATGCTATCTAACTAGGTGTTATGATTTTTGTTGCTCTCTCCACCCAAGCACTCTTGTAATTCTCATTAGGAAGCTATTCTAATGAAATGCCCACTATGTTCATGCTGATTTCCGCTACACAGAAGTTATTAGGCCATTAAATGTTACATCTTTTATAGCTGAAAAGACAGACCTAGTATTGCTACATGTGAGGAGGTTTTGGCGATCATTGGGTCAGTACTCAAAGGTACCAAAGCGGGAAAAACTTCTACTTCGATTTGAGTTGTAAATTACCGCCGTTGTGATTCTATGTAATTCATATCATGTAGTTTTACAACCTACATAATATCCTTCAGAATTCCTAGCCTGGTTTCACTTTCCTCCCCACCTGCTCTATTAACAGATGTTGACTAACATAAAAACCTCGGAACATACACAAGGGATGCTGGTGCAAAAGGAGCCAATGTCAAGGAGAAGTCATTTCAATGCCCTCAAAAGAGGCAGACCTTCCCTTCTTAATTGGAGGCATTGGCCTCATCTACTGTAGATGACCTTGTTTAAAATTGAAGTCACCTAATTATTAGAAAAGGATAAGAGAACACAAGGTGCCAAGGATCATGTGGCGGCACCAAGGGAGGTCATCAAAGATGGCATAACCAAAGATGACAGTAGTGCCGATTCAAAGCTGTCCAAAGATAAGAAGAAGCTAGAAGAAGAGACGAAAAAGAGAATTCTAACGTCGTAGGAAACTATCCCAAGAGACTTAAAGACCTATCCGCAAACGTGGGGAGTTGAACTCAAGACCTAAGAATTGGGCTGAGTCCAGGTTAGTCTAACCGAAAGTGGGTGACAACAGCTAAACCATAGCCTGTCATAGCAGAGAAAAAAGAAGATCTCTCGAGTATCTTTGTAGCAAAGATACCAGAGTGGGATGAGATACTTGATGAAGAGAAACCTTTTTCGGGAAAAGGAAGTTCTCTAAGCTAGTCAAAGGAGAAGAGTTAGTGGATGTGAACCTTGGCACCACTGAGATTCTATACCAGCTAAGTTAAACACACACAAGCAAGCATACAAACACACAAAAATACGCTTGTATAAACAACACATAGACCCAGGCATGCATACCCACACACACAACACACTTGCCAAACATACAAGGGAGAAAAGCATTGCATCCACCTCATAGATTAAGTAGACATGCCCTTTGATGAGCAGTGGAGTATCAACCATACATTGTAGAGAGCCCTGTTAGTCCATCACACGTGGCCCTCCCTTCTTACAGCCACTTGTTTCCTTGTCACCCCCTAGTAGGCCAAGAAGGAAAGATCTGCCTCTTCTGAGGGCATTGAAATGACTTCTTGTTGACAATGGCTCCTTTTGCACCATCATCGCTTGTGTATGTTCTGAGGTTTTTACGTTAGTAGACATCTATTAATAGAGCAGGTGGGGAGGAAAGTGAGGGTTAAGTTTATATTTGTGTATGAGAGAGGCAAATCAAATTGCCACAGTCAGGAGCAACAAGTTGTTGATCAGCAATTTCAATTCTTAATTGGAGGCAGTGCCCTCGTCTACTGTTGGAATCCAAGATTAGGGCTTTGGAGCATCGACAAAATCGGCCTACACATTGTGTAATTGGCAATTGGAAGGTGCTTACGGACTCGACATTTGTGCAGTATGCTTAGCGGTTGTCAATTTGTGAATTGGAAATTTTGATTTTGCAAGTTTGCATGCCATTATAATGCCAAATTTTTCTTGGAATTAAATGTGCAAATTGATGGTTTCATGGCTAATGTGCATTGTTAATTTGCCTAATTGCATGCTTGAATGGTCAATTGCAAGTCATTAAAGTTGTGTCCATGTGCATTCTAATTGAGTGTGTGTATGCTTAATTTTTAGTACGTGTGCACTATTTTTCCCTTGTGTGTGCACTAAAAAATCAATGTGTGCATAAAGATTTTGCAATTGTGATGATTGATTTTTGAAGTGGTCATGCCCAATAAGACATTTGTGAGTTCATTTTGCAATTTCGACAAGATTAACCCTTGTCTGTGTGCACCTAAAAATTGGTAAAAACTGTCAATTATTTGTGTGTGTGTGTGTGTGTGCCTAAAAGGTGCTTAATGCGTATGATTAATTTAATTTTTGATTGCAAATTTGAAGTACTTAATGGTTAATTGTTGTGTTTTCGTGTTCAAAACATGGATTTATGCACTCCGTTTGTGTCAATTTTCAACCTAAAATTGTCGATTTAATTACCTAGTTTTCATTTTTATTGGTGAACTTAATTGGCAATTGAATCGATGTGATTATTGTGATTTGATTTGGATTCACTAACAGTTTATGTGTGGATAATTTTTAGAAATTTTATGAGTATTTTTTGGATATTTTTTCGTAATTTTTTACTAATTTTTTCATTAATTTCCGCTTAATTTTGTTAAAAATTGATATCTTGCGATCTTGATGAGCTGTTTTGTGTGCGTATTTACGATCATTTTCAGCGCTTTTGTGCCCTCATTGGTCAAGTTTTGAGCGTTTTGCTATTTTCAGGGACAGGGTTGTTGATTTTGTCACAATTAGTATTTTTGGCAAAAAATAAATTTTTGGTGATTATGTGCGTGTTGAAAGTGTTTGATTGTGATTGCCAATGATTTTCTGAGATTTATAGAATTTTTTGACTTTTTTTGGATTTCTGGATGTTTTTTAACATTTTTAAGCTATTTTCTGCCAATTTTAGAGTTTTTGGACATTTCAAGACTTGAAATTAGAAAAAGAAATGATTCCGACACACGTCGGCAAAGTTCGACGAGTCGATGTATGCTTGAGCAAGGTTGGAACGATCACTTCCAGGCTCGACGGTGAGATTTCGGACTCTAAGCGAAAATTGAGTGCGAACGTAAGTTTCAGTGAGAACCTACGCTTAAATCACTTGGGGTTTTAAAAAATAATAATAATAATAAAACCTCCCCAGCTCATCTTGGGTGCGCTCATTATACTCTCTCTCCTATCCACTATCTCTCTTCCCTATTCTCTCAAAGCTCATTATACTCTCTCTCTTCCCTATTCTCTCAACGCTCATTATAGTCTCTCTCCTCCCCACTCTCTTTCTTCCCTATTCTCTCAGCGCTCATTATACTCTCTCTCTCTCTCTCTCTCTCTCTCTCTCTCTCTCTCTCTCTCTCTCTCTCTCTCTCTCTCTCTCTCTCTCTCTCTCTCTCTCTCGCTCTCGCTGGTTTGTGGGACCTCGCCCATAACATCTTTGTCTCTCTCTCTCTCACTGCGCACATGCCATTCCACCTTCTCCTTTGTCGTTATCCCCCCCTACTCCTTCGCCCCGAAATCAGCGCTGCAGTACACTCTCTCTCTCTCTCTCTCTCTCTCTCTCTCTCTCTCTCTCTCTCTCTCTCTCTCTCTCTCTCTCTCTCTCTCTCTCTCTCTCTCTCTCTCTCTCTCTCTGCTCCCGCGCCCACGGCCACACTCTCTTCTCTCTCGTCTCACTTTGTGCGCCATACGAACCACTGCCTGCTTGCCGCCATCACCTCTTGTTGCCCACCCATACATTCACCACATCTAGTGGGTGCAGCGCCTCTCTCTCTCTCTCTCTCTCTCTCTCTCTCTCTCTCTCTCTCTCTCTCTCTCTCTCTCTCTCTCTCTCTCTCTCTCTCTCTCTCTCTCTCTTTGTGCCTTACCTCCTGCATGCCAGGCTAGGCCTTCTCGCTGCCTCCTGTCGCGTCACTGCCAGCTAGACTCTCTCTCTCACTGCCTCTCTCTCCCTCTCTACCACTAACAGCCTGTGTGCGTGCTTGTCGCCCCAACCACCAGTGACTAGTGACCACCCTTTGTTGTGCGACTTCATCACAAATAGCAATACGCCAACTCTATCCAAGTAAGCAAAGGTGAGTATTTAGTTAGTTTAATGAACTAGGTTTAATTTTTTAATTTTTAATTTTATTTGGTTTTATTTAATAAACCCCCCCAAAAAACAATATTAAAACATTAAAAGATCAAAAAAGAAAACGAAAAAAAACTCATAAAAATACCCAAAAATAGAAATTAGAAAATCACACATAAATTTGAAAAAAAATCACAAACATTAGGAAAAAAATATTTTAAAAATCACCAAAATTTAGAAAAAACTAGAAAATAGAAAAAAACAATTAAAAAATATTTTTTAAAAACCACAAAAATATAGATACGTCAACCAAAATTCATTAAAATTTTTTAAAAAGCTTCAAAAATCAAAAACTTCACAAAAAATTCATTAAAAAACCAATATTGCGTAGATAAATAAATAAAAAATTAGAAATTTCATAAAACCTTTAAAAAAACCATTAAAATTACAAAAAAATCTTTTAAATATCAAAAAATTTAGAGAAATATTAAAAAATGTAGAAAATTTAAAAATTTCAGAAAGAAATTATTAAAAAAGAACGGGGGTTCCAAAAGAGGCAAAGAAGCAAAACAACCTCGCCATAAATTCCCATTTCAAGCAAAAAAAGACTAGACGAGCAGTAAAAGCCGTCGAGAAACTCACAAGCAAGAAACAAAGAAGATGCAAACCAGAGCAGCAGGAGAACAACCTGAAAAAACCGAGAAAAAGAGAACAAAGAGAGTCGTGAGCTGTAAAAATTTCAAAATTGTCAAAAAGAGCAGAAAACAAAACCGAGCGAAACCGAGAAATCGTATTTGCATCGAGAGCCGACTGCGGCCAGGGTACGTTCACACGAAGACTCAATCCGAAACTGAAATTTGAGTAAATTTTGGCCATTAGAGCATTGTTCACGCGTCAAAATTGCTAATTGGGGACTGAGATTAATAGATTTTGGACAAAAAATGACAAAATTTGAGTCAAAGTCTCACCAAAGCCCAAAATTTCACCTAGAACCAGGAAAAATCCTTGGGAACTGGGACTGACCAAATATATCATTGTTCTAGCCAATTTTTGAAAGTGTTGTTGCAATTCAGTCAAGGAGCTAGAATTGATCGTACCGACCAGAAACGGGCAAGTGCAAGCAAATGCATTGCAAATTGGGTCTAGAATTGGATGACCATGGGCACCACTCAAATGTGATTACAGATTAGACTATTACAAGCACATATTTAGGGTCATTGTACATGGATTATAGTGGTCAGATCTATAATTGAGAGCTAGAATTGGAATATCCAACAGATCAGCCACCAATAGACGCAAGTCTAATCAGAGAACCAAGTCAAAGACAGTACAAAGCTCAAGTCGGAGCAGTTTATAGCTTGATGTGCAGTGTTTTGAAGGAAAAATGCTGACAACATGGCAAGCACAGATGCTGAAACTTCTCAGCAAGAGCTTGAGATTGATGAGCTAGTTGAAATACCACCAGTCAGGGTGTATTGCTCAGATTGTGGCAGAAAAAGTGGACATTTTCTGGAGGATTGTCCAAGAAACTTTTACAAAAGGGACACGGCGATTATAAAGCAAAGCATGGAGCAAGCTGGAAATACAAATCTCGATGTAAGTGCATCTAACTCGTCACTTTTGATGCAATCAGAAGTTCATGCATTGCCATTATAAGCACTAGTAAAAGCATTGCAAGTTCAAAATCAACATAAAGATGCATAGGCACCTGAAAAGCTTGAAATTGATCCTTTGAACAACAAATTTCTACGTGAATTTGGTCAAAGTGTCCAGATATCACGATGATTGAAAAGAGCATTAGGTTTGCAAATGATTCTGCATCCAGTGCCACAAGTGTGCAATCATTCACGAGTCTAAGAGACACATCAAAGCGAATGACGTTAGCATTGTATGATACACATAATTCATATGCACACTATGTTCGAAAAGGGAAATTGTACAAAAAGGATCGACCAGTGTTTGAAAGGCCCACATATCAGCTCATAGAATTGTGCCCAGTAATAGATAAGGAAGGATGGTTCATTTCAAAAGAAAGAATTTATCATAGCCCATCCTCCCTAAATCTGTTTAGAGCCACACTCTTCTCCATCGAAAATCAAGCTTCAATAGTGTGACCAGACGAGCATCTAATTTGATTAAAACAACCGTAGATATAGACGAGAGTCTAAAATCTATGATGTCGTGGGTCCTGAAACCAAAAAATCTCATGTCATAGGAGACCCATGGGATAGACAATATCAGGGCGAAGATAATGCCATCTACAACTTGACTTGGGGAATCATATGTTATATTTGACGAAGGTACATATGAAAATATGCAGAAGGTTTACAGATGCCAAATATCAATAGTGCTACCCAGAGTGTACCTCCACAGTCCGAAAAGGTCAGACCAAACCATAGTCAAACAGTTTTGAACTCTCATAATGGAAAGCTTTAGTGATCACCCTAGAAAGGGGGGAGCTGCAAATCCAATAAGCTCAGCTATTGTACCAGGAAATGCAACACCAGTTAGAAGCCCTAAAGCCTCTAGCCACTAGACCCCTTCAAAGAAGAAACGATTGAAAGATCATATGGTTGTTATTTCAACTGATCTCCACAAAAAATCCAAGCAACCCAATAGTGCTCAAGCAGTTGCATGTGATTAAGCTCACAAATGCATACATGGATACATATGGCAATGAATACCGGCAGGTTCACGACCTTGTACAAACCCCTGCAGATATTAAACCTGAAGTCAAAGATTATTTCACGATGATGCAAAGCCTCAAGCTGCCAAAGTAGGTGACAGATAGGTCAAAATCAACCGAAGTTAAAGTTCAGAAGGCTACACAAAAGTCACCACCAAATCTCCTCTGAAGAGACAGATTCTATGGAAAAGTACAGCGGATCTTCTAAGATCAAAGGTTACTCAGAAGATCAAAGCAAGAAAGTTACATAAAAAGTTCAACCCAAGGACACAACCACAACAAAGTTAGGTAATTCACACAAAAATCTTGACAAGATTAAGTACAACATCACTAGTGAACATGAAGAAAATCTCTCAAGCAAAGTAAAGCTGGACTTTCAGCTAGATAAGTATCTCATGTCTTTTCACACTTGGAAAGAATGTGGCCAGCCACAGCTGGAAGGTGCTCCTAAATTCATTAGCATCTCTGGAAACAAACGAGCAGAATGTTGGGGAATCATTTCCACCGCTATTCAAATAGGTCACAGATCATCATTTCTCAATTCCATGTGATCACAGAAAAAGATGTTCCAGATAACATCATAGTGGGAATACCAATGGCCCAAAAGGTTTTAGAGATACGGAGTTCAAACAAGGTGCAGTCATCACAGACAACAAGGAATGAAGACCAAGACTGGTCACCAGTGCACGACAGCAAAAAGTCCTCAAGCACAATTAAAATGGAGACTGATACCAAAGCATAGCTTATTGAAGATGAATCATCTCCATCCAATAGAAATTCAGAAGAGCTTAAAGCAGATCAAGCATCAAGAAGTGCAGATAAACATAGCAAATAGCAACCACGAAAGCTATTGAGTAGAAAAAGCCATCAAAGCCAGAAGTAAAGAAGAACGAGGTTGTAGACAACCAGAAAGCAATAGGAATTCCAAAGGTCACTCAATCATTGCCAACAGATAGAAGTGATAATGGAAAACAGAGTCTCAAGTCACCTTCCATAGAGACACAATTAGATCAAGAGGAGACCATAGCAAAAGCAAGACAAAAATCTTCAAGAGAACATATCTATAGTTCTCAACATTACAAATGGAGCGAGTGTCAGATGCAATGCTCTATTGGATAAAGAAGCAAAGTGCAATATGGTTCCAGCTAACATCCAAAGGATCCTCCAAATCACTCCAAGTAGACTGAACAGTAAAGCAATGCTAGGTATGGTTGCGAGTCAAGAAGAAATGGTTGCTATTCTTAGCATCCAAAAGAATGAAGAGCAGGTAAATTTTCAAGTAAAACATTCAAAGGACATGCTTGTAGACATCATCCTTGGACATCAATGGTTAGACCAGCACAAGGCCTACAAAGAAGATACAATGCTAATAATCTCTTTTCCAAGAGATAGCAAGCAACAATTACAGATACCATTAATGCTAGATTTAGAGTTGCAAATGTCCCAAGAAACAAAGACAAATCTTGCAGATAAAGGTAAAGCTAAAGTGGACTTTCCACTGACTAGCACAAAAGGCGTGACATCATATGCCTCTACATCAAAGAGCCCTCATGGATCGGCTTCTTCAAGCAAGTCGGGCTTTCAAAACTTCAAGTCAATTGCTGACCCATCTGAAACCTCTAGGGAGACACCCAGAAAAACAAAGATATTTCAGCTCAATTACTCAAGAAAGAAAAGGAAAGTCAAGCAAGTGTTTGTTCCGAGCAGTAAGTCAATGATCTAGTGTAGATTGAAGACAAAAGATCAGAATAGTAAGACAACACATGGGATGGATAGAATCACAATGGAGCTTAAAAGAACAGGAGTACTATATAGATAACAAACAAATACAAGTACCAAAACTAAAGGTCGGGGAATATAAAGTGCAATCGAGAACCTACCAAGAAAGAAGGCCCACTAGGTATCGATCTCAAAATCATCCCAAGATACGTATGAAGTAGGTGTACAATAGAACAACATCAAAAGCTGCTAACATCTACCACTTCTCTCAAGAGGATATAGAACAAAGATGGATTACAATGAATCTTCCTCTTGCACAATGATTCTACATAGGCTATACGAAGATTTGGAAACCAGTCAACAAAAGACCGACTGCAATTGAGACAGACATGCATGAAAATCTCAAGAGTTCAAAAAGACCTAGAGTTAAGCAAAGTCAACAAAGGACTTACAAAGTTCATGAAGAGATTTGGATCCTAGGTCTTACAACGATTCGAGTCAAAAGTCAGGTGAAGATAGTCAACCAAGGCCTACAACATGGCCATGGATGCAGGCGAGTGCTGCCTTCCTTGACGTGTGTTGAAATGGATTGTTGCTTTTCAAAGGGTTTGATGCAAGGACATTATTGGTTGTCATAGGGCGAGTCTCTATAACCTGCTTTGACTGAGATTTGGTTGTACAATATTATTTAAACAATAAGTGGTATTTGTACATGACCCATGTATTACTCGTGTTTGTTGGTCTTTGAACATGTAATGTTCATTTGTGATATTGTCTATATAAGGTAACTTGAACACACACACACACACCAACACCAGTGAGGATAGTTGTTATGTCATAAAAACAATCCCAAGAGACCTCATAGTCAAGAAGAGAGAGAGAGAGAGAGAGAGAGAGAGAGAGAGAGAGAGAGAGAGAGAGAGATTTTAATGACATTTTGAAGAGGCCAAAGAGAACTCGCCTATCCTTTATGGCATAAAATGTTTATTTACGTTTGCAAAAGGCCTAGAACCTATGAGACTACAAATTATACAAGAAGCTAGGATCTTCTTAAGAGAGAATACCAACACATCCAAATGTCCAACATAGAAAATATAGAATACTAAAGCGACAAATGCATCCAAATGCCTAGTGTACAAAATACAAAAGCCTAAAGTAACAAACGTTGAAATGTGAACAAATGAATGGGTCACTAGGGCAACTATGACCTACCTTCCAATGCTTGATCTCCTTAGTGAGGTGCCCTTGTAAGTTCCACTGCATGAACTCTCTCGTTGGCCACTGCATCATGGTGTCAATTTCCTCCTATGTTAGAACCTTGCACGAGCCACTCTATGTCTCTCAATAATTTCCTAGATGTGGCAATGATAAATAGCGACTTTGTTGGCTAGGGCTACGAGAGCGTTAAAATTTTCTTATTGCTATAAACACCATACAATTTAAGAAAATCTTAACGCTCTCGTAGCCCTAAGATTTTCTTATCGCTATAAACACCATACGATTTAGGAAAATCTTAACGCTCTCGTAGCCCTAGCCAACAAAGTCGCTAATTATTATTGCCACATCTAGGTAATTATTGAGAGACATAGAATGGCTCGTACAACGTTCTAACATAGGAGGAAATTAACGCCATGATGCAACGGCCGATGAGAGAGTCTAATATGGTGTTTATAGCAATAAGAAAATATTAACGCTCTCGTAGCCCTAGCCAACGAAGTCGCTATTTATCATTGCCACATATAGGCGTCTTATATGGTGTTTATAGTGATAAGAGAATTGCTATAAACACCATATTAGACAGTTTGAGACTTTAGAGCCAATTTAGGAGTCACCTATGTATTGAAGATTTGGCCATATGGACGAATCTCAAATTACTTTAAGGCCAAAGGCATCCACAAGGTAGTACTTGAAAAGCTCTTCCGAGCCATGCTCTCAAAACTTTGGCTAAGATTTGGCCATGTGGTCAAATCTTAAGAATGTTTTGAAAGTGGGAATTGGGAAGTTCCCAAATTCACTAATATGGTGTTTATAGCACTATTTCAAGGGTCAAAATTTGGGAGTGTCATCAATCTTGTTAAGAGCTAGTGCTCTGAAAGAGTCTGCCACCAGCCTTTGAGTGGATCCTTTGCTAGGGCACATAGAACGGTGTAATAAAGCATGTATGTTCCTATGAAGCTCCAACAAGAATATCCCAAGGCCTATGTGGTGACAATTATCCATCATCTAGAAGAGAGGCTCGAATCCATCTCTCAAGAGACAATGAGATCCTCCTTGTATTTCATGATATATTGTACATCGACATCTGTAATGCTCCTTTGTCTTTGGATCTAAGTCTATCTGCTGCTCTTGGGGCACTGAAGTCACATCAGTAGCAGGAAAATTTTACTTGCCTAGCAAACCAACAAAAGCCAGATCACCACTTGGAATTTCAACCAACAGTTGCCACCTCAACGCTCAAAATTTATGCTGCAGTGGCGTGCAAATAGTCTGCCCGTGACGACTGTCAACTGTATAGGAGTGTGTAACCCGGCCCCCCTCCCCACAAACATTGACAATCGGGCATGGTCATGTAGTGACCATTTCCTAAAAAACATGCTCCCACCATGGCTCTCGGCCTCCGTAGATCGCCATGTGGTCGCCCGTTACTTCATGGAATGGTCACTGCACGACCATTTCCTACACAAAATAAATCAATACTCGATAATGTGAAGAATGAATTTTCCTGAGATCCAGTATGATCATCTTTTTGATCTCTGAAAGTGTAAATGTGAGTAATATTCATCCAAGGGGTACTAAAGGGTGGCAATTTTTACATCATGTCACTATCTCGTAATGTGTTTTTTGATGTGTGTGTCCCCTATCACTACCTCTCTTTGTAATCAGCTTCTAGTTTCTCCTCACTCATCATGATACCAGCTATTCAAGGCATAGTGTGACTACCATGTCTAGCTATATTGCTAGAGTGGGGAAAGATTGTAGCTCCTACCACATGAATAACATCTCTAAGGTGGTATGTAAGCTTTGTCAAAGGTGCACAGGGGTCCACACTCGGTCCACAGTTACTAGGAATCTAAAGATCTCATAAGTATGGACATGATTGGTCTTCTTAGAGAAATTGTTTCTATGATAAGGACGTCAGTCGTGGATGTCAATGGTTGTGTAGTATAGCAATGAAGTATGAAAGTTAGGTATAAAAACTCCAATCCATCTTGTTGAGACATGTAACTCATGAAATATGAACATATACATAATCCCACTGTGCTGGCACCATGCCAGTGGGAGTAATATGGTACAAGAGCAAGATGAGCGTATGCATCATCCAATGGAATGGTGATGGCACCATGCTAGTGTGGGTAATATGGTATAAGAGAAATTTGAGCATATACATAATCCCACTGTGCTGGCACCATGCCAGTGTGGGTAATATGTTAGTCCTCTTTATGATGGCCATTTAGCGATGCCAATTATTATGGCTAACCCATGCATAGCTCCCATCTTAGGATATATTTATCATACTTTCTCTGCATAAAATCATCAAAAACTCTCTCAATGCAAGATTTGCATATTCATACTCACAAAAATCCTCTGCTGATGTTTCAAAGAAGGCAACTTGACAAGAAGTTTTCCTTGTATTAAAGCCCACAACCAACATGATATCTCTCATTTTTGGCTATATCATCATCCATGACCTCATTTGGCAATCACCCATTTGCGCTAGCTGCCGATAGAGAGGCAGAAAGTGCAAAATAGCATATGAGGAGGAAAATTCTCTATATGAACTCTTATAAACATATAGCAAGCATGATAGTCCCTTCATACTATTCGTACGATGGGATGTAACCCCTCCCTATAAAGAAAGGAAACTCCTTATGACCCCTTATTGGGTGTCTTTCCAATTCCCATCTATACCCTCAATTTGCGGGTAAGTTCCTTGTCCTAAGAGGATGGAATATAGAACAATATCCCGTCCTCTAAAAGTCTTCTCAAAAGTCCTGCTAAGATCCATGATAATTCCATACTGCAAAATCTTAGCATGGCCCTATAGGTCATGCACCATCATGCACTCCATTTCTCCACATTGATCACTCTCCCAACTCTATAAATAGTCCAGTTTCCATTCTTTCTCGCATCAGAATATGCGGAGTAAATTTTTTCTGATGTGCTACTTGAGCACGTGAGATCTTCCGCCAAAAATATGTTTTTTACCTGTTAAGGCACATTGATGCGAGAAATGTTTTTCTCCTCCTCAAAATCAACAAATTTCATTATTCCTTTTGTACTCTCCATGCATCTATGGGAAACTTTTCTTTGCCCTGTTTTTTATACATAAGCCAATGCATTATCTTTTGGATTTTTTTCCTCCTTCCATCCCATAACTCGTACATTCAATGCTCACATTTCCCTTAGCTTCTCCTCCATTAATGTATTGCTCATGAGATAATAGGAGAAGTAGGTGAGGAGCTAACTTCTGTTTTCCACAATTTCTATCCATTGTGTTTTCCTCATGTTGTTTGACCACATCAGTCCAAACCTTCAATCCATTCATGATATGACTTCGGCTCTTTTATCTTTTCTTGTAAATGCAGACCCACTGTACTACTTTTGAGTTGCAAGTTTGTCCTCAAGATCTTCAATGAAAGCATCTTTTACGGCTATGCACTTTTTTGTTTTCAATTTCCACAAATCAAAAGTAGCAAGTTGATAATCCAATCTCTTTTGCACCATTGACTCCATTACATTCACTCTGCTCAGAGAGAGAGAGAGAGAGAGAGAGAGAGAGAGAGAGAGAGAGAGAGAGAGAGAGAGAGAGAGCATCCATCAATCGAAATCCGCAATCGAGGAAGGAAGTGTATGTGCC